>NC_140223.1:19828035-20038035 GCF_951802725.1 Rutilus rutilus
GGAAGCCACACAGTTCCTCCCCTAATTAAATTGCTTATGGATTATCTGTCAACTCCTTTTGTTTGTTTACGGTATTCTTTAATGTCCTCCTGTTAAACTGTCTCTCAAGCAACTCTTAACTTAATTAAAGCAGCCCCATCCTTCTGCTGATAGACAAAAATAATGTTTAATTCCGACAATGCGAGGGCCTGCTTTGCATTTGCCGTGGTCTTACGGCTTAATTTATTTGATCTGTCCTGCTTAAGTCTTCCTCTGATCCAGAAGCCTCTCTGAATGCCGTATATTGCTGTATACAATCCAGTTTTGAGACCTCGTGAAGATCTTGGACTTTGAAGGCGGCCATCAGTAAGGTTAAACTGCATTTAAGTCATTTCCATCATACACTCAAGGAAGATAGAAAGAGATTTGCTTCTTTAGATTGCGCCCATCGTGCCATTTTCGCTTCCTGCTCCTGCTGCATGGCCGTGGCCTTCACCTGCTGGATTCATCTGGGAATCAGGTATTAGTGGTGGCGGGTAGTTGCTGACCTTGCATGTTGAGGGCTGTGCTGGGCAGAGGGCTCATCACCCGTACAGAAGTGACCTGCTGATCCAGGCCAAATGGCTAAACCCTCATCAGTCTGAGCTCAGCGGAGGGAGCTCAGGTCGTGGCTCACTCTTCCTCTAATACCCACATACTGAACTTTAGACTCCATCTCCCCCGAGAGCTACATCCAGCTGAAATCTCCTACGGTGATGGAGATGAGTCATCTGAGGAAGTACAGCAGCTGTAAGGTGCTCTCTTTTATTGGAGTTCAAATATCATCTATGTAGTGCCACTTCAAAACATCCTTTTTTGTTGAGGATACATTTCTTGATGGAAGTTGAGTTTGATCTCATTTGACCCAATTATTCGCCACAGATGATTCCTGTTATTTGGTAAATAATATCTTTTGGCATTGTCAAAATACCAGTACCAGTGATATTTCACAATTCTTGATAATTCCACAGCACAAACTAATATGCTATTGAGAACTTAATTGATTTACAAATTTAAATATTTATATATTAACAAATTAAATTTAATCTAAATCAGGTTTTTTCAATTAATTATTCAAGTAAACAGGCAACATTCAATAACAAGTTAAATAAAGAAAATTACAAGCAAAATAAGAAATATAGAAAACTAAAACATAGATACAACTGAGGTAAACAGTGCTTGTGCAAGTTCAAGTGTCCTACACGGTACACCAGTATTAATTATTCAAGTAAACATTATGAATTAGAAAAATTTGTAATCAAATAAGTCTAATGAAATGCAGAGCAAAAAAAAAAAAGGACACAATGTTTTTTGTTTTCTTGCATTGAACAAAAGGAGAGATTTAATGGAATGCTGCTTTTATTCAGTGAAATTGGATGGGGACCAGGACCTGCTGTGATTTTATTTTATTTATGTTGTTGACTTGGTATCATGTTTCTTTCGACATCTTTGGTGTCTGGACAGTTTATATGTTCAACTTTAAGCTTCTTCCTCAGATGGAACAGGAGAGACGATCACTATTATTGTAAGAGAAAATACATTGTAAAACGCTCTATTAGTTGCTTGACATTACAGCTAAATGTACCGTAATGAGAACAAACTGAAAAAAACCTATTCTTTTTAAGTGTCTTAGATTTCAGGTCCTAATGTATTAGTGCCTGAATGTACAGTTTAATGTAATGATCTTTACACTGATGTTGCCCTCAAGCAAGACATATCTTGTCTATTAGGGCTGAGCAGAAAAAAATAGCTCGTCCTCATTCCAAATTCTGTTTTGGACAGAGAGTAGATGTTTAGTATGGCAGCCTGGTGCTCGGAGATCACTTTTGTCCACTCAGCCATGACAGTTGCCATGACTCTGGGTATTATCACTGCTTGTAAACAATTACCAAGTTAATAAGAGAGCAAGATGGCACATTGGAAATTTAATGAGTCTGAATCTTGGGGTGCTGAGGAGTGCAGGCTAACAGCTCGAGCTTCGAGCTATCCACCCTATTTTTCAACGTGGAAGGAAGCTATTTCCTGTGCAAGATTTCCGATTCATTTTCCAGCTATAGGTAAATAACTAGAAGAATAACAAAGTATTATAAATAACATTTCAGTTTGCAACATCAATCATGACGGACAGTCTTTCTACAGCTAAAAAGGAAGTCTTGCACATTTAAGTTAGAAATGCAGTGCCCACTCTTATGTAGAAAAATTCTCACAGGTTTCTGCAAACACACCGACCATCTGCTATTGGTCGAGCAAACATTTATTACATTTACAGTTATTAATTTATTCATTTAGCAGACGCTTTTATCCAAAGCGACTTCCAAATGAGAACAATAGAAGCTGTGAAACTACCAATAGGACAACAATATGCAAGTGCTATGACCCTTCCCAGTTTAATCTAACGCAGTACGTGTACTTTTTTTAAATTTATTTTTTATAATAGATATAGAATAGATGATAAAGTGGTAGTATTAATGGATCAGGTGTTGCCGAAAAAGATGCGTCTTCAGACGTTTCTTGAAAGCAAGTATCAGCAGCTCTGATTGAGTTAAGGCCTGTCGACGTTTAACGCCTCGTGACTAAACAAAGGGCGCCAATGTGAGTGTGCACACGTAAAAACGGCACGCGTAAAAGCGTAATTTAAAAAAAAACCGCCTCAGGTTCGTTTTTTTTGGTTTGACGTGCCGCGTCAAAAACTATCCGACCAATGAGATTGGCGCTTTTGCTCACGTGTCTGGAGCAACTGAAGTTACAGTAAAACACAACTTGGGGGCGCTCAAACACAAACGGTCTTGCCGTGCACACGTACGTAACGGCGAAGAAGATATACACCAAGTAGCGTCTACACTGCCGGGAAGAAATGAGACGAGGAAGATGCAAGGCAAGATGAGTGTAGAGCTGCTGGTCTCGTTGGTGTCGGAACATAAAGAACTATATGACAAACGCGATAGCGACTACAAAAATCTTGATAAAAGAGAATTGTTATGGAGTGGTTTCTGTTTTACATTAAGCGCCATCTAATGTCAGGGAATGAATTTGCATGTTCACTCGGCTCATCGTCAGCGAAAATCGCTTGGGTGTGAACACAAAAAACGCGTTGAAAAACGCTGTCGAATAACGCGCGCCGATATTCGTCCCGGTGTGTAGGGCCCTTTAGGTAGATCATTCCACCAGCATGGAACAGTCCAGGGAAAGGTCAGAGAAGATTCTGTGCCTCTTTGAGATGGCACAACAAGACGGCGTTCACTTGTTCAAGTTTCTGGATGGCACGTAAGTCTGAAGTAATGAGTTTAGGTAAAAGGGAGCATAGCCAGTGGTTGTTCTGTAGGCAAACGTCAGTGACTTGAATTTGATGTGAGTGGCAAATGGCAACCAGTGCAGTTTTATGAGAAGAGGAGTGACGTGTGCTCTCTTCGGCTCGTTAAAGACCACTCTAGCTGCAGCATTTTGGATCAGTTGCAGAGGTTTGATAGTGCTGCCCTAACCCTAACCCTAACCCTAACTCTAACCCTAACCCTGGAAGACCTGCAGGAGAGCATTACAATAGTCCAGTCTGGATAGAACAAGTGCTTGGACAAAGAGTTGTAGCATGCTCTGAAAGGAAGGGCCTGATCCTCTTAATGTTGTACAAGGCAAATCTGCAGGACCGGGCAGTTCTAGCAATGTGGTCTGTAAAGTTCAATTGATCATCAATCACAACTCCAAGGTTCCTGGCTGACCTTGATGGAGTTATAGATGGTGAACCTAGTTGAATGGAGAAGTTGTGGTGTAGTGTTGGGTTGGCGGGGACCACAAGCAGCTCTGTCTTTGCAAGATATAGTTGAAGGTGGTGGTCCTTCATCCAGCCAGAAATGTCTGTCAGGCAGGCTGAGATGCGAGCAGTTACCGTCAGATCATCAGGCTGGAATGAGAGGTAGAGTTGTATGTCATCAGCGTAGCAGTGATAGAAAAAGCCATGTTTCAGAATCACAGATCCTAGTGATGTCATGTAGATGGAGAAGAGAAGTGGACCAGGCACTGAGCCCTGAGGCACCCCAGTAGCTAGATGTTGGGTTTTAGACACCTCACCTCTCCACGACACCCTAAAAATCCTACCTGAGAGGTAAGACTTGAACCATTGGAGTGCGGTTCCCGAGATGCCCTTCGTCTTTAGGATTGACAGAAGGATCTGGTGGTTAACTGTGTCAAAGGCAGCAGACATATCCAGAAGGATGAGAACTGAGGATTTGGAAGCTGCTCTTGCCAGTCTCAGAGCTTCAATTACAGTGAGCAGGGCAGTCTCAGTTGAGTGTCCCTTTTGAAACCAGACTGTTTTTTTGATCTGTATAAGAAAGGAAGAAATCTGGTTGAAAACAACTCGAACAAACGAGACTTCACCAACGAGATTTCAGCTCGTGAGCACAGTAAACAAACACTGTTTCCTAGTAACTACAACTGCACTTAAATCAAATGAGAAAAAGTTACAAAACACTTAGTTTCTGTCACCTCCTGTTGCTTGACTGCTTCTTTCTGCAAACACAACAAACACATTGCCTTAAACTTGTGCCATTGGTTGAGCCGCTGTTGCTGGGTTAGGTTGATCGATGCATAAACAAACAGAATATTTTGATAACCACATTGTTTATACATTTCATCTTTACACATTAAGCTATGATTAGAGAATGACTCATTCTCATCACTTTGTATCTGTGCCAGATAGTACATACATTGATTTCACTAATTGCTTGAAACTCCACACTAAAAAGTGCAACTGCGTGTACATTTATCTCTTATTACATCTCACTGCGTTTTCTTTTTCCCGTTGCTTATACAGCCATTTAAGGTGTTGATTGCCAGGCTATTTTCATCTCTTTTCCTCTAGAATTGTGTGACCTTGTTGTCATCCCACCTACATAATGGAAAAAATAAGCCAGTTTTAAGTGAATATTCACCTCCAGTGGCGGCACTTGGGCAGGGGCTTTCCGGGGCTATAGCTCCATCAGAAATTTACATAGCACCGGCACAGTCCCCACAAGGATTTCCAAATGATTTTCCAGTTTTTTAACTCTCAATGCCATTTTCATTTAAAAAAAAGAAAATGTGTACATGCATAATGTGCCTATGTATAAACAATTATCTTGATGGAGAGTCAATTAAGCTGAACTCAGGTATGGATTTCATTAGCAATTATTGATTGCATTAGCAATCATTTTATATTCATCATTAACAGCCATTCGTCAGTCGTCAGGTTTCAATAAACCATTATTGATTCAAAGAACTGATATGGTAATAATAAAGAGGTGTTCAGTGAAATTGATAACAAACATTACATAAATACAATGTGATTCTGTATAGTCATTGATGCATTTAACATTTCGGGGGGCTATTTTTATCCACTTATCTTTTCTAACCCTAACAACATTCCTGCTGTGGCATTTCTTTTTAGAAGCTGTGTTGTATCTAAAAAGTGCTAGGTGACTGAAACGGCATGTTGTATATAGTTATCAACTAACCCCCAACAAAAAAAATCCTGGAGCCACTAACATTATTTTTTATATAATGTTTTAAATCACAGTGTAAAGGATATAAAAGGATACATACATTTGAAACATTTCTAACTATCTTCTGTGATCTGCAGAATAAAGTTACAGGTTTGGTATGACATATGTACCAAAATGAAATGATGACAGAATTGTCATTTGTAGTTGAACTTCCTCTTTAATAAAGAATGTGTTAAATTCGGAGAAAAATTACTGTTGTACGTTTGACATATTTCAGTCAGCTACACATTTTCTGTCGGTTGTAACATTGAAGTTGTGATTTAAATATCAATGTGGCCATTTCATGAGGAATGAAGCAGCTGACATTCAGATGGATGGAGTTATCTGCCTCAACAGTTTGTAGATTTCTGCTTTTGTATTATTCATTCTCGGCTCTTCGGCCAAACGCTTGGCTTATTATGGTTAGCATCTCCGTGCTGCCTGAGCGATTTAGTCTTTTTAACTGTGCTGTCTCCCCTTCATGCTGACTCATCAGTGCAGTGATAACGCATCCCAAGTCTGGATAGTTCTTGCCTAAATGACCCCACAGATATTCACTAGCATGCGCAGAATCCATCCATGCAATCCATGGGTTGATATGGCGATATGGATTGGATGCTTAAAAAGCACCGTGAGCAGTTAGAGGGTCAAAACTCAAGTAGCTATCCACTGGAGTGAGGGGGATCCATAAGTCGTCTCCAGAACCATGGGTGGCACACGGATATTGACCGAGGGTCGATACTCTCAACTGCTCTGGATTAAGTGGGTCCACTGTACAGTTCAATAAATATAGTTTGGTCTCCAGCCTGTCTGAGCTGATAGCTTAGATTGATTTGGATGCATTTGTCAACCTGGACAGTTAAACACCCAGAAGTCTGTTGGCAGGGTCCCTTCAAAATGTCAGTTTAACAAAGTGCTTTGCTTAAGGAGATTTTTTTTTAGACTTTGGAATTCTCAAGGCCTAAGTGTTTATTTCTTTTGATTAGGTGTGAAATGGTGGTCATAATTGGGTCAATGAAAAGAGTGTCCATGATAAAGAAAAGGAAATCGTTTCAAAATGTCCCATGTTCTTAGAAATGTACTCTTTGTATTCATGTTGGAATCATATGGGTTTGAACCTCTACATTTAAAAAGTTTAAATCTAATGATACTGTAAATGACCATATGATATTTTAGAGTGTAAAAGATTATGCCATACAACTGCCATACATTTTTATTATGATACCAGAACTGTATCACTTTCTTTTAGCTTAAAATACTCTTTTCCAATAAACTTGAAGATCTGGATGGATTTTGGATATTGCAGTAAAATTGTGCTCAGTATTAGGTCGAGAATGTACTTTGGAGTGAATTTCATAGTGTCTCTCAATTTGGTCCTCATCCTCCAGATGTAAGATGCAAATTCTTAAATATTCACATCTTTTTTTTTTTTTTTGATGTTGAGTGGAATTATTGCAGCGATCTCTGATCAAAGCTGCTCTCAGTGTTGTACATCTGAGGTTTTGAGCCAATTCACCTCACACATCAGTGTTTGAAGTATCATTCTCCTCAATAGCATGGATCAATAACCTCAGACAGCACAATTTCATCTGCCCTCCTCCACAGCTCACTTATAGGGCTAATGGTCAAGCTTTATTAATAGCCTGTCACTTGTTTTCATGAGCCCTGTCCTCTATACTGACACAGTTTGTAGCGCTGCCTGTACCGGACGCTGCTCGTGCCCACAACTAAAGACTGATGTTATTTTATAAGAGTGGATGTGTAGAAATGAGATCCCATTGTTTTTCAGAGGATTTCCTCTCTTCCCATTTCCAGTAATCTTATCCCTTGCAGAGGGATACTTCAATGTGGCTTAATCTTTTGTAGATTTAAGACATAAAAGTAAAGGCCTTAACCAGCCAGGAGAGATTTGTGCTAAACTCATTTAAATTTGAATAGTGTGGTTTAGCTGGAATGAGGTTATAACAAGGCCACCCTCCTAATTTTCCCCGTTCCCCTCAAAGCCGCCAGGAGCCTTTTGCTGTTTCATGAAGGGGAACACAATGAATGAATGTACAATAATATAGTTGAAAGGGTTTTATGACTGCTATCATTCACAAAACGTATCCATGAAATAAGTCAAATCTTCCCAAATGTAAACGCAAATTATCTTCTAATGACACAAAAATCAAACGGTCTATGTCTCTAAACCAGAACTGCAGTACTTAATCCTAGCACTAGTGATTCGCAAATTAAATTTTTGATACAACAGCAGAACATACTGTGCTGACACAGTTATATTTAAATAAGTTAAATTAAATTAAGTTAAATATGAACAATTAAATATCAAATTAAATCAATGTAACCCCATGTTTCTCTTGTAAATAAACATAGCTTCATGTTTTTCATTTATTCCATTTTAATCCAATTTATAAAACAAGCACATTCTGAGCAATAGGACGATTAAAACCAAAAGAATAAATGTGTCTTAAAGCAGTATCAAGTATACAGCAAACCATCAGAAATAATCATTTAAAAATTACATACAAAATGAAACGGCTTAAATTATTGTTTTACAAAAACCTTAAAACATGGTTACATAACACAACACAAATTCATTATTTGCAACTGTCATTGTTGAAAATATTGGTTTGATGTTGCTTGTGTTTTTAATAGGTTGTACGCTCGACCCACTGGTGCACTCAATAGCAATACCACTATATAATACTGTGTATACTAAAAATGTCCATTCTATGTACAGTATGTATGTAATGTAATGACCTTCCATATTTAAGTATAAAACAAAGCTTACTTTATTGAATACTGCAGTATCACAATATGATTGGATGACATTTCAGTTTGAAATCTTTATAATTGACTATTGTCTGTTGTTCCACTCACTAAGATTTTTAGTGCATATTTATTTAATGTAAAATATACAGTGTGTACTGCAAAGTATTCAGTAAATAGTGAGCTAGTAACATAGCCACAAAAAAACAAAATTTCGATTTTTTTTTGTTATTTTAGAATTTAAGACCAAATAATGAATTTAACGTATATAAATTTGTCATGTGCCATTCTGCTCTTTAAATACTTTTGATAGATTTGACTTCTATTTTCATCCTTATTTCAATGGAATGAAGCGTATAATCATAGCACAACAGCAAAAAATGACAAAGTGGCACCCTTGATTACAATCAATCCATTTAATCTGATTGTGTTTTACCCAAATAAACTCTAATAATGAATGTGAGGCATGCCATTCTAATCTGATAATGTGCATGGAACTGCATAGATCACATGCCAGCCATGACACACCCTTGAGTGTTTATACCAATGTCATCTCCCATTGCTCTTGATGAATGCAGGGTGTCTGTTGTACAATAAGCTTCATGCATTAGAATGCAGGGGCACCTGAGTGCAGGAACTCAGTTAATTTATCAGCGTCCATCGGAATTAATTACAGATCCGGAGTGTGAAAGTCAGCCGTGCCTAATCACATGGGCGCAACGTCCCACAAGCGTCATTTATTTCAAGGTGCACCGCCCCGTGGCTTATTTGAAACCGGTGTTAGTGCACTGCCGTGCAGTTCTCCTCTTGACTAATTGTGTTTGTCCTGACGACACGCTTTTCTGTCCTACCTGTTCTCTCTGACTGATTGGTTCTGTCTTTTTCGTCACAGATATCTGAGTAGAGTGGCGCGCTTCTTTGTGTCTTGCTTGAGATCAGCAAACAGTGTGCCTTATCTGCACTTTAGGTGGAAACTCAGTTTTCAGTAAACATAGACTGGAGTTGGTGTGTTTTGTAAGCCCAAATACGTTGCTTTATCGAATATAACATTATTTCTGTCAGGACCACTATCATCAAAGATGACTGACAAATAGCATACAGTTTGGATTGGCTATATGGTTCTGTTCTGGGCAAGAACTTCCTATCCATCCATGCATGCAGTCTAACATGGATAAGAGCAAACCCCAATCAGGGCAAACAGAACAGAACCAACATAAATGTTTTACATATATATTTAATGTTCAATAATTTAATGTTCAACATAGGTATGTAACGATAAACTCATGTCACGATTCGATACAAATCGCGATAGTGATCTCACAATACGATACTATATCACAATATTTTAAGCCAAAATAAAGTCTTTTTTATTATTATTATTATTAAAATAATACTGTTATTATTTTTTTATCTGGACCCACAAATATTCCCCCTTTGAATTATTATACATTCAACATTATATATATATAATGTATTAATGACATTTTTTGGATCTTTTAAGTTTTAGAGGAATGACTTGTCTCTAAAAATATCTTCATTTGTGTTTGGAAGTTAAACGAAAATCTTTAAACGATATGAGGGTGAGATAATGACAGTATTTAGATTTTTGGGTGATTTATAAAGACAGTAAGCTATATATACTGTATGCAAGGCTTTTTCTGGACCATTTTCCCTTTATTTCAATGCTCTCCACTTCTTTTTGCATTTTTTTTTTTATTCTCTAGACCTGCACTGTTGTTTCCATGGTATCCAGCGTGTGTACTGATGTGTTTTTGTTAATAGATGGGAACAGATAGTGACAGACGGGCTGATGATGATTTCTCATAACAAAGGGTCACTCTTGTCTTACGGTCCGTTATCAATCCAGAAACATGTTCACACACCCCCAGTCCTTATTTTCTTCTCTCAGTTTACATTGTATTTTAATTCCTCCTTCATCCACTCAAAATACTGAAGGTATTCAATCTGTATCCTCCGACCAGGGCCTCAAATAGAAAGTGTGTGCAAGCAGCACCATTTTAGCTGCACCATTTTATTTTCGCCTTCATTCAGTATACGCCTCCATGTGGAGAATGAAAAGGGCCATGGAATGAAAGTCAGGCAATAGTGAGCAGCACTGCCTTCCAGCAAATTCTTCCCAACGCCTATTAAAACCTTTCTGGCTTGGTAGATTGCGTACATGAGGTTAAAATTGGAAATGCATTAAATTGAACAGGGGGGCCTTGAAACTGGGAACGGCACTGGAGAATTGGTTTGAAAGGGCGCTATCTGCCTGCTTGGGCCCCTTAAAGAATTTAATTGGCACTCACCTGTCGATAAATGCAAAAAGGCTGCATAACGAGGATTTTCTGATGAAAATTTTAAAGTGAAGTGTGGAGTTAGATGTTTCTTTTGAACAAGGCTTGCATATTGGGTTACATATTGACCATAAGGAACAATCCAGCATGTTCGTACACTTTCACTGTCAATAAAGCCAACTGTGTGATTCATGTCCGGCTCTCCCACACACTTTTCATCAAGAACTGGCAATGGTTTGTTCTAAAGGGAGCGCAAACTGACTAGGCTTCTTCAGTTAAGTGCATGGACAAGAGCAGACAGACTATTTAGGTAGTTAACTTAAAGTTATAGGATTCTTAAAGGATAGTTTTCTGAAAAAATGCTGTGAAGCTCCAAAATGACAACAACAACAAAAACATGGTACAAATATATTAAAAGTGATTCATATGATTTTGCTATATTTCACAGTAACTTTAAATGAGGAACTTGACATCTTCTCAATATGTTCTTGGTTTGTTTGATTGTGATTTGTGTGAATCGGTTCTTTTCAATGAATTGGGTCATCAAATCTGACTGAATGAGTCGTTCTTAAGTAAAGCATTCAGTCCAGTTGCGGTGGTTACCAGCTCACTGGATGGTAAGATTATCAGTGAAAACCTTATTTTTTGCACTGTCCATCAGAAAAATCAATTGTATGATTTCAGAAAAGTTGGAATATATTGCATGAATCATATGAACTACTTTTAAGATCATTTTATGGTGCTTTTGTATAAAAAATACAAAAGCACCATAAAAGCTTTGCAAAAGCTTTTTTTTTTAAAGATTGAAAGCTTCAGTAACCAACTGGAGCATAGCTTTTGTGTTCCAAGGAAGAAGGAACTTCATGAGGGTGAGTAAATAATGATAGTGAACTTTTAATTTTTTTGGCGAGCTGTCCATTTAAGCATCATTTTGTTTTCCATCTTTCTCACTCTCTATTACATTCACCACATTTGATCACTCTGTGTTCTCTGTCACCACACATTTATTGTGCTTCGATTACACCTCTATTGCTTTAGCAAGGCTTTGCAATAGTCCTCCAAAGGGCTGAGAGGAACACAATTATCAAATTATGATAATGCACTCATAACACCACACAGGGGACGCGAAAGCACAGACAAGCTCTAAAAGGTGCTCATGAACCATGCTCGACATTTATCTCGTGAAATACACCTGTGAGATGGTGCGAAAAACGCAGGATGACGGTGATGGCTGTATAGCCTTCCACCTTTCCCTTCTGAGCCCAAAGGCTTTTACGTGCACGTCGTTCTCCTGAACATCAGGCCGCGTCTCTCCCCCCCCCGCCCTTCCTGAAGGTCGCTGGCCACCAAGGGCGAGTTCTCCCGTGCGTAATCCTTTCTGACACCGCTTCAGTGCTATTTTCACTCATAGAGAACGCTGCTGTCGACCCCACTTTGCTTTACCCTAAAATCATATACGACAACCGTTAAAGAGAGCTCTGGCTTTAAACGCGTTTTAAACTTTTTAAATGTGACTGCTGTTTGCGCTTCTGATCATGATTCATATGATGGATGTTGAATATTACAATATTTAAAATCTCTCTGGCTCATTTGAGTGTGTAATGAACACATGTAGCAAGCAATGAGGGGATGAGGAGATCGAAGTGTTTTTTGGGGTTAGTGACATGACGCTCATTTATTATCTAATAATTTATTCAGAAATATATAAATAATGCAGTTTGACTTGAAAACTTTTTTTTTTTTTCTTTTTTTTTGGGGTCAAAAACTCAAAAACTGAGTTAAGCCTTATTTAAAAAAAAAAAAAAATCTTCAAAAGAAGACCTTAAGTTTGGCTAGGGCTGGGCGATATGGAGCAAAAAATATATCTCGATATATTTTGCTATATCTCGATATACGATATATATCTCGATATCTTTACAGGAAAAAGAACCCCCCAAAAACTACTGCAAAAACAAATATGCCAAATACCACCAAGTTTTTTTTATTGAAGTGCAAAGAGGTAGGCAGTTCATGTAGGAACAAGTGCTTATGCGACATTTTTAAATAATATATTTTTTTATTCTTTTTTTATAATTAAAACTAACATCATAAACATCATGCTATTTTTTTACTTTGAGCAATTCTGGAGCTATAATTGACTCTAGGAGCATCTAAAACAAAACAGCTCCTTGGAAAAAATGAAATGTAATATTGTAGTTATAAACAAAGGTTTATTTTTAGTTCAGATTAACATTTGAGGCAATTGTATTCATAATGTCAAAATTAAACCGACGTAATGTTACTTGAAGGCATTATAGCCTACTATTCCTGCCAAACTTCCATGGTTGCAGTCAGTTAGTGTTACTACAGTAAATCCATGGTGAATGTTGCTGATCTGTGGACACTGGATAGTTCATTCATGGCACAATGTTTCTAACTGGTTTCCACGTCAGCGCTGTTTGATCCGTTAATAACGGAGAAATGTGAATGTTTCTCGCTAGATCTCGCAGCGATGTTATTACTTCTGTGGCGAATTCAAATGCTTTCTTTAATGGATCATTAGCGCTGTGTAGTAACAGTGTCGCATGATCCCGATCGGCTCGCGCTGCTTTGGTCCAAACTGATAAACGGTCTTTCAACCACACAATAACGAGCAGTTTCGTTCCGCTTGCATTACGTTTGCCATTTGATGTTGGGCAATGTTGTGGTCGCGCCTAGGCCTGTCGCGATAGTCGATAAGTCAATTAATCGCACGATAAAAAGAAATGAGCTCGATAATTTTTCCGGCCGCGATAATTCCATTTGCATGCTTGTTTGTTTTCCTCGTCTCTCTCTCTCTACCAAAGAGACTGGATGACCACTCTCGGTTAGCGTATACGACAATTCACCATGACGTCACAACAGTAATAGACGTTCTTCCGGGTGGCAAAAGCCAAAGCGTTCCTATGACAACGCTAGTAAATTGCTTGGAAAGGAGGCCCACCGTCAACAGTAAAAATGTAATAAAAAAAAAAAAATTAATTAAATATAATGCATTTTTTTTATCATAATAACAACTGTGTTTAATGATATAAGTAAAAAATATGATAAATATGTAATATAGTAGGCCTACACATAATTAGCAAAATACTCTCTATAGCTCTTTTTTCTAGCCAAAATAACGTGCTATATAGCCTATCATGGTAATTAAATGGCTTTCCTGAGGTAAATATTATGTGACAATTGTTCTCCAGCTGTTATATCGACCTTTGCGCGGTTGAAAAACACTGATTGGTCGTTATTATGTATGAGGAATATACATTTAGGTAAGTTGCGTGAGAAAATGGATGTGTAGTGAGAGCGTGTGAAAAGTGACAATTGTATGAGGCGCCACGTAGGATTTAAATCAAACTTCGCTTATCAATACATACATAACACAATACAATTATAAATTACTCGCATATACATTTATTGGATGTTCAAAATACATATTTGAAATACTCGTGCACACTAATATGAAATCCATACCAATACATATTATGTTAGTAATGAATGCTTGTGAATAACTTGCATATAGGCTACATATAAACTTGACGCACGCATACACCTATAAATACTTAAACTTCCATGCATATACACCTATAAACACTCGTCTCGCACATACATATACACTCGCAGCACGCAGACACACCTATAAACACTCGCACAGACGCACATTCATATAAACTCGATGCGCATACACATCCATAAAACACTCGCGCATACAAAATAAAACGTGGATGTATGCTTTAGTTGTGTAGGCTATGTATGCGAGTATTTATGCGTGCGTCAAGTTTATATACAATATTCACAAGTGTATGCATTTATTACTAACATTGCTATGAATTTCATATTAGTGTGCACGTGTAGGCTATTTCATATGTATTTTGAACATCCAATAGTATATGTATATGCGGGTAATTTATAGGTGTATATGCACGTGTGTTATGTATGTATTGATAAGCGAAGTTTGATTTAAATCCTACGTGGCGCCTCATACAATTGCGTGAGTCTCACGGTCAGTTGCTATAACCTCCTCACCCACAGGAAATCGATAAAACCCTACACCTTTTGCTGTATATCTGGCAGCGCAACCCCAAACACAACACGTTTTCATCATCGTTTCAACTTTGATCAACAACAATGTTTTTAACTGTAACTGTTGCAGTCGCCGGCTGGATCTCTTCAGTTAGTCAGTGGAAGCCGCTCGCGTTCTGCCACCCGGGGCCTGTACCATGAAGCCGGATTAGGTGGCTAGCCGGCTATGTTTCAGCTTAGTTTCCGCCAACCCTGGGTTTTAGGTACTATGAAAGTAGCTCGGCTTAAATCGGTGTTCGTTGCCATGGTATCTTACGCTGCACGGCTAACCTGCTCCGGGGCAGGTTATGTTCTGGATTCGAGATCTCAGACTGAAGTTTGACCAATCAGCTGAGAGCAAAGAAACATATCGGTGACGTAACTTATTCCAAGTGTTTGTTGCAATGACTTCACCTTTTCTTCCAAATCCGGTGGACATCTCAGCGCAAATTGTTAGACGAGCACTTTGTAAAGAAAGAGTTTTTAGCCTGACAAAATCCCCTTGCCTTTCCTGATAGTTACTTGTATGAAAGATACAGCTTTTCCGCGGAAGGAATGTCTTATTTTGCGAACTTCTTGAGCCGCACATAAATAATTTAACACGTCGAATTCATGCACTTACTGTACCGCAAATGGTATTGCGTTTGTGTTTTTTTGCAAGTGGTACATACTTGCACGGTGGGTGATGCACAGAAGCTGGGGGAAAACACGGTTTGTCGAACCATTCGCAAGGTGGTCCTTGCTCTGCAGGAGTACATGAATAGTTTCATTAATATTGTTCCCCGGACATTTATCGACTATGTCCATAAAAGAGGGCTTTTATAAAATTGCCGGTAAGATATATTGATAGGGTGACATCACATGAACACTTTTTTTTTTTCTTCAAAATGCACATTTCACAAATATAATACAATATAATACATGTTAAGAATTATTTTAAATCTTTATTATTATTCTGTTAATCTTATGATAGGATTCCCTATAGTCTATTGCTCCAGTCTCCACTGCTCTAAGAGAACATGAGGCAGATGTTAATAGGAAATCCTATCACTTCAGGTAGAGATGTGAATTTGTGAGATGATTATTTTCTGTGAGATGAATCTTTAAATTAGTAACATTAACAGATATAAAAATGATCTACTAAACATTTCATCTGCTGATGACTTGTGGTCATGAACGTATGATCACAAGTTTGGATGCTAAATGGCCTGGCTCCAGTGCTTGACTCACGAATTTTCCATGAGTCTGTGTTGTGTCAGCGCTTTGAGGAAAGCAAGTTAAATTTGGTACAGTACAAAACAGTTCATTTGAACTGAGATAGAAAAACCTACACAATAACCCCCTATCATGACCCTCAGACAGGGCCACAGCACCGCTTCAATGTGGCCCTCAGTTAAACCAGAGTGAAGATCGAGATGACCTTTGGCATCCTAAAGGCACGTTTCAACTGTGTTCAGTGCTTAAGAGTCACCAGAGCGGGCATCAGAGATAGTGGCTGCATGCATGTGCCATTCTGCACATTATAGCCACCAGTAGAACAGAGCGAGAACCACCACAAAACCAGCTTCTCCCCGATGAAACTGACCCGATCACACTTGACCACTCAGCTGGTGCAGATGTAGATGCAATCACCATACAATATTACACTTAATAAAAGCACAATGAAACTGCAGATAAGTCTCAAACTGTTTTATTTGTTTTGTGGGATGGGAGGGAGAAAGAGAGCAAGAGAAAGTTTCATTAATAAATATTAATACTAAAGTGTTACTTGGTTAAATAAGTTCACATACTGAGATCAGTTTTATTCAGCTGTTTGATCTCCATTTTTTTTTTTTTTCAGCTCACAGTCAGCTCCTAGTGAACAGTCTAGTTCAAGTCTCCTTTAGTGTGCAGTCTAGTTCAAGACTCCTTTAGTGTGCAGTCTAGTTCAAGTCTCCTTTAGTGTGCAGTCTAGTTCAAGACTCCTTTAGTGTGCAGTCTAGTTCAAGACTCCTTTAGTGTGCAGTCTAGTTCAAGACTCCTTTAGTGTGCAGTCTAGTTCAAGACTCCTTTAGTGTGCAGTCTAGTTCAAGACTCCTTTAGTGTGCAGTCTAGTTCAAGACTCCTTTAGTGTGCAGTCTAGTTCAAGTCTCCTTTAGTGTGCAGTCTAGTTCAAGACTCCTTTAGTGTGCAGTCTAGTTCAAGTCTCCTTTAGTGTGCAGTCTAGTTCAAGTCTCCTTTAGTGTGCAGTCTAGTTCAAGACTCCTTTAGTGTGCAGTCTAGTTCAAGACTCCTTTAGTGTGCAGTCTAGTTCAAGTCTCCTTTAGTGTGCAGTCTAGTTCAAGACTCCTTTAGTGTGCAGTCTAGTTCAAGACTCCTTTAGTGTGCAGTCTAGTTCAAGTCTCCTTTAGTGTGCAGTCTAGTTCAAGTCTCCTTTAGTGTGCAGTCTAGTTCAAGACTCCTTTAGTGTGCAGTCTAGTTCAAGTCTCCTTTAGTGTGCAGTCTAGTTCAAGTCTCATTTTGTACAGGGCCCTGACTGAGTCTGTTTCCACCTGAAACATAATTCCACCACAAACATGATCATTACAAGTTTTCTGGAGGATCATCAAATCACAAAAAGTTCCTTGACTTCCTACAAACACAGGACTGACTGTAATTTATGTCAAAGGTTTTAAATCCTTACACATTTCTTCTGAAGGCCATTGAGGTAGAGGCCTCAGTGTCTGGGGCAGGTTGTGAAAAATCCTACAATAAAAGAGAGGTGTAAGGGCCAGTCCCTTTTTTATGCCACACATTCAAATGTTTGCCATAATAAAAAGCCCAGTGCATTCACATCAGCAACTGTCTGAGAACACACAGACAGAGTGTCTTCATTTCCTCCACACTAATAAATAAAAATAGGCCAATGTAAAGCATAACTGTTGTAAAGCAGGTTATGTTTCTGGTGTTCTGTCTGCTGCATACTGACCTCTGTGTGGGAGACTGTGTGTGTGTGTGTGTGTGTGTGTCAAAACTGTGTGTGTGTGCTGGCTTCAACAGGGACACATTTCTCTCTACTGCAGAACATACAGTCAGCCATATTTACAACTTAAAAGTAGTAATGTATTGCACACGTACCCAGTGTTACTTACTTAAAGGAGCCAGCACCAGGGTCAGATTGTACAGCACCTCTAATCCCATCCATAATCGGCCGCCCCTTATTGCCCACTCAGAGCCAACTCCTCCACCACAGAGTATTCTGGTTTTCTGAATTTAACTCTTTATTTCTGTTTTCTGCAAACAAGTGTTTGTGATCAAATGTTCACAGAAGTAATAAAAGGTTGTGGTAAATACTCACCACTTTGAATTATTATTTTTATATTTTGTCTTTATCTGTTGCCAAGAACATTTGGAGTTGGGGTTGCATCTACAAATCAATGAATACTAATCTTTCTTAGTACATGCACATTTTATATATATTATAAAAATAGGCTATAGGCTATTACATGTATAGGCTACACATAGCCTACATATACATAATTTTACATAAATATAGAACGTATTTGTTTAACTTACACATTAACAATCAGCAATCTTTCTCCAACAGTCTTCTCTTGCTTTGGCACAGAGACCGTATTGTTTCGAGCTTGAAATACATATTTAAATTCATCGTAATTCTGAATAATTATCTCTTGCTTGCTCCTCCGCGGAAAAATATAACGCTCTCGCTCTACTACCCGCGATTGGCTGTTCAGTGTCGACGTCACTCTTTTATGTGCACGCGCGCGTGGAGTAATCATAGCTTAAGGATCAAAGCCTGAGTTGACAGAGAAAGTTGATGAGCTGCATCATGGTACCAATAAAGCCTGATCGCAACGGTTTGGATTTGTCAACTCAAAACCAATCCTGTAACCCCGAGTTTGTTCAGCTACCTTCATGGTACAGGCCCCCGGAAGTGATCGGCGCCTATTGTTTACAAACATTCTGAAAAGGCCTATTCACCTTATTTTTGAACGCGGAAGTAAATATGGGTCCAGTATCCGGTTTTTGTGCGGCACTTCCGTTTCCTCGCTTCCCTGGGCTAACTAACGATATCAATCGCAAAGGATTATGCAGAATTGACAGAAAAATGTTACACATAACGTAGCAGATGAATACAACAAATAACTAAAGCCCCGCCTCACCCAGTTCGGGTACCGGACCTGGTTGAAAACACTCATGTATCTAGCTGGCAGAGTGCTAAAACTTCGCACTTCGCCGGCGCCTTCAGCACCGCCCTAAACACGGTCGAGTCAGCGCTGGACTAATATATATAAGGACGTATTTTGTGATGTTAAATGTATTAATAATGCCATCAGAATGCAACCAAAGCACAGGATAGCAATAAGTAGATGGATATAAATAATTGTAAATCAGACAAAATAAACGCCATGATCATGCCATTATGAATAGATTATTCTACTGTATACAGGGGTTACTATAATGATTTTGTTTCTCCTCAGAGTTTTTATTGAAACTTTTAGCCCAGCCACTTTTCTGGTTTCGGGTGGTCTTCTGTAGGTCTTGTGTTCACGAAATGAAAAGAACAAACATGTACGGTCGTTTCGGTGGTTTCTTCAAATGTAAAGCTTTTAACCACAGGCGAAGGGATTCCTCAGGCCGGCGACACACTGGCTGCGTGGCGTGTCCGTTTTTATTTCGACTCACATGTTAACAGGTTAGAGCTTGCACACTGCCTGCGTGACGCGCGTCTCAGGCTTGTGCCGCGCGGAAAACTCGTGCATGCTAGAAATAGAATCGACGCCTATTTTTCACGCGACACGCAAGCGTTTTGGAAGCGTTTCCAGGCAAAATAGAATAGGAAAATATATTTGTATGTCATTGTGAGATGAATACATATTAATAAATGACATTTTGATGTTTGAAAGTTTAGGTTTTGACAAATGCAGATATAAATGCAATTATAAAAAAAAAATATTATTTTGATTTTCTAATATTGCACCTGTCAATACAGAGCAAATATTCTGTAGCCTATTTTGCCATCAATACTGCCGACGTTGTCTTTGCTGCTATATATTTATGTTTAACATATAGGCCTTCCACAACTCTCTCCCCATATGTCGAATATATCACCAATGCAATGAGGCTTATCATAATGTCACCTAGCAGCAGAAGCGCCGCGTCAGACAAGTTTCTGGTGTGCAAAGACATAGAAAAGCCCACGCAGCCAGTGTGTCGCCAGTTGTAGGGCGTCTGATGATTAAATCACTCATGCTCCAAGTAAATCTTTCTTTTGTAGCAGTTATATGACAACCTCTAACTGCACAAACAATCCCGGTCTTCCTCGAAGCCATAACGATGAGTTAGTTGTTATGAATATTTGTTTGATAAATGCTACGGTGAAAAGTGAGTTAGCTCGCCAGTGACCGGAAGTGCCTTACCGGAAGTCTCGCACAAAATACCGTCAACTGGCTGCGTCCGTATTTCCGTTAAAAATAAGGTGGATAGGAGGAGTGAACCCTCTTGTCAGTTGCATGGTCTTTGTGTGGGGAGGCGGCGCCGCGGCGCTTGTCAGTCACATGGTCTTTGTGTGGGAAAGCGCCGGCGGGACTGTTTGCGGCGACTGCCGGGAGAGAGAGAAGACGCTAGTTGTGAGTTGCGACAGCAACATGAAATCACATGAACATGCGTATCTATACCACGACTGTTATTTCTCGTGCCATTTATACGCCAAAAATAGTTTCTGCGTGCATATGATACGCTCTTTATGGCGTGTAATACGCACGCACTCCTCACCCCTAATCCTAACCAAGTATTTTCAGTGCGTAGCATACACGCAATAAAGCGCGTCTCCGTCTTCCCGACAGTATACAATCACTTGACAAAGTAACAGGAGGACAAAGTAACAGGAGTAACAGTGCAAAATTGTGCGATATGGCTTGTTGAGGCTTTTTTTAAATTTGTTTACAAAGGTCCTAACTGTCAGTTTTGCCTGTTATGGAATGTATCACTATTTATGCCTAATGTCTAAAGCCTAATGTTTAATATTTTTTTGAAGTGCAATTTTGTTTACATCCATTTTATTTATTAACAGACATTTATTTTGTTAACAGACACTAAGAGTCCATTGCTTTTATTGTTTTTGGTTGTTTTGTTCATTTTTTTGGATATTTAAAATGTTTTCCGTTTTCAATGTTTAATATTCTTTAGAAATAAAAGTTTATAGATCGTTGAAAAGGTGTACCTGCATTATTATGCCATTATAATTATATTAAATAAAAATGGTCTCAGAACGACAATATTATCGTTTATCGCGATAATTTCTTGGACAATTTATCGTCCAGCAAAATGTGTTATCGTGACAGGCCTAGTCGCGCCGGCGTCTCTTACATTATGAGCGCGCTTGCCACGCGCAACGCGCCTACATTTGAAATAACACAATTTTTATAAATATAAACAAAATATCGATATATACCATGTATCAAAATCCATATCGTGTTTAAAAAATATCTCGATATATTTTAAATATCGAGATATCGCCCACCCCTAAGTTTGGCATAATCATATTATTTCTTAGGAAAAAATAATCAGACATAATCAGCGCGTTTCACATAGACTGATGCCGAGTTCACATTGCACGATTTTCGAAGTAGTCGGTCACTGTTCTTTTCACACTGCATGACTATCTGGGGTAGCCCATACACAAAATAAATATATTTTCTGGATATGTTTTGGAATATATGCACATATTTGAAATTGGCCCAATAAATATATTTCATACTTATATTTCATATATTTTTGTTATATTTCAGAATATATTTCAATGTATTTTTTTCTGTACGGGTCCCCAAAAGTGTCAAAAATATATGTGGCATATATTCCAAATACATTGAAATATATTCTGAAATATAACAAAAATATATGAAATATAAGTATGAAATATATTTATTGGGCCAATTTCAAATATTTGCATATATTCCAAAACATATCCAGAAAATATATTTCAAATACAATTCTTTTGTGTATGGGAGGCTATCATTCAGTTGCTGGTGTGTTCACTCTGCACGATGGATCGGCGACAGGGGGTTTCACACTGCATGCCTTTACAAAAGAAAGAATCGCAGACAACTTCTGTCTAGTCCGCAAACTACGTTTCCGACCAAACACACGCGGTGTTTATTTAGCATGCCAAATATCTCACTGGCGTCGGCGACTCGTTGGCGATTCTCTCAGATCGTGAGATAATTTGATAATTCACACTGCGTGATTGTCACTCACGTGAATAAGCATCGATTTGCCTATGATTTCGTGCATTTGTCGGCGATTTCCTGTCGGCGAGCGAAAATCGGGCTTGAAATCGTTCAGTGTAAACTTGGCATAACTCTATGCCAAGTAACTTTCCGCAAGTTACATCGACTAACTAACTAACTAACTAACTAACACCAGTAGGTAACTATATTTATAAGTCATGAATCATTATTTCAATCAATAGCGCTGATTCATTCAGGAGCGAAACAAGTGACTTATGAATAAATCATTGAATTATTCACTTAGCTGATTAGCTGATTCAGTCAGGAAGTACTGCTTTGTTTTTGAACTATTTATGCTGGTAGAAACAAAGTTAAGCCAAAGACTTTCGATAGACAAAGATGGTGCACTCGTATGAATGCTCAACGTGCAATATGGCTGAATATATCTCGCCTTCTAAATAAAAGAGCCAATCGCTGAATGGTAAAGTCATCGCGTCACTGCAGCTCCTGTTAGAAACTCTGGTTGCTATAGAAATATATATTCTGAGATGCACGCTTAGGACTACACATGCGCATTGGCTGGTCTTGCCTTAAAAATAAGCTTTTTTAATGCAATTTGAGCTCAAGAAACAGCATTTATGGGATATTTGTTGCTGATTTTAAACATGTTATTTAAATGTGAGTTCAGTAAGTAGTCTTTAGGGCTTTTCACACTTGAAATTGTTAACCCTGGGTCATTCTAAACCTTGGGTAAACTTGAATGGCTTGGATGCATGAAAGAGCAGCCCTGAGACTTTATAAATATGGCTGCCGAGTGAACAGACTTTCCTTGAAAGGGACTTTGAACTGTTGTATAAAAACAATGTCACTCTCGAATGTCAGAGTGGTTGTGATTTGATTGTAGGCACAAGGCTCACAAAACTATTTTTTTTTTTTTTTAATGATTAAGATGTGAACACTCATTAAACATTATCAGCTCTTTAGTACTATTAATAACAGCTGAAGTATAGCATTATTTTTTCAGAAAACGTGTTCACTGTAGATACAACCTTGGCGAAAGTTGTCATTTCTTTAACAGATATGTGCTGTTCTGCCTAAATGAGAATTGATAGTTTACGAAGTCTCATGAAAGTACATAAATCTCGCGTCCAGCTCTGAAGGGTTCACTGCAGCTTCCAATTCCAGTCGTCACGCTCACCACTGACCCACTTGTCTGCTCTTTGATGATAGATTTATAGGGATGAGTTGGCAGGGGACATTGGGCGTCTGTCATATCAGCTCAGTGACTGACTCAGATCTGGTTTCATTAAATGGCTGTAATCTCTGCAGCCCATGAAGCAGCTGTGAGTTCTGGCTTTGCTCCATACCAGCTCCACCTTGTGCCACCGGGCCACGGCACTGACTCCTGCTGCAAGTCCCTACTGCAGCACCAAATGCTGGGTAGTGAGAGGAAACACAAGAGAGATAGGCTGTATGGTAAATAGAATATATATATATATATATATATATATATATATATATATATATATATGTATATAGTGGGAGGGAGAGAGATGGATAGAGTGAAAAAAGAGGGAGAGAGCGCGGGGGCGTAATGCACCATATTCTTTGAAGGGGCACCACTGGCGCTCCTTTATATCAACTCAGACATGGCCAAAGGAATAATGAAAGAGAAATAGGACATTGGTTCATTATTTATTTTTTTCCGAATGAACTTTTTTTCTTTCTTTTTTTTATAAAAGCTTATATAAATATATTCACACAAATAGTAGTGTTATATTGTATATTTTTTGATTAATATTTAACTTATTAATATGTAAACTATATATATATATATATATATATACACACACACACACACACACACACACACACACACACACACACACACTGTATAATATTATTAAGAATTTGTATTCCTTTTAAATAATGAGTCCCTTTTATGCATTTGTTTTTTGTGAATGGTTTGTATCATTTTCTGTGTTAATGCCCATAATATAACTAATCTTATTTACAAAGCATTTTATGCTTTATTTCAAATTCATTTGAAATTAATTTAAACTTAAACTTGACCAAATGTAGTGATTTCACTTGTAGTGAATGAAGTATAGTCCATTCATTTCCATACATTTTACTAATTCGGGTTGATTTGCAGTTTATTTCAAACATATCAGAAATAAGAAATGCTTCCTCCTTCAGACACCACTGGTGTCACTTTTGCATGGTGTTATTTTAGAATAATAACTTTACACACTATTTGAGTTTGTATTTTGTGATATTTGTTTTGTTTTAGTTTGTATTTTCTCTCCACTGAGAATGTGAAAGTGTATGTATGTATAATGCTAATGCATTGGTAATGTGAAGCTTTGTGTCAATAGTCTAGAGAGAGAAAGTGAGAGGTAGAAAGACAGCGTGAGAGAGATATAGAAAGAGTAATATGAAGAGCGAGATGAGGGAGTCCATTACTCATCATCAGGCCTGCAGCCTCTCTTGCAGGTCTCTTTTGTAGCATTTTATTGTTGTGAGGGATTTGAAGTTTGTCCAGGGCGGCTGAGGCAGGGTTTTTAGATGTGGAGAGTGCAGCGCTGTGCGTTAGAAGCTTTTCAGGTGTGAGTGTGTTTGTGTCTATGTGTGTATGTGAGTTTTTTTGTGGTGATTTGGCCTCGGCAGGTCAGCTATCAGCTCTCTGCAGCCCTCTCAACTCCCTTTGATTTATTCTGTTGCGAGGGCTCTCCCCCTCTCTCGCCTCGCTCTGCCCCCGGACTCCCAGAGGTCACCTTTTGGAAGATTTCAGCCTCAATTTTCTGCACCCTTTAAAATGCACATCTAGGCATGTTCACTCAGCCACAGAGGGTGAATTGCTCAGTGAGAGGAAATTTAGACAAGAAGAAGCAAGCACAAAAGCGGGAAAGAGAAATGGGACATCGGTTCATTATTCAATCCATTTTACAAAACGAAACTCTTAGGCTTTTGATTAATGGAAACCAGTGGAAAAGGATACAATGAAGACTGATGAGCTCTACATATTTGTATAAATCTGAATATTTCACTGAACACTGAAGACCGAATATCATGTAAGAGAACGTTAGAGACTGAATTCTGACTGAATGATGTATTTTATTTATTTTAAAGGTGCGTAATAGGCAAAAATGAGAAGTTAGTTTGGTACAATAAGCAGACTGAAACCATATAATAAGAAAAAGTAACTGAAAAAAATGCTTTAAAAAAATCAGTTAATAAAATAATAAAATGTAAAATGAAGGAAAAATGTTCTATGTCACAAATTACTAGTTCATGTTTTTTGCAACATCTCACTCAAATTACTATGCTGATAATATAATTTGTGATGAAAAAAGTGTTTGTGTTTGTATACTGTACACTACCAGACAAAACTTTCGGGTCAGTATGATTTTTTCATGTATGTATGTTTGAATAAATCTGCCATGATTTTTTTAAATTTATTTTATTACAGCCAGCTTTCAAATGTTTATATTTCAGCAACAAATTAGAGTATCTTATGTGTCAGTTATGTGAGTGTTGATTATTAAATAAATTAGATTCATTGATTATAAAATAAACTTTTTCTGCTAAATGTAAATGTTAACTTTAGTTTTGGTAAAAAAATGGATTCTTTGATGAATAGAAAGTTCAAAAGAGCAGCATTTATTTGAAATTTAAAAAGCTGAATAAAAGTATTAATTTCTTACTGACCCTAAATTTAAAAAGGTAGTACATACAGAAACATACACAGTGTACATTGTGTTGCGAACACGGATAGTTCAGTGATAGTTTTATGAATTATTTTTGTTGGGTGGTGGTGAATTTGCACAGCTTGCTGACTGTTTTTCTTGTATTAAATTCAACAGTATTGATTGCATTCCAGTGAAGTTTAGTGGAAATTGTCATGCTGGATTGGTAGCTTGTTTGGGAGGATCAATGTGAAATTTGTTTGGAGATTATATTTTGTTTTCTGAAGAGATAACAACAGTCCAATCAGGTATTGTTCATTGCAGACCGCTTTTTTTCATCGATGTGTCTATTGGTCCTTCCTATTATCATCACGAAATCACGAAGCCCAGTCCAAACATCCACCGCTCAATGTGAGCTGTATCTAAAGTTCAAGTCTTCTCCAATGATTGTGGAGGAAAATCTGCCCAAGGGAGCTGGAAGTATTAGACAATACTGGAAGTATTAGACTAACAGAAAGAAATATCTAAATGTACCTTTATGAACCAACATTTATTCAAAACTTAATAAAATAAATAATTAATGAGGGAAAAGTGTGTGTAACATCAGTGACTGGCCACTTAAAACAAATTGAATTACTGATTTTTTTCGTCAAATCTGGCAAGAAGAACAGATGACAGTGTTCTAGCTAGTGTCATTATTATAAATATTCCCTTTTCGCTCAGCCAGACGAACGTAATGGAGAAACAGAATCAATATTTCAGTGAAATGTCAGCTTTGACTTGTCTTTGTGAGACGCTCTAACTATTTATCTTGAAGATTGCATAAACAAAAGAGGAGTGACTGATGTGTGTTGGATGTTCAATATGGATTTTAATAGCTTCTTAATGGAAACAAGAAGAATCTTTAATTGATATGTTGGGAATAATGCGAGCAGCAAATTTCAATGGATTTTCTTTGTGTCTTTTGAAAATGACAGTCAGAATGTGCTTTATTTTTGACAGTTGTTCTTGACGTGAAGCTGGGAAATGCCACAATATTCAGATTGTTTTGTTTCATTCCCTTATTTCATGGCGAATGACGGGCAGCACGGGCGTGAGCAGAAGGAAAAATGCTGACAAAACAAATCTGTCCTTGTGTTTATATCAGCTTAAACCAAATCACACTGTGGTTGTTTTGAATAAATGAAGCACCTGGAGCAAAACGATAAGAGGATGATTAATCTTCAGGGAAACTTTAGAGAAAAAATATTTTTAAATGAAAGAAAAATTGCTGCGTGGAGTACTTTTCTTGCTGAGTAATGTCTCCGGAGACGACTTCAACAGCGGAATCGGAAATTCCCTCCGTCTTTAATTGAAAAGATCCTCAATGCTGAGCTCAACTCTGCTCATAGTGTATCCAAGTGAACTCTGCCTTCATCTTTCTGTTTCTTAAATCATTATTCAACTTCCATAACAGACCACCCACCTTTTACACACCCTTTATTTATACTCTCTCCACCCCCCCACCAACCTCCCCCCATCACCCTGCCCTTGTTTTCATGTTGTCAAGATTTGCCTTCCTCTGCAATTTCCCTGCCGTTATTCAGCCGCGTCGCATAAAACCAATTTCTGGTGCGGCGTGCGGGGGGATTGTAGTGATAATGAAAAAGAGACTGGCTGAGGTGAATGTTAAAACGAGATAAGCGCAGACATGGAGATTGTGTGAATGCCCTGACGGTGGGAAGGCCAGCGCCATTCCCCCCAGAAGACTTTTTGTTCCTCCCACATGTTGAGAACAACAGCAGGGTAATTGGATGCTGATAAAAGTGTGTGACATAAGTGTGTGTTGCACATATTACAAGCACGAAGAGACACGTAGTGGCAGCGTTGGATGGTCAATACAATAGAAGCCTGTTATGGCCCGTATATAGTTTGTTTTCTTTTTCCATAGCAAAGAAACACATTAGGCGACCAAGCTGTATTGCACATTTTCATTTGAATTTGTTATATTGCAGAGGTAGTGCTTAGTGGTTGTTCTTTCATTGCCTGGGAGACTCAAAGTTGACATGAATTTAAATATATATGTTTTTGACCTTGTAATTATAATAACTTGTTTTGTTTTTTTGTTGTTTTTTATACTAATTACTAGTTGGAAATCATGAGAATAATTACAGTTGACAGCAGTTTTGAATATTTAAATGAATAGTTTACCAAAAAGTAAAAGTTCTGACATCGTGTACTCACATTTATGTTGTTCCAAACCTGTATGACTGTCTGTCTTCTGTGAAACACAAAACAAGATATTTTGAAGAAGAGTTATAGTGGACATTGATTTCCATTGTCAATGGCAAAAAAAATGTTCCAATAGTATTATGCTTTTATGTTCCACAAGGGAAAGATAAATGCACGGGTTAACATCTATTGATAGATTATTTAATATATAACATATTGTCTTTATAATAAACGCACATTTACTGATTTTAGACAGTATAAATGTTAGATGCATTTGAGATTACTGGGGTCTTTTACTTAGTAGAAAAATCTGAGATTTACTAGTAAGGTTAGATCCACTCACAATGTCACAGTAATTGGTTAAAAGGTCAATTATCGAAATGAATCAAATCATCCAAGACTGAGATTTACAAAGTCTCATTTGCTCTCTATTAAATCCTGCTTCTGTCTAGGAGAAATATTTGAGACAATAAAGCAGTGTTTCTCAATTGGTGGGTCGCAAGACCATTTTGAGTGGGTCGTGTAATATGCAGTCAAAGAAGCAGCAACAAACATAATTCTATGTTTTTCTGATGCAAGACTTTTATTTTGAAAGTGACACTGAAAGTGATGTGACATGAAGGCCGAATAAGGTAACCCATACTTGGAATTTGGCCCTGTGCATTTAACCCATCAAAGTTAGTGCACACACATTATGAGCAGTGAGTAGTGAACACACACACACACACACCCGGATCAGGGCATGGGCAGCCATTTGCTGCGGTGCCCGGGAAGCGATTGGGGGTTAGGTGCCTTTGCTCAAGTCACCTAGTCATGGGTATTGAGGGTGGATAAGAGCGCTGTTCATTCACTCCCCTGCCAGTATATTTCCCTGCCAGTATTTAGAATCGAACCTGCAACCTTCGGGTTACAGGTCTGACTCTCTAACCATTGAGTGCCTGAGAAAAACTTGCTATTCCGATTCAGTATTTGCGGTCAGCTGAGATGTTGTCAGGCTATTTGTCAGTGTCATTATTCTAACGTTATTTCCGTAACATCTTTGTAACTCTCACCTCAGAAAAGCGAACTTTCCTGTCCTGGCAGCCATTATCCACATTATTTTTCAGGTAAGCGAGGGCACAGCCATTTGTAAATTTAATGTGTCTGGCTTCCGGTGTCATTTTTCTTCCAGTTATTTTTAGCTGTACAAAACAGCTTGTTATGCTGCTTGATACTGCAAACTGATATTTCTTACAATACTATTTTAATGTGTTGTCTTAATTCTAAACACACTGGTTTGTAGCGCAAACAGTTTTACAGTTTACTGCACTTTGTATTCTCATTATTTCCCACTATAGCAGCTATAATGAATCGGAAGGTTCGCACATTCACAGAAAACACCTTACTTTTGCGTTGAAAAATAAGGTGGATAGCTACTGTGCTCCTACTCGTGGCTCACACTCTTCAATTGCATGCTCAAATGCAGCGGCACACACTGTATATCACTTCATTATAAATTAATCGCAAAAGAAATTATGAGCATGCAATGTTTTAGTGATGTTGTCAATTACTAAGTTATGAAATTATCAAAAAGCACCAATAAATGACATAACTTGCACTTAGTGTGTTGGGAAGGATTTACATGCAGGTGTGATGTTCATTCTATTCACCAGGAGCAGTTTCCATTCATTAACAGTTCATGTTAGTATTGTGTATTTACCATGGTAGCTGTCGTTTCCGCAATTATTGTGTAATCGTGTTATATTGTATATTTTTAAATGACTGTGGTGGCTCATACCAACTTACTAACTTTATTGTATAACAAAAACTAGTTTGGGACTGCTATTTAATAGCCTTACTTACTTTAAGTGTTTATTCATCAGTATTAGTCATATTCTTACAATTGATGTGTATAAGGGATGGCACATGTGTGTGTGTGTGATATTTTTGTGAAATAAATTTGCTTGGTTTTTATTACAGTTTTTATTAGCTAATTATATATAGGTCAAATTCCTAAAAAATTGAGTTGCAGCTTAATGACCATGGGAATATGTGGATCCCATGGCCAAACCAGAACCACTGCATTAAAGAGATGTCATTTGTGACAATTCTTTCCTGCAGGTAATGAGAGAAATTCTGTGCTCGGTCTGTCCTTATACATCTTGTGAAGAATATCAGTATTCACGGGGCCTATTCATAGTGGATTATTCAGGTGCTCAAACAGAATGGAAAATAATGAGTGTCGCCTTTGTACGGCGTGACAAAAGTTTCAGCCTGTCAGTGTGCGTTAATCTCAGGGTTTCTCTTTATCTCGTCACCGGCTTCAGGTCTGCTGCAATACGGCGCTTCAGTGAGGAAGGTCAGGCAAATGACACGTGGAGGACATGTCTGATCATTTGTGGCATAATGGTACGCACGCCGGACAAGGCTAGTCTTCCTTGGGTAATGTACGAGGGGAGAGGTGAGTGAGATAAGGGTCGTCAGAGCCGGAGTCCACCTGCGGATTATCGCACGGCTGTCAGATGGATTGCCTAGGTTTGGCCCCTCCAGATGGCACAGATGGGTCTCATCATCTCTCCTCTTCTACACTCCAAAAGCACTCCTTAATATAGCAACAGCTCCCTGATCTTTCCCGGTCTCTACTGCCCCATTTCAACTCATCCGCACCTGTAGCCCAGATCTGTACATCATTTCCTGTTTGCTCTTAATTACAGGCTCTAATTAGCAGCCCAAATACAAGTATATTCTCTTCCCAACGTGATTCTCAGCTCCAGAGGAATGGACCCTGCTAATTAGAGGAAATTTCCATCCTTCCTGTTATCCCAGAGAAATGGAACCACGGGAATAGAGGAGAAGAACGCAGCAGAGACAGAAAGAAAGAGCAGCACCACTGAGGGCTTTTGGGCTTTTTCTATTCTTATACAGCGACACAAGGGACTATTCGACTTTTACATGACTCGGATTTGCATAAGAGAGAAACTCCCTGAGAATTCGTTGAATACACAAACACATCAATCAAATCCAAACAATCTACATCAAGTCAACTCAAGCTCCGCTGTTTTAAACTCTGATGGGTTCGTAATGGTACCAACTTGCCTGGCAATGGGAGAGAGAGACAGAGCGCAGTTGGTGACCACTCTATATCAGATCGGTATTGTCATCTGCTGTCCTTCATGTTGGGAGAGCTTCAGGCGTGTGTGACCCACATAAGCAGTGATGTGCATAGAAGTGAATGCCATACACTGCACTGCAAAGAGACTTTCAGAGGAGAAACTCCTCACTGTGGCATTTGCTGTAACTTGGCATCTGTAGAGTGGCATCCTTTGTAGTTACACGCCTGGATGCGGAAAGTTGCAGTAAGTTTAACATAGTTGGAATTTATTTTGCATTGAAACGCTTGAGCGGTTGGCAAGTTTTAAAGTTTCAGTTTTTGGGGTTTTTCCACAAAACGGGTACTATTTGTGACCTTAACGTCTACAATCATTGACTAACATAGCTATTGGCAACTTCAAAGTTAGACATTTTTCCAAAAACGCTTTTTTAAATGTTTTTAAAAGATTGCCCCCATCCCTCCATTGCCCACCAAGGCTGCATTTATTTGATCAAAAATACTGTAAAAAATAATAATATTGTGACATATTTTTATATACCCACTAGGGCTGGGCGGTATATTGAGTTTGTACTATATATTTTTCTAAACGATATAAGATGAGGCAAGTGGTTTGATATGAGCGCATCTGAAAAATAGCGGAAGACACAGAGTGAGCTGTTTTGAGGAAAGGGCTTAATCCAATTTGTCCTAAACATGAGACATGCTCTATATTAAGGGCTTCAAAATAACTCGAATAACGTGAATGGTTTAACGTGGCTTACCCCGTCAGATGCTCTGACAGATACTTGTGCTGTTTAATGTGTGAGATGCGTTTTCCTCAGTGTGTAACTTACATTTCACAGGTATATTCTTCATCTGTAAATGTTAGAAACTCATGCAAATATTTCCTTTTTGAGTCTCCACTAAACTTCACAGACTCGCATTTGCCCCAAGCAGACGCAACACAATAATTCCGACTAAAATATAGATTTTACTAAAATATTTGTTTTAAACCAAGTTTGTGTTTTTAGATTGTAATTTTGTTACAATGTTAGAATGTAATGATTATTAGAATGTAATCATTTTAATCCTTTTTTGCACATAATCAATAGCATAGCCTACATGGTTAAATTCACTGTATTTGTTTTCATAGCCTGCAATATGAACATTGTTTGTAGAACAACACTGGGCAGGATATGAAATATAAAAAAATATATATAAAAAAAATACAGCTTTTTTAAAAATCCAAATAGAAAAAAAGTTGAAAATATCGAGATATATACTTTATCTCTATTAATCCATATCGCCCAGCCCTAATATTATCTGCATATATAGACATGCAAATTTTGGTTCATGTATTTTTAACATAATATAATGCGGTTTATTTATTTATTCATGTAAAGCTGTAAATTTTGTCTTTACTCTTTCATATGTATTATTACATTACATTAATCTTGATGTAATTTATCTTGACATTATTGCTTTTCACACTGTACTTAACTCCAGGTTATCACCGTTTTATACACCGCTGTTAACCCCGGGTAAAGGAACGTTTCACACTTGTAATTTAGAAGCGAGGTTAGCACCACTTTTTCTTTGTGGTATTGAAACCCTGCTCTGGAGGAGAGTTAACACCGCTTTTGCAGTGTTAACCCCGCATTGTGGTGTCAAATGTGTACTTCTTACCTTTATATTCTGAAATGTCCATTCAGTATAAACTCGATAGTACAGTCGGAGATGCGCAATGCAATGCTAGAGCTTTTATGTAAACAGGTCGCATGCTGCGTTCATCCAATCAATGACATTGACACCGCAAATACGCAAATAAGAACATTAACCCAGTGTGAAACCAGAAGCAAGGATAACCCAGGATTCCGTTTACCCGGGGTTTAGAATGACTCAGGATTAACTATTTCAAGTGTGAAAATCCCTACTGTATTATCGGAAGACTTGAAGAAGGGGCGATGAAGTTATTTGTCTAAAAGAATCAAACTGGAAAAGGTACCAGTTTCATAGAATGACCCTTGATCTGGTATCTGTCTGGTATTTATTTGTTAATCAGACATTTACTCTGTACCAGAGAGCGGTTATGTGTGTCAGATACAGAAAGAGAGGTCGTGTTTGAGAAAAAAACAAAGCCAGTCCTCTCATTAGCTTTAAGGCAACGGAGATGATTAAAAAATCTCTGCTGGACACATTGCTACTGAAAGGGCTGAGCACATGGACATCAATCCTCTTTCCTTCCCTCATTCTGTCCCTCAATCTCATCTCTCACTTTTCTCTCCTTTCATGTTTGTTTGTTTATGGGCTTTTGGCCAGTGGTGAGGAATCAGGATGACACAGATCATATTCAAACCCTTTTCCCTGTGAGCTCACTACACCACGGCTCTGACTCTGTTCATTTCTTTGCTTTGTTTCTCTCACTCAGATCTCATAAGGTGATTCATATCACCTGCAAATAACGCTTGTTTATTTATGAGGTGTCACCTCAATTATTCAGAATTTTTTATTGCTGTAAACAGGAAATCAGATTCAGCACAGCACAGGACAGGAAGGCAGGAGAGCAGGAGCTCTTTTTTCAAACTCAGACGTAGCTGGAGGGGGTTTTCTGCTAATTCTCTGTTAATGTGACACAGCATGTATCTCCAGATTAATTAACTATCCGCCTGCCCTCATAGTGCTGATACAGTGACTGTATCAGTGTGTCTCTCTTAGGCCATGCACACTCACTGAAGCTAAACAGTTGTCACTCCTGTTCTGAATCCTAAATCCCACTCTACACAGATTTCACTTGTTTACTAGAGTGAAAATGCATTCTAGATACAAATTTACACCTAAGGTTCAGGTAATGACAACCGTATTTATGTTAATCCACATGGCGTAAAGTACCACACTGAGCAACTGTTTTTAATGCAGCAACACTATTTTGAGCCCTGACAGCTTGTCTGAGGTGCCGTGCTAGAAAATGACAAAAACGTGCAAGATATGTAAGGTATGAGCCTTGATTCAGTAACAATTTTGATACCTATTTCTTAGCAGCGTAGTTCCTCCCACCAACATTTTTGTCTGAAAAGGCACAATTTATTGCACAAATCATTTTTCTTTTCTTTTTGTCTGCTACTAGTCTGTTAAATTGGTGTTATATTATAGAAAAAGAAAGTTCTGACATACCTTAATATTGATATTTTAATATCTGTACAAATTTAAACTTGGGCGTACTGTCCCTTTAAGGTCTTTTTTGTATTTTGGGACACAAAAATGGGCTTCCTGTTTTCCCTGTTCATTCTATGGCATATGGGGCCGGGAGTGCTGGGATAATTGACTTAATTTCTCTTTATTTTGAACCTGTCTGTTGTGCTCTGTGTAAAAAACAGCAAACATTTGAATCAACACTGACCCCGAATGATACAGCGGCTGCACATTTACACGCCAACGTCTGCATCTGACTGACAGTCATGTTTATGCAAGGGATTACATGCGTAGGGTAGACGGTCGGGCCCGGTGCCAACGCAAATTGGATTATGGCGAGCAATATTCTGGAAACATTTTATTATCCAAGGGCTTTTAGTGTAATGTGATTACTTTGTAATGCACTTTTGTTTTATGGACTGCTTCAGCACATTGCAGCTCCAGCTTTATTAAGCGTGAATTTATTCTGTAGTACACATCATCAGGTTGTCACCTGTTGCCTTCACAGCACTCAGGGGCCTTCAAGCGTGTTTTTAGCAGTGCTTATTTAAATTCAGTCCTCATCGTTCACTGTGGCCGAATTTAAATTGCTGGGTACTGTTGTGCTTTTCGTTCAACTTTCCTGATGGTAAACCTCTAGACAGTGGCATTAATTTGTGCTGAGAGTTTGACGTGTCTTTTTGTCGTAAAGAGTTTGAGGTGTCTAGATTGAGGGCGACATGTGCAAGGCCTCATTAACCTATCGTCTCGTCTGCGTCTAGGCAGGGTCACTCATCGGGTCACATTCATTTGCCTGCATCTGATTAAAGACACTTTCATTACCTGAGAGGAGCACAAGGGCACATCCCAGCTGATCCCAGATCAGCCACAATGGCACAGTTTCACGACGACACGCTAGTTGAATAGTTCTGATTTTTTCATTCAGCATGATTGTAATTATTCCTCAGATGCACACTTTTTTACTCTGCTCCGTGTCACGACTTCCACCCACGCTGCCATATTGGATATAAGCTCATTGAGTTGTTGCATGTATTGTCTAAAGTGGAAGACGGGCAGAACTAGAAGTAATGGGCGGCTATGGCTTTCTATTAGTGACAGGTGAGGATATGCATGCTGGCTTCAGCAGACAGGAGATTGCCCGTGGTGCAATTACCATGCAGCTTGGCAGACAGACAAGCCAACACCATTATGAGTGCAGTCAGTGTGGCAGAATGTGTCACCCCACTGCCATCTCTGCACAGCTGAAAACACGTCAATCTGTCCTTCTGCTTTTATGTATTGTCGAAACTTTTACACCTTTAAACATTCCTATCCCTATTAAATCACTTAACAAACACAGTTTTGCTTCTGATTGGATGAGTCATGTTTGAAACCATGGGGGAGTCACTTTTATATCCCAGGAATTTTTTTACTGCAGGAATTAAGGGGTACTTCACTGCTGGCAAAACTGACTTTCGCGTATGCCTATGCAGTAAAAAGGCAGATTTCTTCTTCTTATTTTTTTATCAGTGCTACCTGACTGAAACAAAGAAAAAAAGGATGTTGTCTTTCCTTTTGCCGAATAGGAAGGAAAACTTCAATACCCATAATGCACTGGGCATGTTGCCATCCAAGGCCACTCCCACCAGTCTGCTATGGATACGCTTACCAGGGTCAAATATCACCTTGCTTTAGCAGGAAATACTTCTTAGCAAACTTTTAGTCATGATGGTGTCGACTTGACTACGAACACTGTGTTTTATGCCGTTCTTTCTGTTCATCCGGTGGACTTTTGCTGACAAATAAATGTGAATTTCTCAGTCCAGGTACCACAGAGAACAAGTAAACATATATATACTACTGACATTGTAACAATACAAAGTGGGTTGAAAATCAGCCAAGTTACACTTTAATTTTATTTATAAAAAAAAACTAAAAAAATTTAAATATAATTCTATAAAAGTTTTAACTAAACTTTTTTTTTCTTTTTCTGAACAGTTCCATTTCCATTTTATTTTTAGCTTTCTTTCAAGGAAAAAACTCTAGATGCTAGCTATGGAAAAGCCATAGCAAGACTGAGGAGTCAGCCTTTTTATTCCAAAAAGGTTAGAAATGTAATTTCCATCACCGTCATTTCCACCCCAGAATAACATTACATAATTAGTTAATTGCATAATTTGAGATGAGGTGGAAATGATACTATGGTAGGAATATTCATGACTTCCAAAAATAATCGAATTCTCCTGTATGTCTCCTGTAAAACATATCCATTACTATGAGAAGTTAAAGTCCAAAAAGCTCACTTTGATTTCGTTTGTTCTTTAACCATGTCTCTGTTCTCTTTCTTCTCTCGTCTCATAACATTAAGGTGATGAACGTGAGCCTGGCTGAGGGTGACGTGGTCAGATTCGAAGACCTGGGCGGCAGGGAACCTTCAATGCTGGCCAACGAGTCCATCTTGCTTAAAGGTCTGGTGGTACGCAGCTGGAGCAACCAAATATCCATCCACTTCCGTAGCCGGCAGCCGCAGTTCAGCTCCTTGCTGCTGCGTTACCAAGGTGAGATGTCCTACGTCAACCTCTAAACATCTGCTTCATCTACTTCCTGCTAATTGCACTTGTGCCAGTGTCTCCGACTGGCATGGATCCAGCGCTCTAGACAAACCTGTTTATGAGTGTACACTTACTGATTAGATTGGCACGAACGATTAGGACTCTGGGAGTAGGGAGCTCTCAATCATTCCTTTCTATTAGGAGAGACTCTCTGTGCACTGAAGGGGAAACACTCCTTGTTATCTCATGTCAACATAATATGCTCATGTTAGCCTGAAAATGACAGCTGCTGTCAATAGGCTGCATAATTACATCGGAGAATGACTTGGATAATTCTCTGCTAATAGTCTTTTAACAGAGTCATCAAGGGGAGATCGGCACAACAGAAAAGGTTACGGAGCGCTGATGCGCCCTGGCCCAGCGCTGCGCCACTCTCTCGTCTCGTATGCGGGACGATAAAATGACAAATGACCGTTACAGGAGAATTCTTTTGTTTCTGTGAGCTAATGAACTGTGGCGGGTTTGCAGTGGCGTAATATCATTTTTTTGCACATCCTTAATATGCCTTTTGAATAAGAAAGTCGTTTACACTCCACCCCCTCTTTCTCTCTGTCTTTATGAGTGTGTGGGGGGTAATCAGTGGTTTTCAGCTTTCATGGAAAAGAAGCTACATTCCCCCTGTTAGACTCATTGCAATCATCCGCAGGAGCCAGACAGCACATATTTCATAAAGGCTCTCTGTTTCTTTACAAAACTTCCAATTACTTGGTTCCGAAGGCCCTGCTTCCCCTGATTCCGGTTCAATTTAATGTTCCCCAGCTGCTATGCTGGATGGATGTGCACACGCAAGAGCAGCTAATTTTGCCACTGGGTTTACACTTGCCTTGGCATTGATGTAATGGCAAACAAGGCAGGACAAGAACCAAGCATGGATTGAGATCTATACATGCTGCAACATGACTGTAGTGTTGAGTCGAGTGTGGACAAAAATTATGTTGATTATTTATTCAACCTGTTGTCGTTCCGAACCTAAATGACTTTCTTTCTTCTGTAGAACATAAAAGGAGAAGTTTAGCAGAATATTCACACTGTTCTTTATCAGATAATGTAGATCAGGTGCTGTCAAGCTGCACAATTGACAAAATGCACAATTGAATTTTCTTATTTTTAGTTTTTCATCTAATATTTGTTATTTTATTTTAACTTTATTTGAATTACTAAAATTATTTATTTTTTTAGTTAACAATAACAACACTGCAAGTTAAATTGCAGTGCAAAATATATGCATATTCAAATGGCATGAATATATGGCATTTTAAATGTAAAATGACGCTTGGTAATATTTTCATAATATTTAACATATTAATATTATCAGATTACTATGTATTGATAATAATTAATTATTTTATTCATGATAATAATTATAATAATGACTAAATCTTTCGTCTGTTCTTCACTCAAATCTATTATTTCGGAGGATTTGTCTTTGGGATTATTGAAAAGACCAGCATGAACATACTGTAAAATAACTTTTATTTTTGAAAATTATAATTAAAAAAGTCATTACATTTTGTTGGACGCTTTTATTCAGTCTACAAAAGGTAGTGAACAAACACTTATATATTTAAATTAAATGGTCTTAAGCAAAAACAACTGATGCGCTGTAATAGGCGGTCTCATTTTCTTTTCAAAAACATGGTGCATCTCTATAATTTGAGATTAAAATGTCACTGTCAGTGTTAAAACCAAACCTAAAGCCTTGTACTGCAACATACTGAGATTATAGAGAAAATTATCCTCACTGAGCTACAAGACAAAATGAAGATTGAGTGTTGACTGATGATCAGTGAGGTTAGACGCTGTTTCTGTTTGCATTATTGCACTTGCTATAATTTTTCCTGGCTTCCTTTTACTTCAAAAACTCACCAGACAATTGAACGGAATAACATTTCTGGATGTTCTTCTTTTTTTTTCCAATATCAGTTTTTAACATGGTCATGTCAGGGATGTCTACAAAGAAAATTGGCTGTGTTTCAACATGGATGAGCATTCTTTGATCGCCTCAGCTCTTTTCCACGGCTTTGTGGTGTGTGAGCATTAGAGTATGAACGCATCAAAATCTTTTTACATTGAACTTTGATCTCTTGTCATGTGTCTGAAGCAAGTCGTTTTCTGCTATGCCATCCACGCAGATCTAACACACCTGTCCTGTCCTGACGTTCAGCAGGCCGTACAGTTTGACGAATGACAGATTCTCTAAATGGGAACCTCCATCAAAGACGCGCGCATTAAAGATTTAAACCTCTAAATAATTCAGATCACAATGAAAGGACCCTCGCTGCACCCCTTTGCGTCTGGATAAAGATTAAACACAAACAAGGCAGGGCTGATGGAGTGAAGTTTGAAATGAAGGCTGTTGGGGTCTGAATGGCCTTTCTACAGGTAATCGCCCCCTTTGCCGCACCGCTCTCGCCCCACCACTTAAATGTCAGAAGCTTGAGAGGTTGTCGCTCTCATACGGCACTGCAGGGAAAGCAGGTGTGCATATGCAATTGTTTTGGGTAAACTATTTTGTGAATGCTTTAGACGAGGTATTATGAGCTGAGGATTGGAGTCCTGCCCCAGTATGAGCTCAGTTGTGTAGTTGAGCCGTGATAAAGTCGGCTGATCTGGGCTGAGCCTAGCAGTGCATGGCGGGTTGCAGTGTGCAGTGATGACTGAGGAAGCTGCTGTAATATCCTCCACCCCGCCGCTCGCCCCTCCCAGAGGAGATTAACCCTGCAGGGCGAGGGATCACCAGCTGAGATACACGCTCTCACCCACTGACACACATCCTCAGCCAAAGCAGGGCTCCACTTCTCACTTTTTTGGTCTGCTACTTTCTTTGCACTTTCATGAGAGCAAAAGTCGCATTCACCAAGCACCACATGGAAGCAAAACTAGACTTTTGTGAGTAAATAAAAGAGTTATTGGCCAGTTGGCATGTATATACTAATAATAATAATAATTTTTTCTAACACTTTATTTTGATGGTCCCTTTTTAACATTCGGTTTACTATAAGTAAGTTTGCAACCACAGTTTTCAACTAATTCTCATTAGAGTATTAGGAGACTGTCTGCTTAATATCTGCTAACTCTTTATTGTGATGCTTCCCAACAGACATTCTACTGACTATAAGTAACTTTTCAACTACATGTCAACTTATTCAAACTCTAACCCTATCAATCTACTAATACTCTTCTAACACTCTAATGAGAGTTAGTAGACATGTAGGTGTTACTTATATGTTACTTATAGTCAACAGAAAGTGTTAAAGGGACCATCAAAATAAATTGAAACTATGTTTTGTGAGGCTTCTGTAAATTTCATTATCTGTTGTTGTTGTTTTTTTTTTTTTTTTGTGTGAGACATTTTTTCCTTTTGTATTACTAACTCCAGGACTTAAATTAGAGAGAACCTTCCTCTTTTAGATACAAATACGCTACCATTCAAAAGTTTGGGGTTTGTAAGATTTTTTTCAAAAACATTAAGGCTTCTTTTGATCAAAAATACTGTAAAAAAAAAAAAAACAGCAGCCATTATTCTAGCCTTCAGTGTCACATTATCCTTCAGAAATCAGTCTGATATGCTGATTTGGTGCTCAAAAAATTGGTTTTCTAGTTACTACGTCTAGTTCACATCTAGTAGAAGTTAAAGAGGCAATCTTCAGCCAGCCGGTGGCAATGTCACAGCAGTATTCAGTTAATATCTTTCAAACCCATCAGGAGCTCTGTACTCTCAAGATGGTCAAAGTTTACTATTTGCTGCTTGACCGTAAAGTCTAAATCAAGCCATTTTATGATACAATCTTAAACGCCGTGTAAGTCGTCCTTTGACCTTATTTGTCTGCAAGGTCTTCATGGAGGCACTGTAAGTGCTGTCATGCACTGACAGACCAGATTTCTGTGATAGATGGGAATGTGGTAGTTTTATGTGTCTAGACATGCCCTGCCTTGACTCATTCATGCACTTCTCTTTCCTTCCGACCCTGTCCGTCTGTGCGGCATTGGACCGAGGCCCTGAATCCCAAATGATCTGGAGCCAGATCCAGATTTTATTTCAGTTCCGCCCTTGCGTTTTATATAGCGTAAGATGAAAGTAGAACCATTTTTAACAGATCTCGGGGTGAGCTTGACTGTGTGACGGGTGAGTCGGAATAGCTGTAAAGCGAAATTAAACAATTCAAGCTATTCTATGAATAAACGGTGTCGTTGATCATTTAATTGCCTGAATTTTTCTGTTCTGGAAGAAGATGACGCCTTGATGTTTCATTCCGTTTGATCCCTAGGTTCACCTTGTCTGGTGTGAAAAAAGTGAAACATTTTCGTTAGACAGGCGTGTAAGACGAGACAGATCTGATTATAGATGGACACGCTGTCTCTGAGAGAATGGCTAATTAATTTCTGCGTAATGAGCTGCCTCTTTTGAGAGGTTGACAGGCTAATGAATCCTGCCCTCTCATCACAGAGTTACGCCTTGGAGTCATCTAAAAAATGATCTGGACCTGCACAGGAAGAGGAATCGTGTCAGGTCATTTCGAAGCACGCCTTTAAGAATGAACAATGCTGCAGGTGGCCGAGGGCATGGAGATTGATAGATGAAAATAGCGCCATTCATGAAATAAGAAAAAGACTAAAGGAGATTTTGCAGTGAAAAGGCTTCACAATTAACCATCAAGCACTCTCCTTCCTCCGCTACTCTGTGGGAAATTGCTTTAACATTTAAAGAGTCGGTGGGTTGACAGAAAGAGATGGTACCATGCTGGGTCCCATAGAATTGCGAGTTTTCTCCGAAATTGAGCGTTAGTCAGGAGCTGTAATTCTTTTCTTTCTCAGTTTTATAAGCACCGTTATCCCTTCAACTTTATTTGACCTGCCACTCTGTACACAGTATGTCACCCAATTAGGGAGTCGTGTCATGCGTCCATGTCTGATTTGTAAGCCTGAAACCTCCACGTCTTGGCGCAAACATTGCCCTTCTCTGTGATAAACGTCTGGATGGATCAGTGTCTTTGACGGCTGCGTTAAAAGACAGGCAAAGTTTCCGTAAAAGAGCTTTGACATTTAGTGGTGTCAGAGCGTTCGGCGGCTGAGGTGTCAGATCAGCTTAAGCAGATGTGCAGCTCAGGCTGTATTTCACCTTTATGCCAGGTTCACTTCTGCCTGAGGCCGTCTCATTTCTGCAACATTAATTTTCGTGCTCCCCTGTCGTGTCTGACGGCCAATGATAAAAGGCCAAACTGCCCCTGTGCTCAAGTCTACGGCAGATTTATGGAGGTCTTGGTCTTGGTTTTTTGTTATAATAAATTATTTTGTACACTCTGCACTTATCAGAGAGTACATAATCAATATGTTTTAACTTCGAGTCAGCATAACTTGGCATTTACATCCTATTTTACATAGATGATCTACCTTCTGAGTGAAACAGGATATTTAATGAGTAAAAAAAAAAAAGAATCCATTAGGAGCTGATTGGATTGTAAAAAGTGGCTATTACATAACTGAATGGAGAGTAATGGTTGATTGTGAGGGGTTGAAAACTAAAGAGCGGTTCACACTAACAGTGATTTACAGCAACAAAGCTATACTATTCCATTGTAGTTTATGTGTATCTTATTTCTTTTATATTTATTTATTTTAGTAAATCTTTTTTTTTCATATAATTTAATTAAAATGTCTTAATAAAATACGTATTAAATATTTATAAATGTTTTTATTTATTTTTTGACATTTTAGCATCTTGGTGTTTTTAATCAGCATTTTTAAGCCATTATTTTATTGAAACATGTTGTCATTTATATATTATTTAAAATATATTTTGCACGTTTTTGGAAATTGTCATATATAAAAACATATATAATTTATTATATATATATTATTTTATATTATATTATATTGTCATTTAATTTATATTAACTTAATTTTATCAGCATCTTGGTGGTTTTAACTGACATTTTTAAGTGATATCCCAAAATTAGCATAAAATGTGTGGAAGGAAACCTAGTTAGTGTGAATGGCACTTAAAACTGATTGGTGATGTTAGAAGGAAAAAGATGAAAAAGTTGATTCAGAGATCATTTCTGATAACATTACAATCAGTTTTAAAACCATTACAAAGACAAACATTTTCAGTGCAATTTCATGCATCGATGAATCATGCTTATTAAGACCAGGAAGGTACAGTGCTATGCATAAGTTTAGGCAACCATGCTAAAGTTGACTAAAAAGAGGAATAAAAAATCATATTTTGCAAATTTAACTTAATGCCTTATTTTAAAAAATTAGGAAAAATCCAACCTTTAAGGACACCAATTTTCTTTGTGAATGAATAATGTATCGTAAATAAATAATTGTTCTTCCTTAAAAAACAGGGTGCATAAGTTTGGGCACCACTATGTTAAATTCCCATAGAGGCAGGCAGATTTTTATTTTTAAGTATTTTTTTTTTTTTTTTTTTTAGGATACTATGCATCCTGATAAAGTTCCCTTGGCCTTTGGAATTAAAATAGCCCCACATCATCACATATCCTTCACCATACCTAGAGATTGGCATGGAGTACTTTCCATAAGATCATCTCTCAATGCAAATCAAACTAGCTATTAGGCTAACTGAAATAAAATCATGCCAATCTCTAGGTATAGTGAAGGATATGTGATGATGTGGGGCTATTTTAATTCCAAAGGCCAAGGGAACTTTATCAGGATGCATAGTATCCTAAAAAAAAAAAAAAAAAAATACTTAAAAATAAAAATCTGCCTGCCTCTATGGGAATTTAACATAGTGGTGCCCAAACTTATGCACCCTGTTTTTTAAGGAAGAACATTTATTTATTTACGATACATTATTCATTCACAAAGAAAATTGGTGTCCTTAAAGGTTGGATTTTTCCTAATTTTTTAAAATAAGGCATTAAGTTAAATTTGCAAAATATGATTTTTTATTCCTCTTTTTAGTCAACTTTAGCATGGTTGCCTAAACTTATGCATAGCACTGTATATCATGCTGCTAGGAACAATTTTCCCATGCACAGCTTTCTTTGGCAGACATTTTGGAAGCTGATCAATAGAATTACAGTATTAATGGGTCTGACTAACACCCCATCCACTTGATGATGATTGTGATGATAACGGCCTTGCGCGAACCCTTTTTTGGCAGCTGTTAGCTAAGACATAGCTAATAGCTGTTTCAAACGGCATGCTATTCAGGCACCGTGGCGGTAACATTCAGGCTGTTCTCCACTCGTAGTGATGCTAAAGGAGGACAGAGAGAGAAATCTAGTGTGTGTAGGTGTGTGAAAAATGTGTTGACAACTCACTCCTTACTGTCGAACAGTTAGCATAGTTTTAGATCTACCATCCATTTATTCATAAGCCCTCCTCCTCAGCTAGGAGGTACAACCTGTGATGTTCCAGGTAACAGTGCACTTTTAAAAAGGTGGAATCCCACTTCACACCTCTAGAGGATCCAGTCCTGCGTCTGATCCAGCAAATACAGTACCATGAGACTAGGCTCACCACACAGAAGGTCAAATGAAGGTAAATTTGTTGAAGTAATCACTGGTGACTTGTATCCATTTCTGCACATGTCAAGTACACAGGTGCTGAGCAATACAACAAGACAAAAATCCTGTGATCCGGCTACTTAAGCTCAATAGAAAGCATCTGACCAGCCTTCAGCTTTTATGTTTGTTTGAAGCACAAATGAGGTCCTCTCTCCAAGGCTGCTGGCTGTTCTCCAGTTCGGTCGCAACCCAGAGTCTGTCAGACATAACATACAAATATGAGACTTTGACCCAGCTGAAGGGAAGGCGGTTATATATCGGAAGGCCCCGATATAATCACAGCAAAGTTTGTTTTCGATTAACCCATGAGACCCCCTGAAAGCCTCAAAAGCAAAATTTGAAGGGGGTCTCAAATTAATAAAATGTCAAAAAAATGAAAAAAAATTTTTTTTATTGTCACCAGTGTTCATTTCGTTAACGAAAACTATGACGAAAAATGTACGTTGACAACCTTTTTTCCCATGACTAAGACAAGACGATGAGAGACGACGACACCCACGTCATTAAACGATAACTGTGACTATATCAACACATGCAATATCATTGACGAAAAAAGACGAGACTGAAATGTGTTTAAAAAAATAAAAACTTGACCAAAACCACTTATTTTTGTCGAATAAAGGAGGAGACACATTATAGACTGTTTTTATGAGCATTCATGCTTACAGTTGCCAGATTTCAATCATTTAAACCCCAGTCAGAGCTTTTCTGTTAAACAATCACATTACCCGGTCTTTTCAATATTATCTGGCAACCATGCGTGCGCGCTTTCTACACTGCTGAAGAAGCACGGATGATCTAAAAACACAGACAAGTAAGCTGGAGTTCCGCGATCTTCATTTGAGATTTTCTACTTAAATTAAAGTGTCATTCAGTCGGTCTGTGTTCTGTCACGAGCCACTTGCGCTGTTTGTGCAACTAAATCTGCGAACAAAATGCAGGCTGATATTGTCACACCACGATCGGTCAAACTGCAGGCTTTCATTTGCAAGTGCACTGATTGCGTGCCAGTCTCCGATAGGCTATACCTGACATTTATTCACTTGATTGCTCTTGTAAGTGCGCCAGATTGGTGCCAATTATTGTCATGTCTGAATTGTAATGCACAACTTAGCCTCTCCTTGTTATAAAACAATGTGCATCCAACTTTAGCCAATGCAACCTCCTATGTCAGTGTTGCTTTATGAATACTATAGCATATCGGATTATCAAAAATTGTTAAGTGTGTGCATGTATGTGTTGTCATGTAGGCTATAGACTGATTGTCTTGGCTTGCATTCATGAAATATTGTAATGTTATAGGCCTACTGCATATTGAGAAAATTTAGATTGGTATTGAGATGGGAGATGGGGACGCCCCCGAATATTGACTGGTATTTCGCACACTGTGCTGCACGCTTTCCTCTAAATAAAAAAAAGAAAAAAAAAGAAAAACAGCAAGCATTTTTAAGCATTTTTTTAAGAAAGCATAAGAAAATCATCTGATCATACCAAAGTGGATATGTTTGCACGAGCTCTGAAATTTGACGCTCTAGTAAAGTCACGACACATTTATTTATATAGCACTTTACACAATAGATTGCTTAAATGCAAGCAGCTTTACAGTATTAAACATAAAAAACAGTCAGTGTCTCATTTAATCAGAAGTACAACTTCATTTTGTACTATAAAGCGGCTATCCAGTGTTCATGTTTTTACTCGCGGACGTCTGACCTCAACCGACAGAATAGAAGAAAAGATTTCCATGTGAAAGATGGAGAGCCTCAGCGCACACCTACCATTGCATAATCGCCACGGACCAATGGTAGTACGAAAGTGTTTACTTGCTGGAGCTTTGGCATGCTGTTTCAAACTCTCAGAACTCCAAACAAACTTTTTTTGGCCTGATTTTGTTCGAAATTGTCACATCAGTTCATTCTTTGATTTCGCTTGAAGTATATCGGGGTCTTTACACAAGCTATCTTGGCCCAGCTCATGAAGATCAGCCGTGCAAAGAAGAAGAATAAAAAGAGATTGTAATTAGCCCCTTTGGCAGTGTGTGTCCTTGTCTCTGTCCATGACAGCAGCTGATAATAAGGTCGGCATGCCTTTTCAGGTTAGTTAATATCTGAAAAGTAGCCCATTTTAAAAGGTGTTTAAGTTGAAATGACATGCTGACCACATCTGGCCAGTCAGTTCAGTGGCCAAAGCTCTCAATATTCATATGTCCTCGAAAGTCAGGGAGCATTCAGGGACTTGTTGTTCATCAATGTTCAATGAGCTTACACAAGAAAACCTACCATCACACAAGACATCCCTCTACAATCAAATCTGAAGGACTCTCACGCCTGAAGAGTGATCTAATAAAAAGGATCTGAATGTAACAAAGCGAGCATGAGAAGTGTGCTACACTCTGTGCTTTATTAGACCGAAATGAGAAACAAGACAGCCTGAATCCTCATAGCCAATTACCAGAGAAGTGTCGCAACGTCTCAAAGAACAGAACGTCTCAGTTACGTATGTAACCCTCCTTCCCTGAAGGAGGGAACAGAGATGTAGTCGACGTGTCGACTGATTGGGATCAGGCTAGGGAGCCTGTCATCTTCGAGTATTGTAAAAACGAGCCAATGGACATTGCCGTGCGTGAATCGCATCACACGCCCCACCCCGCAGCGCGGGTATAAACACGCAAGTGGATCCACGGACCAGTTGTTTTTCGCTGAGGAGCCGAGCGGAACCCGGTCAGCAGTGGTACAGCAATAGTGGCTAGGGGACTACGTCTCCATTCTCTCCTTCAGGGAACGAGGGTTACATACGTAACCGAGACGTTCCCTTTCAGTCAGCACGTTTGAGGTAGTCGACGTGTCGTCACTAGTGCTGCCACCTTCCAGTGCCTAGACAAAAGCCTCCAGATCTTCCGCACTTGCAAATATGACAGGGCTTAGGCCAGGAAAGTCACTGGTGTTCAACAGGACCACTGGGAAAGCGTACCTTTCGTCGGAAGGTCTTTCGTCGGAACTGTGGGTGGTGTGGCGCAATGGATAAGACAAATGCCTTTGGTGTGAGAGACCCGGGTTCGAATCCACTGTGAGACACCAATGTGTCCCTGAGCAAGACACTTAACCCCTAGTTGCTCCAGAGGCGTGCAACCTCTGACATATATAGCAATTGTAAGTCGCTTTGGATAAAAGCGTCAGCTAAATGAATAAATGTAAATGTAAATGTAAAATGTCTACACTGCGGAAGCCACATCCTGGCCAAAGGAGGTAACGTGGAGAACACATATGGACTGAGCGAACTTAGTGGGCAGTACAACATATGGCATGTCACTGAGGTGGCTCCAGCCAATTTACAGCTAACACACGTTACACAAGCATACAAGTGATAGGTCTAGTATCGGACGCTCCAGCACGTCCAACACCGACGGGGTGAGGAGGAACTCAACAGGGTACGGAAGAGGGAACTCAACTGGAGCAAAAGGTGTACTTATCCAGTCCATAGGAGCACAGCAAGCCGACACAAACCGGGCTAAGGTGAAGCTGGCTTCGTGAGAAGGGAGCCCATGGAAGCAACCGGCTCGACACATAGGCTAATTTCTTAGTGAATGTGCTGCTGTCGTCCAGCCCACAACTCTTAATCTATCAGTGAGTCACTCGTGTTAACACCCAGGAAGGAGCTACACTCTCTTTATGGAGGAGCTCACTACCCAAGTGGGCACGGTGCACCTTGGAATTTACCAAGATGATGGCCATACTAATTTATGTTAGTAGGCCAACCTCCGCATGGAAACCGCCTTCCCTTCAGCTGGTTTCCGCAACAGACAAGAGCTGGGGAGGTCCTGAGACTTTGCATTCTGTCCTATATAACCGCACTAGCGGGAGGAACAGAGAAAAGTCAGGGCTGGGTCTGCATCCTCCGGGGCTGCGCTTGCAGGCTCACCACCTGGTCCCATTTTAAGGGAGAGGTAGGAACCTTGAGCACAATCCAGGCCGGGGTCTCAATTAATGAGAGTTAACGGCCCGAAACCAGGCACGATTTGCTGACCGAAAATGTGTGCAGGTCCCCTACCTTCTCGATAGAGTAAGCAAGTAGGAGAACTGTTTCTTTAAAAACAGATTTTTAACTCAACTACGTGTAGTACTCATCTACAGAAGGTATAGGTCCCAAGAAGGTATAGAGGGGGCTCTCCTTGCACCGCTCAGGAACCTGACGATCAAGTCGTACTTCCTATATCTCAACTGCATCCTGATGTGCTTTAAGGGCAACATCATTTTGAGGGTGGAGCGGAACAGCCACACTCCGAACCATCTTCTGCAGGAAGGAAGCACAGAAGTGATCGAACACTCTCAGGGGTCTTCCCGTGAGAAGAACACCAACAACGAACAAGTTCTACTTCAGATCGTTAGCAAGCCTCTTTTCTTTAGAGGGAGCTCTCGCAAAAGTAAAAGTATCTAAGCTCTTTCAGAGGTAGATAGCTGAACCACCACAACAGAACCTGGATTTCTCCAGCCCGGTGCGGGTGCCAACTGTGCCCCATCCCTGAGAAATGTCAGAGGAAGAGTCAGGAAGGCTGTCTAGGGAACGAGACCTAGTTGGGCCATTACGGGCCAACTAAAGAACATGCTCCTCTGACCTGACTTAGCACAGTGATGTGAAAGACGGCTCACTGGGGTTTTTATTAACACACTTTGCGTAGACCCTGGCATCAGCTGTGAACCAGTGTCTCCGTGTTTAAGGGAGTAAACAACAAGCAAGGGATCAAATCAGAGCGGCAACAGATGTAACTGTGCGGCCCAGAAGATATCCGGACAGCTGGAACGCCTGGGGATGGAGTCTCCACTCTCTTCGGCAACAGGCTGTCGTAAGGCCACCTGGGAGGCACGATTGAACAGGCCAGAATTTTAGAGTGAAAGAAGCGATCTCAGAAGCTTCTGACCCCATAGGAGGAGGTGGCGGGCGAGTTGTGACATACGGGGGAAGCATATGAGCAACGGTCACTGTACTGGGCAGTGCATCTTGCTGAGCAGCGGCATCAGGCAAGGAAACTGCTACAACTCGAGGCAATTGAATGCCAATGCAGTGTGAGGTAAGCCCAAGCCCTCCTTACTGCATGCCCGGAGAAACAAAAGGTCTGAACACTGCTGAGAGTTTGGCAGCATACCAGGTGTTGTTAACACACAGAGCGTGCTGCTCTGCCACGGCCACCTAGGAACTTGGTCATGAAGTCAGTGCTGAAGCGGTCATCGTATTGAGGAAACCGTTTATATGCGGCTGCGTCTCGCATATATGCCCCAGGAGCCTCTGAAGTTTATTCAGTGGGACCCTTTCTCACCTCTAAGCACCGACCGGACACATTTCAATTGAGAAACGTGTAAACCAAGTTCACCTCCATACTGGAAAAAAGCTCCTCAGTCCGTAGACGAGTACCCCTTTCCAGTTGACCTGAAACCCAACTGGCTATGTAGCACTCGAAGGGAGGGACTTGTACCGAGACTTCGACCCCTCAACGCAAGACACAGGATGACGCGTGTTTGTGGAGGAGTGGATATCTGAAGTACGCGTCCTTCAGGCCCCACGCTGCAGACCATTCATAGGGATGGGCATTAGTAATGCGTACTGTGTAGTAACTTGAACGGAGGCTTAGAAAAAGGGCCAGAATCAAGCACACAGACCCCTAATGGTCTAACTCTCTATAGTTTGAGTACAATGAAGAACAGGCCTCACTTAGAAGCCTATTTTCATATCGGCTCTAGGAAGGGCTCGATCGCAACCTTCGCCAGTAGGAAGCGACGACTGCACACAGATGAACAATTCGGAACACAGATGTGTAACAAACAGCACTGCACATGGGCGGGTGCCGGACGAACTGAATCGTCTAGCCGAGTCTGATGATACAAGAACCGGCTAAGTCGGTCAGGAGCACCTTTCAGTGCTACAAAGGACCAACACATGGGGCCCAAGGTATCAGAGACGTACTCAGAGTGAGGCAGTGGGTTAGAGACAGGGACCCAGCTCGGAAGGCCCGAAGACGGCCCGAAGCAGGGTCTGAGTTGTAAGCTCCTGTCTCTAGGTAGCGGCAGAGAATGCGTGAGAGGGCGTGACCGGGTCCTCGAACGCACTCAATACCAGCTAAAGAAGCCGAGTCTGTAGGTACAGGAGAACCGCTGGATCAGCCAGGAGCACCATGTAGTGCTACAACTGAGCGAAGCAGCGGAACCACGGATACCACAGCCTTCAGGCAACAAGCTCGAAAGGCCCAAAGGCGGCCCGAGACAGGGTCTGAGTGTGTAGTGCAACTCTTACCTGTCTCTAGATGACCTCAGAGAGTGCGTGAGAAGGCGAAACCGGGTCCTCGAACCACACCCAACTGTTGGCTGGCGAAGCAAGAGGTAGCTGAAGGTTGCAAGGCTGTACAGGGTCACACACCAACAGTCTAAACCTCTATGCTCTTTCTTTGAAAACGTAGGTACCGCTGCCTCCGCTTTACGAAATTTGCTGGTAAGCACCACTAATATTTTCCTCTGAAAATCTACTTGTAAATATCAAGTATTTCTGTTTTTTATTGATCAGCTGTTTCTTGCTCAGACAACACTCACTGCCATAACTGTGACCTATTTTCAATGGTCTTGCTCTCATGTATGTGCCTGTCACTCTGTAACACTCTATAATAAGTGCAAAAAAATAGTAATTGAGAGACAGATTTAAACGCAGTGTGGCTCCTGAGGTTGTCTGGGTTACGGCTGCTTTTGTTTCCTTCTTCCACTAAAAGCTGTTCCCTCCTACTTCACAACTGTGAATAACAGTAATGATGCAAAACCACAGTAATTACATTAATGATTGGCTGTGACACAGGGTGCATGTCAGTGCAGATGGTTTAACAATGGAGCGTGATGTCGGTGGGTGGGAGAAAACATCAAGACTTTTCATGCTTTCTCATGTGCCGGCGGATGCGAGTATACACATGCGTTCATGTTTGCTCCTGTCCATCGTGTTGTGCATTCTCATGCATTTTTCATTTCAGTCTTCGCTCATTCCTTATATATTCATGCATGGATTTTTAAATACGTTCTTGTTCCAGTTAGAAAGTCTCTGCTTGGCAGATTTCCGTTCGGCTGTGAATGAAGTTTGACATCCAGTTTAATATGTGAATCCTATCTCAATGAGCACATGTACAGCTCTAAAGTTCACTTTTCATTCTGTGTAATTGCCTCCCTGAAACACTTTTGTACGAATTGATCCGCAGCTTGAAATAATCCATTGGATTTCAAATATCACCGTGCGCTGTTATTTACAAAACAATCATACTGCCACAGTTGTTTACTTATTGTATGAAAAGGCTGCCTTTTGTAGTCTATCCTCATCCCAAATACAATGGAGCAGAAAAATTCTGTTCAATTTTGTTGCCTACATACTGAGAGAGATGCATTCACGTCACTCGGTGCGGCGGCCAATGTGTAGATAATCTATCACTGTATTGTGAGCAGACCGACAGCGAAAGGGAGGCTGTGTTATTGGAGTCAGGGGGATGTGGTTGCTCTGGGTTTTACTGAAAGCACATGAGTGCTCTGATGGCCTGTCAGTGAGAGAAAGGAATGCTGGGATGCTGTCAAGATGTCTGGGAGTGTCTCCAGGCTCCCTGCCTCACCGTGTGACACATGCGGCCCCCAGAATCCTTCGCAAATCTCTCAGGACACAGTCCGCGGACTCGTGTCGCAGATTCAACAACACTCTGCAGACATGCTGTCAATGTAGCGCTGTAAGAAAGTACAACTTATAATGAGGAGAGCACTCCCCGTCCGGACAAAATGGCGCTTTTCGCAGGAGACTTCCTCTTCCTTCAGAGAACATATGCTCCCTTTTAAAGGCTGTAAAATTGTATTGTGAGCTATTTAGTGAAAGGCTTGTAATTCCTGGTTTGAGAATTTAGTAGTAGAATGAGCAAATGCATATTTGCTAAACAGTGTTTATTTTCAAACATTTTTGTTCTGTTTTAAGATATGATACAATGCTACTTTGTTGATCCCAGAGGGAATTTGAGGATGTGAGTATACACTTGTGTTCATATTTACTGCTGTCCGCCGTGTTGTGCAGTCTCGTGTATTTTTAATTTCAGTCTTGGCTCATTTCTTATATATTAACACACGTATATATAAATACATTCATATCCCAGTTAGAAAGTCTCCGTTCAGCGTAATTTAATCATAGTTGCTAAACTGGCATCTGAATTTAATTGATAAATGACATTTTAGTTGGCAAAATAAGGCAAATATTAAACATTTTATATATAATTTTATATAATAATTTATATTATACTTTTATGTTGTGTACACTACTGTTGAAAGTTTGGGGTTAGTAAGATTGTTTTGGAAGAAATAATACTTTTATTCAGAAAGGACACATTGATCAAAAGTGGAAGTAAAGAGAAAAAAATAATCTAGTTCAAATAATGCCGTTCTTTTGAACTTTATGTTCAGCAAAGAATCCTGAAAAATATGGATCACAGTTTCCACAAAAATATTAAGTAAAGAAATGTTTCTTGAGCAGCAAATCAGCAGGGCCCGGTTCCCCAAAACGTTCTTATCGCTAAGTAGTTCTTAACCTATTCCTTAACCTCTCTCTTAACGTTATGGCACGATTCCCGACACGTTCGTACGCAAAGTATATCTTCTGTAACTCACACTTTCGTAAGGTTGGTCTGGACCACTCTTAGCTTTACCTTATCACTGTTGCAGGTCTATACGAATATAATTCTGAAGTTTTGATACACCCAGACAGTATTCAATTAGGCTAATTCAAGTGTTTTCATGCAAAGAATAAAATTGTCATTACACTGATTGTTGTTAGATTTTTAATTATATTATTATACAATATTATTAATTTAATTAAAAAGCGCTTTTAAAGGCCAGTGAAAGCATAGGCTACTGTCAGTTAAGTCCTATTCGGACGCTAATATTGTTTCTCATGGGCTTGTATGGTATTTTAAACATTTATAGGGGTGAGTCGGTGATTTTAGTGCCGTCCGAATCCATAATATCAGTGTTTTTTCTCACCCAACCCGCGTAAAAATCCCTGGCCAAATTAGTACCTACTGTTTTTTGATAAACAGGTCGTGTGGTAATTTAATTGCCGTCTGAATCCACATCTCTGAGTTTACAAGAAGAGATTCAAAATCCACTGTTTAAACCCTTTTTGATCACTGCCGAGCACCGAGATGTAGGCCTACACTTTTATTACTGAAATGCTGGAAAGTATTTCCAAGAACAATATTTCATCGCAGCTCCACCTCAGCGAACAAAAATGGGAAAGAGAAGAAAGCACATACAAATTTGAAATGGTTATTATGGCAGCAATATATGATACAATTTAAAAATATGTAGGCTAGGCTATTATAGGCTATTATAGTTTGGATTATTTTTTATAATATCCCATGAGTCCTAATAAATGCAATTTCAACTATTTCTGAAGTGCTTCTTTTATAAAGAACACCGCTTTCTCACATAAACAGCCCCTGCACGAGAGAATAATTGATTCTCGAGCCATCGATATCAGCAGATTCAGCACCATCGCCACGGACAGCACCGGGTAACGTCGCACGTAAGAAGGTATATCTTAAAGGGTTAGTTCACCCAAAAATTTAAATTCTGTCAGTAATTACTCACCCTCATGTTGTTCCAACCGCGTAAGACCTTCGTTCATCTTCGGAACACAAATTAAGCTATTTTTGATGAAATCTGAGCCATGTCTCACTCCTCCATAGGCTTCTATGTGACCGAAACTTGCTGGCCCAGAAAAGTTATTAAAGAGATCGTTAATATAGTCCAAGTGACTCCAGTGGCTCAATCTTAAGTATATCAAGCGACGAGAATACTTTTTGTGCGCAAAAACAAACAAAAATAACGACTTTATTCCACTATTCATTTCCTTCTCTCTGGACCTCTAGTTGGTTCGCGTAGTGTTTTTGCGCAGCGCGTCTGTGTTACACGTCACCACGTAGGCTCACTATTGGCCGACGCCGGTCATGTGTGTGATGCGTGATGACGTGCAACACAGACGCGCAGCGCAAAAACACTACGAGGCCCAGAGAGAAGGAAATGAAAAGTGGAATAAAGTCGTTATTTTTGTTTGTTTTTGCGCACAAAAAGTATTCTCGTCGCTTGATATACTTAAGATTGAGCCACTGGAGTCACTTGGACTATATTATCGATCTCTTTAATAACTTTTCTGGGCCAGCAAGTTTCGGTCACATAGAAGCCTATGGAGGAGTGAGACATGGCTCAGATTTCATCAAAAATAGCTTAATTTGTGTTCCGAAGATGAACGAAGGTCTTACGCGGTTGGAACAACATGAGGGTGAGTAATTACTGACAGAACTTTCATTTTTGGGTGAACTAACCCTTTAAGCAGCTTCCTGAGGTATGGTTCGGGGAACACACTTAGGAACATAAACAACTTTGGTAAGATATATCTTTCGAGTCTTCGTAGCGCGCTAAGAGTGAGCGTTATCGGGGGAACCGGGCCCATATTAGTATGATTTCTGAAGGATCAAGTGACAATGAAGACTGGAGTAATGATTCTGAAAATTCAGCTTTGCTATCACAGGAATAAATTAGATTTTAAGATAATATTAAAATAGAAAACAGATATTTTAAATTCTAATAATATTTCACAATAGTTCTGTTTTTACCGTATTTTTAATCAAACAAATACAGCCTTGGTGAGCATAAGAGACTTCTTTAAAAAATAAAATTAATACATCTTACCAACCCCAAACTTTTGTACAGTAGTGTATAAATCTGTTTAATGTGTTACATAGTTTGTTTTTTGTTGTAATAAGTTAATTAACTTGCCAAAATAATTAATTTTGGGCGAGTCAATCCCTGACATTGACTATGAGAGATATTGTTAATATCTTGCGGTGTTATTTTTTTGCTAATCAATTTTTCATGAACAGTATGTTTTAATTAAAATCATTTAATTATCATCTATAGCTACAGACTACACAGCTACACATTTTGTATTGTCTTTCCTAGTGATGGAAAACTCAAAAAAACGAAACTTTTTCATCATTAATATCGAGATCAACACTGTTTTGTCACTTATTGGTATATTTTCATCCCCTTTCTGAGGGATTCTGCACTGTACAGTTCCAGTTATTAAATCCTGTATAATCTGAACGGCTCTCTCTTTAAAGCTAAATTGTACAGAATGGATGTTATTATAAACCTTTGGCAACACTTTGGCAGAGGAGCCCATTTCATTAAATCTTTTTAATTAAAAATTAATAAAGGGCATTGTCTTTATCACAAAGTTGCAGGAGCCCTATTAAAAAAAAAAAATCCATTGTCCTAAACTAAATTAATATGTTTCCAGGTTGTTATTGGTAAGGAATTATCAGATAATTATTAAGAGGTAATTGCAGTGGAAGTTTCCTCTGCTTTTAATAATACAGAGCAGACAGCTGCTCTCTCATTTGCATTTAATGGACGTGATATAGTGTAAAATCTAACCGCGGCAAATGGAATTAAATTGCGGTTGTTTTAGGGGCTGGGCGGGGCATGTGCGCTCGTGTAATTGATTGATAGCGCCGACCACCTGCTCATCTGCCCATTAGCTATCAAACAGCGTTCATTAAGAGAACCCTTAGCAATTATGAGAAATGACATTACCCGTGCTGTGAAAAAAATGAAGATCTTCGCAATATGAAGGAAGGAGGTCATTTGCATACACAGAGCGTCTACCTATCAGAGTTTGATTAACAGTCTAGACATTCAGAGATAAAGGTCTGTAGGGATCACATCTAGTCCTGCCCTTTCGGACCAGCATTTGTGAGTCGCTTTGGATAAAAGCACAATTCAAAACAAATAAAAATATAACGCATAGTGTCTGAATGACACTAGTGTGAAATACAGGCTCTCCTCAGAAGACAGCACTCAAACATATGCGAGAAGGGCAGATTGATTGAGCAAGCGCATGGCAGTAAGAGCACCTCAATCAAACACAGGCTATTATACTCCCCCGCCGCCACTATTTGAAGTCGTTTGATGTTTTGCCGGGCCGTTGGATCCTGAACTCTCAAAGTTGTGCTTCAGTTCGGCCAGTTAATGAGTGCTTCCCGCCGAGCCGTTGGGCCGTGCTGTGACACACCATTGTTTTGTCATTTATTGACCGCTCTCTATGCCCTCACATCATTAGTAGGGCCGTATGAAAAACATGCCAGCGTGAACACGGAGTACACTCTGCCACCGACTGTCTGTTTGCTTTTATGAAATTATATGTGCTGGCACTGAGTTATGTGGGCGTGCTGGAGCAAGACATTTAGATGACATGAATTATACTTCAACACTTCCATAAAAGAGAAAGTCTGACAGTGAGACGTACGTTTAATGAAGCAAAGATTCTTACTGTCTCCGTGTTTTGTCACTTGAGGTGACAATGCAAATAAAATAAGTTTGGGTTGCTTTTATTTCCATGGGAACTAGGCAGATTTTTCTTTGCTGATGAAACTTCTACTTTCTACTTCTGTTTTTTTTTTTTTTGGTGTGTTTTTTTTTTATGCTGCCACCTGTGTTCTCGCTGTACCTTTTAAATTGAACAGAAAGTCATGTAGTGGAAAATAAGGAGTGCATAGTGGTGTGGCTCTATATACACAAAGATGTTTTTTTTGTTTTTTTCACTGACAACTATTACTCACCGTCCTTAAAGCATTATATTTTTGGTTATAAATTTAAATTTCACAGTCTTTTGTCGACTGGCAAAAGCCTACAGTATGTGGTGGCCATATATAAAAGGTTACTGCATGGGGGTTTTATTTTATTTTTTACTAAATGTATTGATTACGGCTGTCAAACTTAACGTTGACTTTATTAAATATGTTTATTGAAATATTTATTATTATAATATTCATTATTAAAACATTTGCATTCTATTGTGGAAAATAATTTTTCTGTGTTTTTTCTTAGCTCCCTGCAGGTTTTATGGCATATACATATATATATATATATATATATATATATATATATAGCGGAGCACGGGGCACAACCTATCACATTTTGGTTTTGGCTCAGTTATTAAAAAAATAATTAAGTTAGATTAAATCTTTTCTTTTACACAAGCAACATACACATCTCTGCTACTAATGAACACTTAAAGTTTTTTTCTAGGACCTACCATTTTCGTACAGTTGCACTGAAAGTTACAGAAGTGCAAATGTTACAACTTACCCCATATGCGGGCTTAATTGTAACAGACAGAGGGGTTAGTTACACACATAATTCAGAACCATTTTATCTGTATAGTTTGATATTGTTTGTACATCTGTATAGATAGATATCCATACATCCATCCCTCATTCAAACATCCTTCTATTATGGATCAATATCATGGATAGAGATATATGAAAGGGCTGCACAGTTTTGCCATAAATAAATAAATAAAATCATCAAATATTGTAATTGCTATTGAATTATATTTGTGTGTGGCAGCATGCAAAATTATTATTAATAATAATAATAATAACAGTAATAATAATAAAAATGAGCTCAAAATCACATTTTAAAGGGTTTATTGCATGAAAAACAGGCTTTTTAATAAAAAACAAGTGATCAATGCACAGTTAACAAATGTGAAAAAAATCATACTTTGACATTTAAATTCCAACATTGTTTGTGAAAGTCCAACAAAGTTAAATGTGGCAAAATAAATATATAAATAAATACTCAAACCTGAAAAGTTGCGTGGCTCCCTGTTTTCATTTCATTATCGTTGTACACTTGGCGGCTTAGTTGTAAAACTGTGCTACAACTAACCCCGCTGGGTAAAAAATATTTTAAGCCTAGCTTACAGTTGCTAGGAGTTGCTGACATGTTTCAAAATGGTGCTATGTTTTAGCCAACAAGACAGTTATTAAGGGAATATAAACTTAGATTTGGTGACGCACACACCCAACTCAGAAACCGGAAAAAACGTATGATGAAAAAATGTACTTGCATGGTGTCAAAACACTCTTTGTCCAGTATCTTCACGAAATCTTATCAAAACTTTCCACAAATCAGCGGGAGACCGTCTTCTGGCAGCGAGAGAAAATAAGCGGAAACACAACCTGCTTGACCCTGACTAACTATGTAAAAGGTCCATGCTACATTTAACCCAGCTTTAGGTTGTGCCCTGCGCCCCCCTATCTATCTATATATATAGGCTTTGTACATCTATTGGTATTATAATAGTTTGACAGAAAAAAGTACTTATTCTCTAGGTAATATTGTAATTTCTTTTGGCTTTAGTGCAATGATAATATAAAAGCTAATGACTTAATTATAACAATTTGAAAATGTGATGTTTTTATAATGTCATGCTTAACATTTTTCTTAACATTACTTCCATTTATATATATATTTATATATATATATATACATATATATATATGGAAATAATGTAACCCAGTAATCGCAGTAATTCATTGTGTGTGTGTGTGTGTGTGTGTGTGTGTGTGTGTGTGTGTGTGTGTGTGTGTGTGTGTGTGTGTGTGTGTGTGTGTGTGTGTGTGTGTGTGTGTGTGTGTGTGTGTGTGTGTGTGTGTGTGTGTGTGTGTGTGTGTGTGTGTGTGTGTGTGTGTGTGTGAGAAACACGCCGAAGATGTCAGTATACTCCTGTGTTGTTCCCCATATGTGTCTGGATGATCTACTTCATGATGTCCGTTTGCTCCCACCACATGTCCCAGGTTAATAAGAAATTATGTAGAAGCCAGTCTTAAATTGAGGGAGATTTCCCTTGCGTCTGTGTCATCTTGGATTTAGTCACTCACATGCAATCAGCCTCAATAAGACATGATGAGCTTGGAGTCTGTGAATCCCTGCCCATACTTCATAAATAAGCGAAAGAGGATTTTTTTATTTTGTATTAACTCATGTAATATGCAACAGATTTAATAGCGCATTCACTTTTGTAAGTGTACTACTACCCTGCTGTACTACTTTTTACCAAAGACACTGCATGACACAAGAGTGGCATCATTTCAATGTTTTCCCAGATGACGATATGTACACACACACACATAGGCATTTCATGCTCAGAATCGGAGATGAAGCTCTGCTTATCAGTGAATTTCTGTGGTTGTGTAGACCGTGAACCTGTACAAGCGCTGGAAGAGTGGAAACCCAGGCACTTATAGACGTGAACTGCTCCACTAGTTCTTGACATGCTGTCAGAGCAGCCTGACACACAGCTGGTCACTGTGGTCTTATCATACAGCAGATGTGGTCCTGTCTGAAGAAAACAAATATTCACCCAGCAGGCACCACCTCACTGAGACCTCCTCTGCTAGCATTATCTACAAATGCCTGTAAAAGGTTTGAAATCCATTCAATTGATTTTACTCTCTTAAAAATAAAGGTTCCAGTTAGGACCAAAAAGGGTCTTTGATGTCATAGAGAACCTGTTCAATTTACTTTAACTTTAATACTGGAATGAAATACATACATCTGTACCATATTGATTATTTTTTTATCGCCATCAGTCAATACTGTGAATATTTCCTCTTTTTGCATTTTGAAGACCTTTGTTTTCCAACGCTCACCTAATCCTTTATGGTTAAAGGTTGATATATACAGTGATGATTCTCTGTTTATGTTGCCATAGTTCTCTATATATTTCTAATTGCCATTGAGTGCATTGATCAGGGTTGGAAATAAACCTTCATTCTCCATCCTTTATCATACTTTGGCCTGCCCCAGAATGAATGAGAGTTTTCATGAGCACATTGCATATGCTCAAGGCTTTTATGTGTTTACAGCTGAAGATGCATTGAGCTAGAGGCGGTGAGCATGTTTGTTTGGAAGCCTGAGATGTGCCAAGTCAAGGTCCTGACTCATATTCAGTGCCTTCAGAGAGTTCCAGTGGGCAAATGGCCTGCATGTGTGGATGGAAATCTTTTTGTGATGTTTATACGTGTAAAGAATTCAGAGCAAAGAGATCTATCGGTTTGCACCTTTCAGTGGTTTACAGTGTGATCTTCTTTCACCTATCGCTATTCACTACAGTACAGTAGTCTATAATGTAAATGTACACATAAACACACAATGATTTATAGCTTTCCTAATCAAGTTGGTTGCTGATGTGCAATATAAGTCCTATAATGCCTACTATATCATATCTGATATGCAAATTTCTTCGAAATTATCAGCATGATCAAAACTTTGCTGAATAACCTGTTCTTGCTCAATGAATCTGTACACAATCTGCTACATTCCTTGTGTTGTCTGACTAAAAATTCTAAAAGTGTCCCCCTTCAGGTTGAGGTACATGTGTATTTTCATACAGTAAATGTAAGGATAACTGAAATATAATTTTTTTGAAAAATCCTGTTAAAGTTTGAGAATCAAATATGATACATCAGGTTTTTGAGGAATGTTTGGTCCCCATTGGCTTTCAGTGTATTAACAAAAACAGCCAAATCACAATGAAAGGATTTTTATTTTTGGGTGAACTATCCCTTTAAGTTAAACCAGCCAACTAAACCATGGGGTTCGCCAGTGTGACCGGACATACATCGCCCCATTTTCACCACGTCCACCCATGGGCCTTCCTCCAGGGCACCTAATGAAGCACATTAGCACTGCATCTGTTGCTGTCTAAGCAGTTGCCAGCTAATCTCCACCATGCCAGTTCCCACACAGTCATCTTCAGGCCACATTACAACACTCAGTCTTTATGGCCTATGAAGCCACAAGGTAACTTGCGGGCATGTGATTTAGTGTTGACCGGACGGCTCCACATAAAGCCAGCCTCCGATGCCCCCTCAGTATTAGTCTAATTGAAATGGAAGCAGAGGGGTAATAATGCTATAACAACCCAGCGGTGCTGGCGCACAGGCCCTGCTGTGCTGAAACAGCGTTAATAAACCATAAATAAAATAGATGGCTGAGGGAGTGAAGGGCCCCCCCCCCATGTGCCGGCTCATTTAGTCGGTGAGAGTGCTCCCCCTCTCCGTGTCGAGATTAGACAGTCATCAGGGGCAGATACCCTCTCCACATGCCCCGTCGCTGCAGGCACTGAGCTCTTATACATGTGTGCCGGTGTAAGCGGATGGAAGTCATGAGCAGGGCATAATTACTGTGAGTTCAGATACTCTGTTTTAAGGCTATAAGAGAGAGAGGATGCAAAACTGCCTCATCAAATACTAAAATATACACTAAGCACTGGGAATTAGGGTGTTTTTAAATTGCCTCTACAGCTCAACTTTTGAAACATCACAGGCTAGAAAGCAAGGCTTATTTAGTTCTGATTCATTTAGATTATGATGTGACTTTTGCTTGCATATCAAAGAAAGTTTCTCTCAGCTAGTGCTGCAAATTATACAGGAAACCTTCTTACTTGATTGTGACGAAACTGTGCTGCCATTGTTGCGCTGCATCTATCTATAAATTACAGAAACGTCTGTCTGTCTGTCTGTCTGTCTGTCTGTCTGTCTGTCTGTTATTCGCATATCTCTCGAACCGTTTCAAACTTGACAGGTGTCTTGCTATGGGCACGAGTAAGTGCAGTGCCAAGTTTGACGTTGTTTGGATTAGAAATGCAAAAGATATCGTTAAATATATCTGTAAAAGAAGCACTTGTCTTATAAGGTTGGGGATTAAAAATAAACATTCTGACCTAAACACACTGTCAGCTAAACATTAAGTCAGCTACACTGTTTACTTCTGAATATTATATTTTATTCACGCCCATCATTTGTAGTAGCCTATTCACAAACTGTTTGCTCAAGCGTAGCGTTTTGTCTGAGTTCACTGTGTAGCCTGCTCCCTGAATCGTTGTGCTTATTCATTTGTGGATGTTAACTGAATCTGTAAGTCAGCTTCACTGTTTACTTCTGGTGTGTGTGTGTGTGTGTGTGTGTGTGTGTGTGTGTGTGTGTGTGTGTGTGTGTGTGTGTGTGTGTGTGTCTGTTATTCGCATATCTCTCGAACCATTAGTCTGATGGATTTCAAACTAGTAAGTGCAGTGCCAAGTTTGCGTTATCGCTACTGTGTAATAGTAGCCTATGCTATTCACCAACTAAACATATCCTATTCAATGTGTTCACAGTCTCTTTCATGGCCATCATTTGTAGTAGCCTATTCACAAGCTGTTTGCTCAAGCGTAGCGTTTTCTCGGAGTTCACTGTGAAGCCTGCTCCCTCAATCGTGTAGTTCAATTTTCCATATTTATTGTATGTCATTATGTCAGTATCAGTATTTTCTTTCTACCATGCACAAATAAAAATTTCACTGAACTTTTGCTGTGTAATTGTAACAATGAGCACTCAAACACACCGAACAAACAATTACTAAAAACACACACAAAAACTGATTTTGCACGGGCACTTTACACTAGTGTTAAAAAAAAAAATGTTTTAAGCAGCCATTTGTTGATGAATTGGACTGTAGGCTACTGGTTGCATTATGTTTTTGATTTTCATTTTGAATCAGACTATAGGCTACTTATTACACTGTATATATATTTGTAATTCTTTAAAAAGAACTGGTTTAAATAAGTAATTTGTTCATGAATCAGACTACACTGCCGAAATAAAATGTTCATTAAATTAAAATTAAATGTTTTTCCCAAAATAACTGTAGATAAAGTCAAGATGTTGACGAGAGTGATGTAGAAGTATTCACCGTGAAGCTTGGGGTAAAACGCCCCATCATAATTACTGTAGTTACCATGTTCTAAACATCACATCCTTTGTTTTTCCATCAAATGTAATTTAACTATAGGTGGTTGAATAAAAATAATTGTACTTTAAATTGAAAAATTACCTCAAGTTAGCACCAGCTATCTAGTTAGCTAGCCAGTTAGCATCAGCTAAAAATATTTTATAAATGGGTTGATTTTCAGCATGGTTCATTCAAAAATATTCATATTTATCTACTGTTGTTTTAGCTTGTCTTTTTAATTTGAAGCTAAAACTGCTTGTACTCTGATATAAATGTATAAAGCAAATTGCTTTAGAATGGGGTTACACCTTAAACATGTGGAGCATCAAGATCGATCAAAACTAAAAGCCATTATAATCAACGAAGCTGTGTAGACTGCTAGTGCTCACCTGTAACACAGTTTGCAGAGTGAACTATAGTTTTCAGATTTTTCATGCAAGTACCGCAGAATCTCAACATCACGTGGGGCACAAAAAATGCTCTTCAGGGTTGTGGATGTCAGTTCTGTATAACGCTCGCTTACTGGCTCCTGTATTGTTGCTGAGGTGCACCACCCCATTACGCCGCTCCTCTCTGTTCAGTAAGGGAAAAGAATTGCAGTGATTTATCAAACTGTGGCTTTCTTGGACACAGAATCCAACCTGAGCCAGCAGAGGGGAAAAAAACTTAAACAAAAACATTAATTCTGTTTGACAGGGCCCTCTACCTCTCTAAACACCACCACACGATCAGAGACCAGGGAGAGAGTGATTCTCGCTTGAAACACGGCAGTGATTCACTTTTGCTGTTGGTTCAGGATCAGATACGGATAATCTGAGCCATGAAAGCAATACTACAGGGCATTGTACAGAACGGTTTAATTAATGCCTGACACCTGAAAAATTGCTGTAATATTTTAGAGAAGACTGGTTCGTAGAAGCTTCTATTGCCTCTAATGTGAGATAACATTTTTTTTGAGATAGGATAGCATCTCGATCATGTGTAATACAACTTGACATTTTTACCTGTTATTTACAGGGCTTTGGTGTAATTGAAGACCTTGTGCTTGCCGTTAGCTGCTAGCCCTATGAGCTCTTTGCTTGCTGTGTGCAGACAGTGTCAAGTTATCTCTAAAGAGTTTGGCTAGAATTCACTTTGCTGTATTGAATTGCATTTGCATTTGCTGTATTGCATTGCAAAATCTGTTTATGACTAACCTCCCACAATCCAGTTTAACCAGATGCAATGTGAACTGAAATAGCACTATGCTATAGTATTTAAATTAAATAAACATTCATTTCTTTGCAAAAGAACAAAAAACTATTTGAATGTAAATTAAGCTTATTATATTGTGCTTTATTTAACCAGTAAAATGCCAGATCTCGGTAGACTGCTGCATCCTCCGCAACTTCTCACTCAGAAGTAGTTGTGCCATGAAAATGGTTCATCAAAGACTTTTTTAGGCTGTTTGCAAAGTTATTTACCTCAATTGCATGATTTATGTACATTCAAATTACATTAATTTTTATTAAATATATTATTTATATTTGTATTTTATATCTATATAAATTAATTGTTTTTAAATTAAAAAAACAAAAACTAATAAAACTAAAAAAAAAGCTATTGAAGTTATGTTTAAAAATGGTACAGCGCTATTATTTACCAAATTTATTTACCATTGCAATTCATGCAAATAAATGTGCTTATGGTTGGCACATTTCATTATTAATGAATTATCCCGCTTAGCGGTGGAAAAGATTTGTGCTAGGCCTGTTTCAGTCAGCTAAAGAAGTTGAGAGCAGATATGACATGGATCCAAGCCAGGTCAAAGGTTATAATTTATCGCCCCTGTGCAAATTTTTTGGCCTCGGGCTCAGTCTTGTCATTGGTGACAAAAACAACACCCACACTCCGCTCTGAATTTCAACAGCTAACAATACGGCTGCCGCAGCAACATCGAGACGGAGAAATGAGCCCTGAAATTTCTGTCATAAATTGCAAAAACATTCTCAGAGGAGGATTGGGGGGAGGAGACGAAAAAATTGGTGTTGGGAAAGCAGTTCTTAGCTCGACTGGCACTTGCGGTCTAACCTGGATTTATTGCCTCGCAGGGCCTACTGCGGAGGCAGTGCGAACTTTTGTGATGAAGGAGAATATGGTCACTTGCTTATCAAAACATCCTTCATATGCAGATACAGTTCTGTACATGACTTGCTATTAAATTCTCTCTGGCCTTGAATTTTGACCTCTTTCATTTCAAAGAAAAATCTCTGTCTTTTATGTCTTTAGTATTCACACCATCGGGGCTTGTTGATTTTCATAGGTAGAAGGTAAAATGGAAAAATTGCACTGTTGTAGTTTGCAAATGTTTTCTAAATAGCAGCACTTCGGTCCAAGACCTTCTTCAGGCCTTTTGAAAGGGTGAAAGAAACGTTTTCTCGTTTGATTAGGTCGCTGGTGTGTCTTGTTAGACTATTACCCTGTGTGTATATACAGTAAGCACTTGTGTTCCTGTGTTTGTTGTCTTGTGTTTTCCTTTGGTGGATGTTACGTTGTTGGTCTCAGTCTCGCTCCCTGGTTTTCTTGATTTTCTTATGTTTGGTTTATTTTGTTAATATTCTGTTGTGTATATCCTCTGCACTTGGATCCTGCCTTCACTCTTCTCTGAGAGCTCGGTGTGACAGAGAAAAAGTCCTGACCAAGAAACACTGGGGCTGTGTTCAAAATCGCTATTACTATTTAATAAGCAATCAAAAAGAAACGTATACCTGTTAAATATTACGCTGTACCCACATTGGACCAGCGGTTTGGAAAATAGATGATTCAGCTGCAAGCGCCAATCTATTGGTAAGACCTGGGAATTCATTCAGCACGACCTTCACAGTGCATTATGGGTATTCTCTAGCCATTGAGCATACATCAGTTGTCCACTTGTTATTGTAGTGCATTATGGGATTGAATGAGTGCACTTGATAACGTCTACTGTGGTATGGACACCACTACAAATGGCTGTACCCCCAAATAGTGCCCTATTTAAGGGCATGGGGCGATTTCAGTGTATTTTAAATACACAAGGACTAACAATATAACAAGACACACCTGGGAACAATCAAGACTAATGAACAGGGAAGCAATCAACAAAAGGACTAAAAAACAAGGAAAGAACATAAAAGAACACACAGGACAAACGGGAACACAGGCTGGGATCATGACAACAATGGTCAATAAAGACAAATTTTACAGCCCTATTCAGAAGACCAAAGCTTATGTAAGAGGCCATTTTTAATGAAGGTTTATTTAAACCAGACCAGTAACTAAGATTACTTAAATACAAATAATGTTATTGAGGCATCATTTATTTCAAACCTGCTTCTAAATGGCACATAGAAACAAAATGAAACCTCGTTGAATTGTCACTGGTCATTGTATACCGTATGTCATCAGACATTCAGACGGTCTGTCTAAGTGGGCCAGATTAAGCTGCTATGTGGACCAGAGTTTTGCGAGACTCTGTATGAAAGTCGAAATGGAAAGAGTGTCCAGTTAAAAATGATTAAGAATCTGCACTAGTCTCAGCGGTAGAGAGGGTTTTGCTCTATTGCGACCATTAGGCCAAATGTGAGTCTAATCTATCATCTTAGGCAGCTAATGATTGTCTCCATGCATCCCAGCAGGCCCATTCTGGCTTGGGAAACGGACAGTGTTCAGGGTTCGGGTTTATTTGTCATCTTCAAGATGTCCCTTTCACACAGAAAAGGTCGACTGCGGTCTGGAGAACATGGAGAGAGGACATGCATTGGGGACAGACCCTCGGAGACCATATTAAACTGAGAGAAAGAAAGACAGATGGAGTTTGTTAAGATAATAAGTCTTCTTGAAATAAGTGGGAGTCGCCGTAATGCAATATTCAAACTCCCCACAGACCTTAGTCTCAGTCTAATGATAGTTTCAGAGCTGCTTCAGACGTTTGTTTAAATAAGTGTGGTCTGACGTGCTGCAGTTTTAATCATGTGCCTAATCATTTATTCTTTTTCTCTCCATTACAGCATTTGTCTTGAGTTGCAACTTCCCTGATAGACCAGCGTATGGAGATGTGTCCGTCACAAGCCTCCATGCGGAGGGAGAGGCCTATTTCTACTGCTTCAATGGATATCAACTCCAGGGTCCCTCCACACTGACATGCCGCAATGCCACCACACCCTACTGGAGTGGCAGAGTGCCACGCTGTCTTGGTGAGTCCCAAACTTAATGATGAAGGGGGGTGTTCACACTTGTAGTTCGGTTCGCTTGGTTTGTTTGGTCCAGACCCCCACAAAAAACGAAAAAAAAACATTTAATCCTGGTCCGCTTAGCGTTCACATTGGCATTTTAACACCGAACCTAAAGATACCAAACCTAAATATATAGGGATATGTTCACAACCTGATTGGTCGGCTTTTATTATGTATTTTCCATGACAGAACTTACCGAACATCCAAAACAATGTTGTGTGCTGGGCTAAATGCGCTCGTTGCATGTGCGTAGCCTACATATGATGGTATTTTGACCAGCTGAGAACTTGTGAAGAGCTTATAAAATGTGTAAAGGAGTCGAAACAGCACCAGGAATCCCTTTGTCACGCACACAAATGAAGATCTGCTGCGAGGAGACGCGGTTCTGATGTCTGTATCGAACTGTGATGTTACTCATCTGTGATCTTTTCAGTGGTCTGTGTCCGTTTGTTTGGTGCGCCGTTCAACTTATTCAAATGAACCGCACTAACAGAGTAATTGCACCAGGGTTAATTTTAATCGAACAAAACATGCCAAGAGTGAACACACTTACGTTTTTTACCTGACAACCACTGGGATTACATTGGTGAAATTGGTTATATTGGTGGCTAGACCAGTCGTTCCACTGAAAAATTACAATTTAGACAAGAATTAAAGTGCTTTGACAAAAAATGTACCTCACATTTCTACTTTTATAATATTTGAATAATGATGGCATAATTTACCTCCATTAAGTTTACTATTCTTACCAAGATTTTTGCTTTTATTTTAACTAAAGGAGTCATTAAAAAAAAAATCTGTGCTACTTGACATTATGCCCCGAATGCGTTCCATTGAACATCACTTGTATTGGACCCAAGTGATCCCTTTAAAGGGTTATGGATCTAAGCTGCTAATACAATAGATGCAGGTTGCTTCCAGGTGGCTGTAAACTTGAAGTTGAAACTACCTAACATGTCACATGTGCCCTTTCACCAGATAGACTCTTAATTGCAGGTTACTCCAGAGGGATTGTCCCTGTATTGAGTGCACTACAACAAAAGCATCAGCTAAATGACAGTTAATTACCAAATCTGCAGTATTTGATCTCTGCCCCTGAGAAATTCAATTATGAAGCAGTAGCACTAGTAAGCAGCACTGTTAATGTTACAAGTACAGGAAAATCTATGAAATAGTAGCTTCTGCTTTTAATGAACCTTATTTCATTTTTATCTAGATGCAAGTGGTTTTGCCTGCCAATGATAAACAAAGCCTCCTCACACTTGCTGATTTGCATCATTGTGAAGCTGCCCTGGACTCGCTCACTAGCAATTATCCTTCGTTTTATTTTTTTCCGTTTCACCATAAACATACACCCACAAGTCATTTTGTCATTCAGACGCAACCAAACCTCATGCCTGTGTAAATATTTAGTCCACACAGGTGTGATTTAACTTGACAGAGGAGAAACTCCCAGTGCGGTTGCTCCCTCCTCCTTTTAAGTTAATTGGGGTTTGATCATTGATTTTGGCTGGAATGGTTGTAACAGAATTGTTTGTGCTACAAGGCAGTGAATATTAACAACCGTACCCCCTCAAGGCAGCCTGGTGTGACAGCGTGATTGACAGGTCTGCCTCCTCTGCATAAATAAGGACTTTTTGTGCCTCAATCTCTTTGTAGAGCCGAATCCCAGAGCTGGAGAACTCTTCCCTCTTGCATGACAAACAGAACAACATCTTCGATTGCAAACAAGACCGGGTTCCCTGAAGGACGGCTGTTTTGATGAAGGATCTCATTTAGTGCTTCGGCGGCACGAGTCGTGAGGTGGTTTAGTTAGCCTGCGGCTGCCAGACGTGGCCTACAGGACCTGGGGTTTTTAACTTTTCGCCATTATTTTGGAGTGAAATAGCATAAACGTGCAGTTTTAGAAGCATGCTGATGCGGAGCCGGGCCAGACTGTGAGAGTCTGATTACTGATCAGCATGGGCCGGCTGCCAGGGAGCAAGGCTTTGGGTCCACTTTAATTACGTTCTGTCCGCCTGACTAACCTTCAGCCGTCAAGCTCTGAAGGAATCCCTCCGACAAGCTCTCACTCTTTTTTTTGTTGCTTTAACAAAAACTGTTTACTGTTGCTTTAGTAATAGTAATCCTTCTCTGTTTGAGTCGTTGTGGTCTAATGTTTCTTGAGTCAAGAGGTGGCATAAATACAATAGCTTAAAACTTAAAAACGTAAAAATAATTGTATGGCTTTGTGGGGGATGAATTTCAGTGTGACACAACTGTCCTGATATCACAATGAAAACATTTTTTTATTAAAATTCTTTGTGTTTTTGTTTTATGCAAAACTGATTCCCGAATTATTACTATTAGATTTTTTCCCCAAAGTCTTGTGGTATGACCAAAATGCAGAAAAAAATTATAAAACAGGAAATGATATCATAGAGAGGACCCCTGTCAAGTTCAGGAAGATTCTTAAAATGACAGGTAATTTAACCTTTTAATGACAAGGCAAGATTACTTCAACGTGTAAAAGGTATATTAATTATTTACTATATGTATATTATTATCGTAAAATACTAATAAAATACTACAAAATTATTTAATTCAAAATAATTAATAATGAAATAGTACACTAGAATTTGTTCAAGGAGTCAGGGAATAATGTTAATACTTTATACTTAATAAATGCCATTTTTATAGTCATTAAAACATTTTTGACTGTTAAAAATATATATTCTATAGGCTACAGAATGAATGTATGTAGTATGAATAAATCCCACTTTACTACATCAGCCATGTTGACATTGTCATGTGACTTGTTGCATCACTTCACCGCCATTCAGAACTGCTAGAAAACATCCATCAGATTTGCACTTCAGATTCTTGCCGGAAGTAGTAGGTCATTGGGATTCTTTTCACATACTGTTGAATTCAGACGTACTCCTCATTTCAGATACAGTTTTTCTCCTACTATATAAGCACACATTTTCTATGGGCATTTTTTACTGAGGGTATCTAAAAGTCTTTGACGTGTTCACTCACCCTCACTATGTCTTCTTATTGCTACATTATTGTGTTTTAGATAGAGATCTAGTCTCTGTGTTCATGCACTATGAAAGAGTTTTGTTATCCACAGCTCAAAGCTCATTCTGAGGGCTTTCCTTGAACTCTAGCGCTCTTATTTTCATCTCAATGGCGTCTGTCTCCTTCCATTTGTACTTTGAACAGTGGCCTGTGGTGGAATGGTGAAGAACGCGACTCTCGGCCGCATTGTATCGCCTGGTTTCCCTGGCAACTACAGCAACAACCTGACCTGCCACTGGGTGCTGGAGGCCCCTGAGGGTCAAAGACTGCACGTGCACTTCGAAAAGGTGGCCCTCGCCGAAGATGATGACAGGTTCGTCCCAGTCAACTCACTCAGTACTCCACTATTATACACTAATTAGTCAACTGATGTTCAAAGAGACAGTTGGAGAAGCTCAGAGTGTCTCTTCACAGTGCGTCACACTCCAAATGTGGCGCTACTCTTCAGGGCATTATCTGCTACGGCGAGAGCGAGGGATGATAGGAACAGCTGTGAGTGCGCGAGTGAAAGTGGATGAAAGTTTCTGAGATCAGACACTTGCTCTCCTTTAAAATAATTTAGAATAATCAAATCCCCTCGTGCAGGCGCGGAGAGAGCGATTACAGCCCACTCCGGGGCCTCAGGAGGGGGATTAAGTTATTTTTATTAGCAGTATCCGCTTTTTCTGCAGGCTTTGCTAACAAATGGACTTTTAATGAGGTCACTTGCTGCTCAGCTATTCAAAATCATATCAGGCAATTATTATGAAAACTGCCAAAAGACAGTACTAGAAATCGGAGGAACGTTACATCTGCTGCCAAACAGATACTGTAGAGAGATTCGCTGTTTTGAACCAAACTAAACCATTCTGTTCTGTTTATGTCTGCAGGTTTCTGATAAAAAATGGCAACCACATCGACTCCCCCATTCTGTATGACTCGTATGAGGTGGAATACCTTCCGAACGAGGGGATCGTTTGTTCCGACAGATATCTCTTTGTGGAGTTCACGACGGATGGTTTCGGGACCAACACGGGGGTGGCCATCAGATATGAAGGTACGGACTAACTAGACAATTCATTGTAAGCTTAAGTAGATCGTAGAACCATTGCCACCAATGGTCTCTACGATCAACTTTTGAGAATCGCAGCCCAGGTCAGTTCGCGAGTGAACCAGTAGGTATGTTTACGTTCACTAATTTCCGTCAATCGCAATGAGTACAGTCTGATTTCACATTCTGAAAGTTCTGTTTACATGAACTATAAATCCTGCAATCTGATTCACATATTCGTTTACATGTGCATTACATGTATTCTCAACAAAATTTCAGTCGCCACGTTCAGAACCGAGAAAACCATCGGGAAAATGTCACTGGAGTGCAATCTTGAGTCATCTTGATGACATATCTAAAAAGAAAGCTGACAAATATGATAGCAAATATTGAGTAAATATTAAGTCTCATCCACTGACAGTTCGTAAGACGCGAGACATAAACATACGCACGTTCATAAGTCACTGAATGTATGTAAACATCATGACCCATTGCGTGTGCACAAGGTTTTTTTAAACTGGTTGGATTCAAGTGTGGATCGATTGATGTTTTCTATTAAGAATTTTTTATCCGATTGACTGCCATCAATTCGATTATAAGCGTATTATTTGGGTGTAAATGTAGATAATGATTCGGTTCTCTAATGTCTTATTCATTATTAGTTTTTAGTCACTGTACAGCATTGGTCACAGGACATCATAATAATGAGGACTTGACATCTTTTCTTATCCGTCCTCCGCTGCTTTGTCTCTGAACCGGGCCATACACAGCGGCGGTTACCGAGTTCAAACGTTGTTTGAAGAACACATGTCCTTTACAGAGCCTCAGGGCTGTGGTGGAGACAAAGAGTGTACCTTCCGGCACATTCCCCTTGTTGCTTCGATTCACACCAAAGATCTTTTCTCTTACGTGCCTTGCTAAACACTGCTTAGATTCATGGCTCAAATGAGATTTATTCAGATTAAATCAAATGGAAATCGAATCAAATGCAACTCGGCAAGGTCATTAAAATGAGTTTTAACTGGAAACAGAAATTGCATAAATTACATTCCTATTCCCTCTGACAGGTCAGTCGAATGTGTGCAGTTGCATTTGTTCACAGGGATGACATGCACACCTCGTCGGGACCTCGCAGTCATTATCTGGCGAGATCAATCTAATCTCATTTACCATGCCACAATCCGATTATGCTATCTACAATATACTAATGTGCCTTCACGGCTACCTGTAATAATTTGGCTTGTCTTCTCAGACTTCTGACACCTCTCTGAATTTCACACCAGTGTGAGTGCTCAGCCTTTAATAGTCTTTCTGATTGAAGTGCTTAAAATCAAAATGGATCTGTTTTTATCAATTTCAATAGACTAGCAAAATAACTGATCTGGAACTCTTTGTGTATCGAGGAGCCACACATTGAATACTTGTTCAGTTCTCTGAAAGCCATTTAAACTAGAATCATGTAAATCTATGTAATAATTGTATTTGAATGGAATATTTGTATTTGCTGAAATAGAGGTATTGTCATACTTTTCAGAGGTAAATTTCTTTCTTTTTTTACCTTGTTGTTTATGATCAATCAGTATGGCCCAGATAAACTTGTATAGCTAAAGTTGCTGTTTTACATCTTTAACACTACAATTCAAAAGCTTTGGGTTGGGAAGATTTATTAATGTTTTTGAATGTCTCTTATGCTCAACAAAGCTGCATTTATTTGATCAAAGGTAAAGTAAAAACAGTAATATTGTGAAATATTGTTACAATTAAAAAATAACTGTTGTCTTTTTTTAAATGTAATATTTTCCTGTGATGGAAAAGTTGAATTTTCAGCATCATTACTTTAATCTTCAGTGTCACATGATCCTTCAGATCAAGAAACATTTCTTATTATCATCAAAGTTAAAACAGTTGTGCTGCTTAATATTTTTGTGGAATCAGCATTTATTTGAAATATAATTTTTTTGTAACATTATAAATGTATTTACTGTCACTTTTGATCAATTTAATGCATCGTAACTTTATATTTCATACCTTTAGACTTAGTAGACTTCTCTTTTTTGTTTAATTCAAGAGTCCACTTTGTCTGAGATCTTTCTCCCAAATGCCTAAAAACAAAAATAAATAAGACATTTTCTTGCATATTGTAAAAGTATAAAACTATAAAGTGATTTGGATAGCATTCCACAATGAAAAAGTAAAATGTAGTAATAGTCCATGAGCCAGGGGGGTCCATCGGTATCAACGGGGGGGCAAATGCTATCATTGTTTTTTGGCAAGGTATACACCCCTAGTATTAGAAAAATCACGATAGCAGTGCAGCGGTGGTAGCGAAATCACTTTTTTGAGCTCATGAAGTTACTTACCCCCTAAAATAAATTCCGTTTTTGAAATCTGGTGTATATCTGGTTTAGGCTCATGCTAGGGATATTGTCAATATTCTATAATATGGTGCTTGGTATCGTTGGAAAGGGGACCTTTTAGGCTTTCATTTAAGCCCAGTACTGAATCTGTCTGACAAACACAGAGGTCACATGACTTCTTTAAACCAAAAATAACACACATTTTTCCACAATTTCCGCCTAAACTGTATGCTTTCTTTTATCCCTGTGGCATGTAAGAACACCACGGACACAAAACTCAACAACTTCAATACTCAAGGCACTCTGATGACTCAGAACAATCTGAGTATGACGACGTCAGGCTACTAAATTGGCAGTTGACGATGTTTACAGTAAAACATCGCGATGGACGATGATATCGTGGGGTGGGGTTAATTTATAATATTATTATTAAAAACGTGCTTTTTTTCAATACAATTTCAACAGTAGTAATTATTAGGTCCATATACAACTAAAAACAAACATATATTCAGCAAACAATAAATAAGTTGCAATATAGAATTAATTGTGCAGGGCTTTCACTGTGAGGTTGAGTTACCAACTGATGAACATAAATCCTCTTCGTGTGCGTGTGTGAGAGAGAGAGAATGCACACAGTACTTACATCTACTGTGTTTACGGGAATACTCGACTTGTTATTTTGATATATCTCTGTGTTTATTTGGCCGTTTAGGCGCGCAACCGGAGACAAAGGCTACTTTGCTAGTCCGTGTTGCGCTCGGAGCGCGCGCACAGCATCCTATTCTCACTTTTAATATTTATTTTCAGTATAAAGCACATCCTGCTCTTTTCTTTCTCATTCATTCATGTTTCGTTATTAATAACTGTAAACAAAATCGTCAACTGAAATCTGCGCGGATTATCAAAAATACGACACATTTATAGGACATAATAGGGTCTCTGCGGCAAAAATGAAAGTACCCGCGGCCAGCGGGTAAAATGTTTCGAAATGTCGCTTTGCACAGCAAAGCACCCGTTTCAATAAAATTATATATTAAAGTTTATATAGCCTACTTTTACATTTTCGCTGCTGTTCTAAAATGGTTTTCGCCAGCTTAACTCCCAGTGCAGGAGCTGTAGGTTACCACAGAAACGTAAGCAGTTAGTTGATTGCTGTGGTGACTCGTGACACTCGCGAACAGCACTGAAAACGCACTTTTGCCGGTACAACAATTTTTTTTATCGATCGTTTGTTGGGAAAGGGTGAGAGACCTTGCGAGACACATGATTTTTGCCAAAGAGCCAGGTGTGGCTCGTGAGCCATAAGTTCCCAACCACTGGTGTACGCGAATCAATAAATTACGTGACCATTTCACGAACTGCCGTGAGACTGGGCTGGTCTGACAGGGTGGGGGGCGTGGCATCACGATGGTGGCTCTCCATCGTGATGTCGGTCAGCGTATCACGATGGACGATATCGTCCATCGGCACAACCCTAGCGCACGCACCATGCTAGCGCGAGTCTTTTGTGTGTCACCGTCAGGACATTCACAGGCAGCGCTCTTTTTTTTGTCTTGTCGCGCATGAATGGTTTAAAAGCCTTTGCATGAATAAGAGCGGGATCATGTAACACTAGCCAAAGGATGACAAAAATTAACAGATGCTGCGTTAATTGCGTTAACAGCCCTAATTTGTTTATTTCATATAAAATCGCAGCATTTTGCGTCATATAATCACGTAGGCTTGACATCGCGATTGCGATATTATTAATCGTGCAGCACTACTAAATATATAAAACTGAAGCAAAAAAAGTATTTTTGATCACAATTGAATCTAACTGATGAGAAATAACTAATTTATGATTTTTCTTTCCTATGGGGACCTCACTCATGGCAATAACACAAAATGTGCATTGCGCATTAAATTAAATTATGTGCAAAGCTCATTTCCATATAAATCTGACTTTTATGTTGATGCCATCTTATGTAATGATTGTTTCTGTGGATATAAGAGAGCAAGAATCAACTGATGATTAAAATGACTCATTTTTACTTCTTTTAGAGAAGGAGCCAGATGAATACAAAGATGAATAATGCAAATGTGTCTGGGTAAGGGGATTGGTGGAGGGGGAGGGGTACAGTTTGCTGTAATTGGCAGAATGGCCTGTGTTTATTAAACAGAGAGCGAGGCTGAAAGTGGGTAGTCTAATCTAGCGCACGCTTGAATGAGGCTGGACCCGGAGGGATATCAAAGCCAGTGTTTACCCATAGTCTGAACATCCTCATCTTAAGTCTCCTCCTCTTGCTCTAATCTCTATTCTACATTCTCAGGCGAGCACAACAACCAATAACGGTTCAGCCAGGCATGTCAGTTTGTTGTTTCCCTGAGTGAGTTTGTTCATTCACGTTGCACATTTATTCACGTTGTCGGGCCGTCTCTCTTCCTTTTACGCCCGTAAATGGCCTTGCAAGTCTGGCTAAGGTTGATTAACTAACAATATCCTTCCAAGGGCGACCCGAAACCTTGGGTTTGCGTCCAGGAGGATTTTGATTGGTGGGAATGTAAAACGCTGCACATTGCTTTGCCACATTCAACAGACAAATTCTTTTAGACTGCCATCTAAAAATGCTTTTAAATGCAGATTCCGCGTTGCCCTCTGCCTTTCCAATGAAATTATTATGTGAAAGGCTGAGCCGAGCGGACTGGTTGTCTGTGTGTTTTAAGCTCTTCTGAAATCAGATGCTTGGTGATAGTGTTTGGACTGTGATGTGCGTCTTGGAGCAGGTGATTTATGGTGTGTCCTCTCAGCTTTTGCAGCAGGGCACTGCTACGAGCCATTCGTCAAGTACGGCAACTTCACCAGCACTGACAGCACCTACGCTGTGGGCACGGTTGTGGAGTTCACCTGCGACCCCGGCTACACCCTGGAGCAGGGCTCCGTTATCATCGAGTGCATGGATCCCAGCAACCCTCAATGGAATGAGACTGAACCCGCCTGCAGAGGTGTGTGTGGGAATGTTTGCATATGCATATGTACCAGGGTTGGGCCAAATTCAGAAGTGAAGAATTAGCTCCTTTTCAGTTTATGAGAGTGAATTTGAATCTGTCCGTTAGGCCTATACACTTTTAATGCTTTTAAAACATGTTTTAACTTTCAAACAAGGCTTTGTCAAGCTAACACTTTTGTCTTTGTTTTGAGTTCAGTTTTTTGAATTCTACTTCCTTCAAATTCAAATTCTAAACGATGCACAATGTACACTGTGGGTTAAATTCACTGTTCAATAAAAATGTGCATTTTATTCACAAAGCACCTCCAAACTTGTTCATTCAGGCTTTAAATGAACCACACTTTATTTCATTCGTGATGAAATTGAAGTAGCGACAGATCTTTTCATCCACTTTGTGACGTACATCCAAGTGTAACGGATTATCAGAAAATAAAAAATTATATAGGGCGGGGACTTGATTTTAATCGAAATAAAGTTAAAATTTAACCTAATAATATTAATAATACCAGTTGTTGTTATTATTATTATTATTATAATTAACTGGCCATCTGTCCAGGGTGTCCCCCACCTATGGCTAGAGATGCTGGGATAGGCTCCAGAGGATAATGCGGATTGGAGATTGAGAAATGCTGGGAAAGGCTCCAGAGGATAAAGCGGATTGGAGATTGGATAGATGGATTATCATCATTATTATTATTTTAATTATTATTTGAATATTTATTGAGTGATTTCTTATTTTATTTCATGTATTATTCATCAAAAGCTGATCTAATCAATGTAAAGAGCATTATAACTAGCCATTTATCCAAAAGTGTTTACCTAAACTGGATAATTTGCTTCATGAATCTGGTGCTAAAACAACACAGGCAGCATGTAAATAAAGCTGTCAGGCACAAATGATTCTCTCCTCTACGTTCACACATGAGGAGGGTATAGTGTAAGCATTAAATTTATGCATTTCTGTATATATCCTGCATTAGTTAGCTGCTGAAGAGCTCTACAGGCCGCATGTGCAAGTACAGTACAAGCGCCTCACATCCTTTTAGTGCTTTTTCTATGTAATCCACTACATCCTGTGTCACCTGGATGGGTTTCAGACACTCTTAGCCACAGTCACGCACCTAAAGCAGCACTAAAAGCATTAAGCCATGGATGCTAGAACCAGGTGCACAGAGCCGAAGAATGTGAGAGAATGCCTCACTCATAATGCCCAGATTCCACACACACACACACACGGCTATCTTATCTGACCCGTTGCTCAAGTACATTTCTTGAGCCTCACAATAGAGTTTGGATTGAAAGGATTTAATCGTACTGGCTCTAGAAGAGGGTCAAGACAACAGCTTTTCCATTTGAAAATGTGCTTACATCCAGCTAAGCCAGTGTAGTGATGTGAATAGGGGGAAAATGAAAACAGGAAGCAATGAGTCATTTGTTAATCTGGCCAGAATTTTTCATTTAGACCCTAGTCGGATTAATCCAGAGTTTGAGCTCTGTTCGAGAGCTGGGAGAACTTTTGAATATATAGTGATTTTGTATAACATCAGTGTTATTAACTATATTAAAATCATTTTCATTCATTAAAATTAAGATGAAATAAAATACAATTTTAATATTAGATGAAAAGGCGTGTTGCCTAAATTCTATATTTGATATAATACTAAAATAACACTGACAACATTCATTTTATTTTTTTTACTCTGATATTTATTGCATTGTGCAATAAATAAGATTTAATACAGATTAAATAAAGATTTGGGTACTTTTGCATTTTAGGTACTTTTGTGTGTGTTTGCTTTTCTCTCTGACCTGTTTTCTCTCTCTCTTTTGTTGCATTGCAGCTGTTTGCAGTGGAGAGATCACAGATTCAGCTGGGGTGGTGTTATCTCCAAACTGGCCTGAGGCCTATGATAAGGGTCAGGACTGCATCTGGGGGATCCATGTTGAAGAAGACAAGAGGATCATGCTAGACATCCAAGTGTACGTCCAAGTGAATGACATATATGCATATTATACGACAAAAATCATACATGAACACCATACACAGTCCTCACAGTTTTGAGAGAGATATGTATCTGCCAGCCAAGTCTTTAAATTCATTTCCACTATACTTAACATCTTTATCATATAAACTTGGGGAAATTTCTCATAAATTGCGTAACAATTCACTCGTTTTTCTTGATGCATCAATTAAAAATCCTGCCGATGCAAATGCATCGATCTTAAACCATGTATTTTTTAATCTTTAGTTAGATACACATATGTGCATATATGTTGACCCCAATACATTTATATTCTCCCAAAATCTCTGCATTTGGCCTCTCCAGAGTTTTTTCGGTGGACATGGCCCAGTTTTTTAATGTATGATCTCCAGTGTTAAAGTGCCCCTATTATGCTATTTTAAAGGTTCCTATTTTTATTTATTTTTTGTCTCCTACAAGTAGGTTTACATGTTTACTGCATCTTCTTGACATGAACAACACAAACCAGTCTCAGCTACAACTACAGTGTTTGAGGGTGGGTCAGAGTAGACGTCGTTCATGGGCAGTCAGTGAAGACCATAGGCTGGCATTATGCAAATTTGTTGCACTGTTTTGTAGGTATGTATCAGGAAGAGAGAGTTGAATGGCTGACGACTTGTTGCAGCAGTGCAGAATCAATTCTTTCTTTTAGGAGACAATAAATGTATTTGTTGTGCACGTTGATCTTTAAAACTTGTCAGACTTTTTACATTCACAAAGAGCTATATTACACACTGCATAAAGGTTATATATTCGAAAAAGCATAAGGGGGTGCTTTAATTCAACTGATGCTGCATCCTCTGAGATAAGTGTGGATCAAATCCACTGTGGGTTCATCAAGACCTTTCTGCACACTCCCGGCGCACCTATCAGTCTCTAACTCTAGATGCCTACGGACTCAAACATGTTTCACCATGGGGCCGCCTTTCTGCTGGGTTTGTCCTTGATGTGGCTGAGATTGCACCACAGTTACAAATGCTGGTGTTTGCGTCATCTGCTCCCCACTGACCGGTTCGGCTTCATTCTGCTCTAACCGTCCAAATGAAACACCCGTCATATCGCTCTGGGCATTTTGTGAGATTTCTGTTCATCTGCGACGACCTAGAACTCGAAGACCTTGATTGGTTTTTCTGAAGATCTCCCAGAGCATACATCTTTAAAGCACTGACACAACACCACAGATTTTTTCAAAATATACTTTAAACTCTTTCAGAATTAACCCAAAAACTATGAATTTCTCTTCGTTGCATCAGTAATTACTGCGATCAGTGTGGCACGGCGCTTCCTCGGTGGCTTCTACTGTCAGCTAAGTTCTCAAAGACAAGATAGCTGTTGTGTAGCTTTATGTTGAATTTAATTGAGGGGTCATGGGAGAGGTTGAGTTTATCTGTAAATTGCGGTTAACATCACATCAGGTTTACTCGGTTCACGCTCCCTGCTATATTCCGGGCAGTCAAACTGCGCTGGCAGAGAGATCGAAAGATGGCAAGCGAGAGAGAGTTATTTTCTCTGCAGTTCCTTTTGGGGAAAAAGACTCAAACCGCATGAAGATGCAAGCTAGATCAACACGCCCTCTTTGTACAGGGAAAAATACTCAGTATGTTCTGTTTCAAAACCTAGTGAGCTACCTATAGAGACGGCATTTTAAGGCATCATCGATGCGAAAGCTGTGCCAAAAGGTAACTTATTATTTTGCCTCTTAAGACACCTCATTTGAACTAAATTCAAAGGTGGAATCACATGTACAGTTTGCATTTTGCAGAATGCTTTTCAAGAATGCTTTACAACAAGCTAAAAAATTGACCTATGATGGCTGTACTTAATATCGTAAGTAAAAATATTGTCATTCAATTAAATGCCATTACTCCAGTCTCTAGTCACATGATCCTTCAGAAATCATTCATATATGCTGATTTGCTGCTCAAGAAACATTTCTTATCATTATCAATGTTGAAAAGGGTTATTGCTTAATATTTTTGTGGGAACTGCGTTACATTTCCTCGCAATTCTTTGATGAATATTAAAGGAGAAGTTCACTTTTAAAATGAAAATTCTGTCATCATATACTCACCCTCATGTTGTTTCAAACCTGTATGAATTTCTTTCTTCTGCTGAACAGAAAGGAAGATATTTAGAAGATTATCAGTAACCAGACAGTTTTTGGGTCCCAATGACTTCCATAGTATATTTTTTTCCTACTATGGAAGTCATTGGGACCCAAAACTGTCTGGTTACTGATAATCTTCTAAATATCTTCTTTTCTGTTCAGCAGAAGAAAGAAATTCATACAGGTTTGAAACAACATGAGGGTGAGTAAATGATGACAGAATTTTCATTTTAAAAGTGAACTTCTCCTTTAACTCTTAGTCTTTCCCCACCAGAATTTTGTTTTTTGTTTTTTAGAAAGTTGCTAGCCTCCACCAGCGTTTTTGATCATTTTCACAAACATTTTGTGGCCCCCAGAATATTTTGTTGTATGAATATCTGAACATGCAATATATCAAAAGAAAGAACAAAGCCTCTGCTTTAAAACAAAAAACCTGTTTTATTCTAGCTTCATGCATTCTTTTTTATCAACACTTGAATGTGGATAAGTTTCACCAAAAAAAAGCTGAGAAAATCACTTTTCTTTCAAAGACTACAACATGCATAAGTAATGCTTTTATCACTTGTTTCTGCTCCTTTTTTGTCTGTTTTGATTAGGAGATTCTCTACTCTTTCAGAAGTTAGCGTAATAGGGCCTCCTACCGTATAACAGTGAAAACACAGAAAGCCGGAAAATTTGTTTAATGGTGGGGAAAGGGTTGTGCAATTGAACAGCATTTATTTAAAAAAAAAAACTTTTGTAGCATTATAAATGTCTTTACTGTAGTTTTTGAGCAAACTGGATCCCTTCTGATTAAACGTGTTGATGTCTATCAAAAAATATCTGATTGACCCCAAACGTTTTAACATAGTGTATAAAATATAATTAAGTATATTTTTAAAGAGTTGTGCACTGTTAGCAAAGCAACATGCTAACAGTAAGTCAAGTCAAACTATTTGTGCTGCTGATGTGCTTCAAAAGGCATTACTTATCAGGTTCCATATCAGTAATGCCTATGTAGGCAGAAAGCAGCTTCTTTGGTTTTGGAACAGAGTTTAAGGGTCTTCACTGAAAGTGAATGGCAAATAGGAAGTTGAAAAAAAGTGGGCTGGTGATGGGGCATGTTGTGCATAAAGAGGATGCAGAAGTGGGATGCGCATTGCACAGAGGTTAAAGTGTAACTCAACCCCTGGTCTGAGCCTAACTGGCAATATTTGAAAAATGCTGGAAAAGTGGGCAGAGCCCAGTGGAGACAGCGGGGACGAACCGAGGGCGGGGCTGAGCGGGGGGCTTGCACCTGAGACCCGCAGTGGCGATCGGATTGATTGACACATGGGTGTAATTTGCGGGTGGGACATGTCCCCACCACTTTTGAGACATCTCGCGTCACGGATGTAGCAATACAAATCCAGTTAACTCTAGCAGAGCATTCATTTAATTCGTTTGTTAAACAAGAGGCGATATAGCACATACAGTGTTCACTTGTGGCTCGTGCACAGTCTTCACACGCGCTTCGATCCATTTCGGAGAGATTCTCAATTCGTTCCGGTGAAATCACAAAACAAAATGCACACAAACGTGTCCCTGCTTGATATACAACCACTGATAAACTTAATCGGTTTTGTGATTTGCGCTTGGCAAAACTTCTGTCACTGGCCCTTTATAGTACATACGTAGAATAGTCGGATCTATGTATTTATTCACGTGAACATTTTCTGCACTAACAACATATATTAGATCTAATTAAATGACAAATTAAACACAATGTACTCAAGGAGGGCAGCACTCAGACGTTTTTACCATATTGTAGAATTAAAACACTTTATATCCAAATGTCAAAACATTTACTTGAATCAATGAACAGCACTTATAAAGCTCCAGTCTTACAGATCATTAACTAAAAAAAGTTGTTTTAGGGTTTAGTTACCCTTTAATAAGAAACTCAACAGAACAACAATTATTTTATTGGATGGTTTTATGAATGTGAAATCAATTATGTGAGCAGGGAAACAAGTGTTGAGTGTGATTGTGCCGTCAGGTGAGGTGCGGAACATGAGGCCCTGCTGTGTCAGACCCAGATAGATTATTCATGCATTCAATAATTGGCTGCCTTAATTAAGATTCACTCATTTGCATATGGTTCCTTTCGCATTTGTCATGTTTCTCTCTCTCTCTCTCTCTCTCTCTCTCTCTCTCTCTCTCTCTCTCTCTCTCTCTATCTCTCTCTCTCTCTCTCTCACTCACTCTCACTCTCACTCTCTCCCTCTCTCTCTCTCTCTTTTATTGCAAGTGTCCCGACTGCAGTGCTACATTGTGGGACTGTGTAATAAATTACATTCTGGATGTTTTGTTGGAGATGCAGTCAACATAATTAATTTTCCATTTATTTTGTGGTGGAGGTAATGAAGGGAGATGGCAAGTTTTTGTTTTTCCTGCTGGTGAGGATGAGGCCACGTGCTTCTACATGTGGTCCAGATGTCTTCAGACAGTTATACTGGTGTGTAGATATTTGCCCCAATTATAAAATATGTTTTGGTTTGAAACAAGTTCATCATACAATACAACTTAATTTGAGAATCAGTTAATATATTGTATAGTTGTCTGCAATTAACTTGACCTAACTGCAATTAACCAAATGCTATCGGTCAAAAGTTTGGAGTCAGTACGTTTTTTTTTTTTTTATATAAGGATGCATTAAATCGATCAGAAGTGACAGTAAAGACTTAAAATGTTACAAAAAAATATAAGCATCACAACTGTTTTCAACACTGATAATAATAAGAAATTTTGAATAAATAGATTTTAAAATATAAAACAGTACTGTATTTTTGATCAAATAATTGCAGCTTTGGTGAGCATAAGAGACTTCTTTATGAAACATAAAAAAATCTCACCGACCCCAAACCTTTGAACATAGTTTGCAACTTATAATCACACACACACTCACACACACACACACATATAATTATATATATACATATATATATATATATATATATATATATATATATATATGTGGCTTTTTTGTCAGTTTCTGTGGATAAAATGTGTATAATTATATTTGAAAGCCATAATTTAGGCCTAAATGAGAGGGCTTTCAAATATATGAGGGGCTCATAATTAGAATGAACATATAATGTGAACAGCCTATCTTCAGAAAATAAAACAACGCCCCTAATAATGGCCAAATGTAATTTAAATAAAAATGTTCGTGCTTTTTCCCCCTTTAAAGGTGCAGTGTGTAATTTTTAGCGGCATCTAGTGGTGAGGTTTGCGAATTGCAAACAGTCAGTCACTCACGGCCTATCCAGAGCCCGTCTACGGAGAGCCTGTCCACTCCCTATTAAGCCCTATTGTACCGAATTTTGGTTGTAGTACCACCAGAGTTCCACTGGGGGCGCTCGCCATGAGTGCAAAATGAATGGGAGTCAATGGGGCTAGACGGCTAAATTAGTCTCTTTCACCCGATTGCCGTTGAGAAATCTCAGATGTGATTGTAGATTTTGCAAGTTCAACATGGGTTTTAGGTCGAAAGTTGAATGAATGAGTACTTATGTCGTTTTGATTTCTTACAGGTTGAGTTGTTGTTGCCCATAACACGCTAGCATTCTGCTAATGACGTCAGCATTCTGACGTCATTGACATTTTGAAAGACTTTTTTAAAGCAAATAAGTGACTCTAAAAAATCTAACACCCAGCAATGTGTAATTTCTTTGCATCTCCTTTCGAATACAACATTCAAATTACTAGACAAAAAATTATATCCTGAGAAAAGTGGATTTTGAGGGGTATACCGCCATTGACCTCCATTCATTCTGCACTCGTCCTGTGAGCGCCCTCATATGGAATCAGAGTGGAACTGCAACCAGTTCAGAAGCCGGAAGTGTAGTGAGAGTGAAACTTCTCGCCATATTAGACATTCTCTGGCCTATCCCTCCATTTGCAAACTCGAAGGAGAAGCTACGGTGGCCGACGTAGGATCGGAAGATGTCGTCGTCGTCTGAGTCTGAGTCAGCAGAGAGTAGCAAGTCAAGCAATGAGGTTTCTTTATATTATATTTTATATTAAATTGTATTTACTTAATTATTCAGTAAAACCACATGTTGTTGCGATTGTTATTTTTACTTGTTCATCATTGTGTTAGTCCTTTATTCACTGACTTTACCATAGCTTGTTTCCATGCTAGTTAGTATAAGATAAGAGCTATGGAAAAGAGCATCAAAGCAGCTAGGTAAGGGGAAATAGCTAACGTTACGATGTCCGAGGCGTCGTTCAGACAGCATGTTTTTCTCCATGTTTGCAGAGTAAGGGACAACCTGAGTATTCTGCTGCGTCTTTTTCTGCTGCTTCTCATTCAAGTTAGTGACGAAACACGCTCTGTAGCACTGTTTGTTCGCTGTCGGCTATGGTAGAAACATGACGTCACAATATGTCGACCTTCATAGAAGGGGGGTGCCCGCGGTTATGTATGTAGATATAAATGACTCATTCTAAAGTAATAAAAACATAACGGTTCATTAAGTAAGGTCTTTATACACCTCTGAAAACATAGTTATGGATCTTATATTGCATTTCTGTCAATAGATCCTCAGAAATATTACACATTGCACCTTTCATTTTACACTTTATCTTGTGATTTCATAATTCTCTCGACAATCTTAATACCAGGTGTAAACAGTACCATTGATTGAGCAGCAGAGAAACATTGTTGGATTGGTCTAGGTGTGTCTGGAGTCATTATGGTCCATTGCAAAGCCTACGCATCCCCCATCCTTATAATTTCCAAATTACCAAATTTATCAAAGGACATATGGGATATTATCAGCCAGGCACATCAAGTGAGACATATAGCGAGGGAAAATGAGAAAGGAGGGAGTCAGCCACAGCTGTTCAGCCCAGAGAGACTGAGAGACTATAACAAATCTACTTTTCCAGTTTCCCTATTTTACCCAGTTCTATACTTATATTTTTGCATGCAACTTCTAACAAGCGATCATTGGCCCCACACAGGTCCTTATTGCTACAAAGGTGTCCTGCAGAGCCTTTTGGTTGAACTTGAATCATGGGTACTGTAATAGCAGGGCCCGGGCCACTGCTGGAGGCTCATTATGGGGCCATAAGAACATTTTAGCCCAATAATGAATATGCACCCACTCCTCTGTAATCATTCATCAATGTACCGCGCACTCCCAATTACCTGAGAACGTGGGGCGTAATGAAAGCTGATGAATTAATTTAGCAGGGAGGGTTTCTCATGCTGTATGTGCCGGCCGTGAATCGGAGGAAGGGGGGAGAGAGGTGCACAGGTGACAGCTGGAACACCTGCACACAGTCTTTCATAGACCTAGCCGCCCAGCATGGAATGCTGAATATATCAGAGCCAGTCAAATTCCGGGATTCCCATGAGTGCTACAGCCCTCTACTGGAGTTGTAGTGCACAGCTGTGCAAGATCGACACGATTTAGCCAAATAGGATGTACATGCCTTCATGCCTATATGTACTTTGTATATATATATATAAAATAGGGCTGCCCCCAACTAAAGATTAATAGTCATTCATTTAAGAAATTAGTCGATTAATCACACGTTTATATTAATTTAATTGGGCTGATCAAATATACACTGGGTGCATGGAGGAATATAGCCTATTCAGCGCTCAAACGCACAGCGCCGGCAAATATGATTGGCAAATATGATTATAACTGTGTCGGAAAAAAATAACAAGGAGACTTTTTAATTGTTTATTAATAAACTAGTGTTTTCTGAGTCAGTGTCGGCTGCAAAGATGAAGTTGAGGATGCTGACTCTTCATCTCAACAGTATAGTGCGCCTTTAAAGACAATGCACCTTTCATACAGATTACATAATCAGAGAGTATTTGTTTTTTATTCAAATTGGTTCATTTAAAAGTAGACTTTTCAACTTGTCTGTGAGGCAAGTAGCCTATATGCTGATTTTCGGTACATCTTTGAGTTCACGGAGACGAAGACGGCAGAAAGCGCATCCTGTTTGTTATTCTTTATTTTACAAAATGCACAATGTTTTGTTGTTATTGTGAGTTTACACAAATAAAAGTAGACCCTTTCGAATGATTTCGACGTATTACTCTTATATGTATGACCATAAATGACAGAGCATTTTAAGTTGTTTTCGCTGTTATTAGGAAAAAAATGCAAGTGATCGCGCCACCATGTCATGCAGTAAGCTATACTCTAGCTTCCACAGACAAACACTTGGATGTGTGCCTAATAGTAGCGCACATTTAATTATTTAGGTTAACGTTAGAGCGAGCAGCCCTGTAAAGTTGCTACTACTTACATGTTTTAAATGATAAGCCATGTTTGAGGTTGATTAATTATAGGCGACCGTTTGGATTTCCTGCCCGACATACTGTAATTACCAAAAGGACCCACCGTTAACAATCTGTCCCTCACGGACTGCGTGACTTCGTCATTTCCTGTGGAATTTTTGACGAATAAGCCTCTTCTCTATTGATGGCAGCCCTAATATAAAAGATACAATCTTGTCAGTTACTTTGTCAGTTTTTGCTAGACCAATGAGAAAAGTTCCAAACACAGCAGCAAAACAGAGCAAAAATGTTTCGATCTTGAATGTATCATTGTGTTTGAACCAATATGTTGAGTTAATGATTCAGTGACTCACTGATATAGACGGTCACTTTTTTATTTTCTGAATAAATCAACATTTTTGAACAAATCAGTTGAATGAATGATTCAATGACTCGCTTATAAAGGCAGCCACAAAGAGCTGCTGATCACCATGTAGCGCTGTTGTTGTTCTCAAACATATTGATATGTAAAAGTATCAGTCGTATATTAATTGTGCTAATAGTTGCATTTAAAAAATGTAAAAAATGCCGTAAATTATGGCCCATGGGTAAATTCCGGGAATACCTACCATTGGAGAAATTCAAGCTTAAAGTAGGCCTACTTCCTTTCTGTTTTTATCCGTGTGAGCACGGCACCAGCAATGCCAAGTTCATGAGTTTGATTCCCAGGGAAAGCAAGAGCTGATAAAATGGATGTGTACCTTGAATGCAATGCAAGTCACTTTAGATAAAAAATGTAAATGTCTTTTTGTTTCTGGACTCATTTTGACCATCTTACATTCAGCAGCCTTTTCATGTGTTGCATCAGTGTTTGAATCCATTTTTATGTGGTATAGTCCTAATTAACCATGAGCTGTTGATTTATTTATTTATTTATTATTATTATTATTGTTTCTTTCATTTTCCCCTGCATTTTTTGGCATTGGGTTTATAGTTGGCTTGTCTGCAGAGCTCTGTATGGTGGTTGTGTGCACCTCAGAGAGTCACAGCCTTTAGCAGGCTGGTAATAAATCAAGGCTGTCTCATCCCCCAGGCACCGAGCCAGAACCCAGACCAATATTTAACTTTCTAATTAAAGAAAAACTCTCCAAAAACAGAGGAACTAATTTCTCTCCTTTATTTGAGAAAGCATCATCCTCTAAGTCTCTCTGGAAATGTTGACAATCCAAATGAAGTTTTAGTCTCTTATATTTGACTGGCTTTTCCTAAAATCAACATTGTATGGCTATTTATGCAGAAGTAACTCGATCTCATCCACCTTAATCTCTGGAAAGTCCTGTGTTAATTTGCTACCTCAGTCCTGAGTCTATTTTAAACAAATCCCTGTGGACTTAAGGCCAACCCAGGATCGCTTGTGGCTCCATAGTGGGTTTTACTCCATGTACAATGACTCCCACACACTGTAATATATCCAGGTATGTGTGCGTGCGTGTGTGTGTGTGTGTGTGCGTGCGTACCTGCGTGTGTGCATGCGTGTATATATATATATATATATATATATATATACACACACACATATATATGTATATGTATATACACTGTAAAAAATTTGTAACACTCCCAAATCAAAAATTTCAATTGACCGATAACATCTAAATTTTTCAATTGGCCCAAGTGAAAATCTGTACATTTAATTTTAGAATTTACAGAATTTCACTTGGGCCAATTGAAAAATTTAGATGTTATCGGTCAATTGAAATTTTTGATTTGGGAGTGTTACAAATTTTTTACAGTGTATAGGCTAAATAAACTAATAGTCTTATTCAACAAAGATGCATTAAATTGATCAAAAGTGTAGGTTTCCACAAACTTATTAGGCAAACTCTCCCATTTCACCCATCTGGTGACTGTGGAGACCATTTGAGTATAATAATAATAATTAATAATAATTCATTACATTTATATAGCGCTTTTCTCTGCACTCAAAGCGCTTTACATAGAAGGGGCAATCTCCTCAGCCACCACAAATGTGCAGCATCCACTTGGATGATGCGACGGCAGCCATATTGCGCCAGAACGCTCACCACACACCAGCTTACTGGTGGAGAGGAGACAGTGATGAAGCCAATCAGTATATGAGGATGATTAGGAGGCCATGATGGACAGAGGCCAAGGGGCAAATTTGGCCAGGATGCCGGGGTTACACCCCTACTCTTTTTCGAAGGACATCCTGGGATTTTTAATGACCACAGGGAGTCAGGACCTCGGTTTTACGTCTCATCCGAAGGACGGTGCTCTTTTGGCAGTGTAGTGTCCCTGTCACTACACTGGGGCATTAGGACCCACACAGACCACAGGGTGAGCACCCCCTGCTGGCCTCACTAACACCTCTTCCAGCAGCAACCTGGTTTTCTCAGGAGGTCTCCCATCCAGGTACTAACCAGGCTCAGCCCTGCTTAGCTTTAGTGGGCAACCAGTCTTGGGCTACAGGGTGACATGTATAGGTGACTGGTATAGTGAACTCATTGTCACCATCAAGAAACCAGTGTGAGATGATTTGAGCTTTGTGACATGACACGTTATCCTGCTGGAAGTAGACATCACAAGATGGTACACTGTGGTCATAAAGGGATAAACATGGTCAGCAACAATACTCAGGTAGGCTGTGGCATTTAAACACTGCTCAATTGGGACTAAGAGGCCCAAAGTGTGCCAAGAAAAAAATCCCTCACACCATTACACAACCACCACCAGCCTGAAGCATTGATACAATTCAAGATGGAACAATGCTTTCATGTTGTTTACGCCAAATTCTGACCCTACCATCTGAATGTTGCAGCAGAAATCGAGACTCATCAGACCAGGCAACGTTTTTCCAATTTTCTCTCATCCCATTTTTCTGAGTCAGTGTGAATTGTAGCCTCAATTTCCTGTTCTTAGCTGACAGGAGTGGCACTGGTGTGTCTTCTGCTGCTATAGCTCATCTGCTTCAAGATTTGACGTGTTGTGTGTTCAGAGATGCTCTTTTGCAGACCTCGGTTGTAACGAGTGCTTATTTGAGATACTTTTGCCTTTCTATCAGCTCAAACAAGTCTGGCCATTCTCCTCTGACCTCTGGCATCAACAAGGAAGTTTCTCCCACAGAACTGCCTCTCACTGAATCTTTTTCCGACCATTCTCTGTAAACCCTAGAGATGGTTGTGTGTGAAAATCCCAGTAGATCAGTAGTTTCGGAAATACTCTCACCAGCCCGTATGGCACCACTACACCATGTTCAAAGCTTTCCTCCCCATTCTTGCTCAGTTTGAACTTCAGCAGATCATCCTGACCATCTACATGCCTACATTTTGCTGCCATTTGATTGGCTGATTAGATATTTGTTAATGAGCAGTTGTACCTATGTGGCCGGTGAGTGTGTATATATAGTATTATTTTGATTATTGTTTTTCCATTTTTTAAAACCATTTGAATTAGTAACCCTGTTGCATACCTGTTTAACTTTTTTATTTAGTTCATCCTGCATTTTTACTTTAAATAACTGTAGGTTTCAAAGACATGCAGGGGTTTGCTGTGCCCTGGGAGCAAAGCTGTTATTGGTATGTCGAGCACAGGCCCATCGTGCCCAACCCTCGACACAGGGGATTTGATTGGAAATGGTGTTATTCCACCAGGGCAATCATTCAGGTATATGATTCTTCACTAAACAGACATGGGGCAGAGGAGGAAAGACAGGCTTCTGGATGCCGCTGAAGAATTTGTTCACTCTGACGCATACAAACAGTTGTGGCCCGTAAATTACAGATAGGTTCGGTTTTGCTTGACATATGATGGATCATTATGTATTAGTTTTTCAAAGAAACACCAGATGCAAAATCCTTCTACAAAATACTCCCATTAATCTCTCAACAAACAAAAAAAACCCAGAATTAAATGCATCTTCACGGCTTTCACCAGCAGAAATGGATTTCAACCATCTCTGAGATGCAGAGAATGTCTTTATTGACATTTCTTTCTTTTTTTTAAAGGCAGTATTTGTCACTTCCTTTTCATTGTGCTGAGCAGAGGACGATGTGTCTGCGAGCCCCATATGAGAATTTAATGCATTCTGATGGCGGCTGTGTTGTCGGCCAAGTCAAGCTGAGCCTGTTTTTGTGATTAAACAAAATGAAATTACTGCCAGCAAATGGAAAGCATGATTGATTTTCTCGGCAGATACGGTGTGCGGCTACGCAAAGGCTTGTTTAACTTCATCACAACAAATCCAATAAGGGCTGACACAGTTTCACTCTCTACGGTCCTCAGAGCGGGTCAGGGACTCTTCTGGCTTAAATGTGTCTCCCAGTGGAAATAGATACAGAGATTTTCCCGCATTCAGTTTTAGAGGGCTGTTGACAGTTGAATAATATACATCTGTATGTAACAGTAAGTGCATGAGTGTGTGTACGTGTGTAAGCCATAATTTAAACATCCTGTCTTCATTTTGCTTGAATGTTACCATTCTGCCTCGTGCAGCACCAGAACGGAGATGATTAATTATTCCCCTCTTCTCAGTAATGACTTCCATTACTGCCCACTTGTGATTAATTAGTGACAAGATAGAGTGTGTATGCCACCTCCCTGCCCAACTGAATCACACCCCCTCCACCACTGACTGGCCAGACTGTCTAGTTCTGGTGGACATCGCCCACAGTTACAGATCACTCACGTTCACATAAATACTGTATGCTGTAATATACCTCAATATGTTTTTTTTAGTATAGGCCAATTATTTGTGCAGCAGTGAATCAGATGTCAAGGTAATGTTTTTCATTGACATTTTTTTAGTAGACTGGGATTTTTGTCACCTTTGTGTAAGGTTTTCAGGCATAACAAAGTGTTCTGAAGGTCATATATTCTCAGGCATTCAGCAACAGGCTTGGATTCCCCTCTGGTTTTATATTTGATATAATCCAAAACTGAAGTATGGACGGAAATGTGCTATGGAAAATTCCTACCAGTAATTCTACTGAATATAATATACACTACAATTCAAAAGTTTGGGTTCAGTAAGATTTTATTTTTAAAGAAATTATACAAGGATGTGTTAAACTGTTTTCAACATTGATAATAATTAGTAGGTGTGTAACAGTATGCATATTTGTATGTGGTAAATATGTGTACATATTTAATGTCATAAATATTATATGTTTCTGTCCTGTGTTTACAGTTGTAAAAATGGATTGATTTGCATTACTATATCTATTTTCTTGGAATGTAAACAAAAAAAATTTACATTTCTTTTACTCTTTTTGTTTTTCTCTTCTTACCGTAATTTAATTTCCATAAATTAATTTAATGTCAAGCACATGGGTGTTTATAAGTTAAACCATAGTAAATTCATAAATAGCTATTTAAAATGGTAATAAGAATTTTTAAATGTCTCTAAAATGTTCAAACAAAACCTATGTCTTTGAATTAGACTTTTAAATTCTAATTGTAAAATCTATAATAGTTCCACTACAAAATTCAAAGCATGTCCGTGATTGAGCTTCTCTTGAGTTTGCCACAGGGAAGCTGCCAAATGTTCTCTCTCTGGCTCCTGAAAATCAGGAAACTGATTTTCCAGCTATTTCTAAACATGAGATAGGAGGAGTTGTTTCCCCCTCTGTTGGATCATTTGCTCTTTATAGTCTGAGTGAAATGAATGTGGTTTGTGATTGCATGACTATCGAAACTGTGGCCAAAAAAATGCTTAACAAAAGCAGTGGGTAAACATTAAACAGCAGAAAAGATTTCATATGCAGCAATGACAAGAGAAAAGTGCTGAGGCTGGACAATAAGGACTAGTGGAAGAGAGGTGAGAAGGAGGTCAGGAATCTATCAGGGCCCCTGGTATTGCTTTGAGGTGAGACCTGAACATCTGAGATAGAGGATTAGTCTGTGACTGACCCGTTGTGTGTTATCTGTTCACAGTCTCCACATGGGAAAGAACGACCTGCTGACTTTCTACGACGGAGATGACCTGACTGCAAAGATATTGGGCCAGTACGGCGGTTCCCGTCCTCGCTTCAAACTCTACACCTCCATGGCTGATGTGACCATCCAGTTCCAGTCGGACCCTGCTACCAACATCTACGGCTACAACAACGGCTTTGTGGTGCACTTTTTTGGTAATGGCTTGTTTAACCCTTTCTATGGCACTTTCTCAGCTTCAAACATGTACAGTACATATTCAAAAGTTTGGTGTCAGTAAGATTTCAGCAAGGACACATTAAATTGATCAGAAGTGACAGTATAAATAGTTTTGTTGTAACAAAAGTTTTCTATTTCAAATAAATGCTGTTCTTTTGAACTTTCTGGGGGAAAAAAGCAGTTGTCAATATTGATAAGCATCATGTGACACTGAATACTGGAGTGATGGCTGCTAAAAATTCAGCTTTGTCATCACAGGAATAAATTACATTTTAAAATATATTCAAATGAAAATGGTTATTATAAATTGTAATAATATTTCACAATTTTACAGTTTTTACTGTATTTTTATCCAATAAATTCAGCCTTGGTAAGCAGAAGAGACTTTTTTTAGAAACATTAAAAACTCTTACAAACCCCAGACTTTTGAATGGTAGTGTATGTCAGTCTCATTAATATCAAATGTAGTCGGATGAAGCTCGTTAGTTATCTGCTTATTCGATTTATTTGAGATGCCGCAGGGATTGCCAATCTCAGTTTGATGGAAAGGTGGTGAGGAGACGAAAGAGGGAGAGAGAGGTTATAGAGCAAGAGCCACAGCTGGTTTAGTCCTCACCTTTCCTGGGGATAAAGTGAAGGTCATTCTATCAGTTTCTCTCGGTGGCCGACTACTGCGCGACATCAGATAACATATAATAAGTTCTATTCTGAGGATAGAGGAATGCAGATGATTCTTCGAGTGGACTGAAATGGACTGTTTTTCCATTTCCTTCATGCAACACATAGGGAAGATTCCTCCAGCAGCTCCTGCAGGAGCAGAGGATTTGGCCTTGCAGAGGCGCTAACAATTACAGTGCGTGTTTGTACTCATTAGCCGCATTTGCCGGGTGCCGTGCCCTCCACAGTTTTGCCACTCTAAGAATGGACATCAGCAAAACGCCTGCCAGCTGTCTTGTGCTGATGCTCTATTCATATTTTAATCACAGCCAAGCTGATTCCTAGCATTTGATTTATCAGTCATTAGGCACAACACCTGTGGTTTGTTCAGGGACATGGTGAGAAACAAAGAAATTGTTTGCAAGGATTATTGAACATTCTGTTTCTCCCTCTCTCCCTCTTGCTCCGCGAATCAAACTAATTGAGTCTCACTTCATAGGAAAGAAAAGTCACGAATGAGAATGTCTCAGTTGTTGCTTAGAGAAAGGTGTGAGATTAAATGGAAAGAAATGGAGACCTTTAATGAAAAGGATAGTTCACTCATAAATAAAAATCCTATAATTTTTTCACCCTCATGTTGTTCCAAACCTGAATTGCTTTATTCTGTGAAACTCAAATGAAGATTTTTCAAAACTGTTTTTGTCCATATAATGAAAGTAAATCGGTACCAAAAACAACATTGGTCTCCATTCATGTTCGTTGTATAAATACATTAAAAAAGTTCTTCTTTTATGTTCCATGAAAGAGAAAAGTTTGGAATGACATAATGGTGACTGAAGGATGACAGAGTATTCATTTTTGGGTGAGCGATCCCTTAAAGATTAAATTACATCTCACAGATGTCGCAGTCTTCTCTCTTAGAAAGCAGTCAGATTAGATGGAAAGTAGATTAAATGGATTTATATTAAATGCAGTCAGATTAAATGGAGAGTCTTTCCTTTGGGATGAGACGTTAAACCGAGGTCCTGACTCTCTGTGGTTATTAAAAATCCCGGGATGTCCTTTGAAAACTAACCCCGACATCCTGGCCAAATTTGCCAATTAGCCTCTGTCCAACATCATGTCCTCCTAATCATCCCCATATATGTATATATACTGATTGGCTTCATCACTCTCTCCTCTCCACCAATAAGCTGGTGTGTGATGGGCGTTCTGGTGCAATATGGCTGCCGTCGCATCATCCATCATCCATTAATCAACAAATTATTCATTAAGAAATTTGCTCAGTTGCATTTGGTTTGGGAGAATTTGATGAGAAATGTTTGAGATTACATGATAATGTAATCATTGCAAACATTGGCATGTTAGCAAATCTAAGAGCATTTATGATACCACTTCAGAAATTTTCAAAAATCTTCCAAACATGAAAATTCTGTCATCATTCATTTATTTTGGTGAGTCAAGGAATTGACTCTCTTGTCATTCTAAATCTGACTTTCTTTCTTCTGTGGAATTCAAGAATTTGTGTTTGTTCAATATTCTGAACAATGAAAGCATTTTGGTGACCATTGACTTCCATAGTATGGACAAAAAAAAACATTAAGACATTTCTTCAAAAGTCTTCTTCAAATATTTCTCATAAGATTCTCCCAAAACAAGTAATCTGTGTTATGCAAACATTCACTTTATAGCTCTATACTCTCACAGTATGTTAGCAATTATCTCATATGATTGTAGGAGAAATATCTGAGGAAAAGTTGATGCATCAAATGATTTTTTTTCTTTTTGCAGAGGTTCCCCGTAATGACACCTGTCCAGAGCTTCCAGAGATCTCTAACGGCTGGAAGAGCACATCTCACCCTGACCTGGTGCATGGCACGGTGGTGACCTATCAGTGTTACCCGGGCTTCGAGGTGGTGGGCACCGAAATGCTCATGTGTCAATGGGACCTGACCTGGAGTGGAGACTTGCCCAGCTGTGAAAGAGGTGAAAACACATACACACACATTCATGATGATAACCACTCTCTCTAAAATCCATTTTCACCCCATTTCCAAACCAGCACGCACTGCCTATTGATCAAGAGCAATGCTGTGCTCTAAAACTAGATGAGCTTTTGAATTCCATTTGAGGGGGGAATTTCACAAGTGCCTGTTCGCCTCTGCAACTCGTCCCCATTCAAGGACTGGTGAGGAGTGAAGGAGGGCTTTGTGGGTAATCACTCACTTTTCTTTCAAAGGCGACTTAACGGATGAAGCAGGCGCCATTTCACTTCGCAGTATTGGTGCATCTTCCTCTATGTGCTCAAGCCTTACGATACCTTTGTGAAGATGATTTCTGTGATTTCATTCTACACCCCCTTGTGAGACCGCATCGAGTGTTTCAACAAATTTCAGAGCAGGGTAGCTCTGTTGTAACCATGGTCGCTCCAGTGATTGAAATTAAATCTTGTCGCATGGCTATTGTGTAGCTTGGACTGTGTGTGTGTGTGTGTGAGTGTGTAATACTGCAGGCTGCCAAGACGTCCGCAGACATTCGTCACTTGAAGTATCCCCAGACAGGACACACGTATGACCCTGGGGCCGCTGTCCCTCACAAAAACAGCAGGCCAATAGCAGCGGGGACCGTTATCCGGTTCAAAGCTTCTCACCTGCCACGCAAACATCATTAATTTTACTCGCCTCTCCCGTCCCCTCTTCCTGCCCCTCTACTGCAGGGGAGAGAATTGGGTTTGCAGCTGGGCAGGCTGGAGCGAAGTCATCTTTTTATTATAGAGCACTGTGTGTCCGTACACTGCCCTGAGATCAAAGTCACATGCTCTTCTTGCCTCACACTGTCTGGGTGAGATGAGCGGTGGCCCCTGGCACTCTGATTGGATGTGGAACCACATGTATGACTGAGACGTGAAGAACAAAGAAATCAGAAAACATACTGATACTATGTGCTTTGAGTGCACCATATATAACTTTGGATAAAAGTGTCTGCTAAATGCATAAATGTAATGTAAAAAAAAAGGAGCTGGAAACTGCAAGAATAACTAAATAAAATTAATAATTTCTTTCTTATAATTCAAAAGCATTGTTTGCTCAACTCATTTTTGAATTTAAGTCATTGGTGCCATCCTCAGGTGAAAGTGAGAACTACAATACAAATCAACTAATTTGTTGACTAACTTTGAATGGCTAACATACTGAAAGGGACCCTCTGTTACACTGCTAATATTGCATGTTTATAGTGCCATGTTAATGTATTTACATGTTGTATTATGAAGCTTACATTGCAAAGCCATTAAAATAGTAATTGTTCATGTAGACTACTGTTCAAATGTTTAGGGTCAGTACAATTATTACAGTCATTATTTTTATTCAGAAAATATGCATTAAATCAATCAAAAGTGACAGTAAAGAATTTTCAGAAAAGAAGAAAAAAAAAACAAATAAATGCTGTTCCTCTGAATCACAGGAATAAATTACATTTTGAAATATATTAAAATACAAAACAGTTATTTTAAATTGTAAAAGTATTTTTTACTGTAAATAAATGCAGCCTTGGTGAGCATAAGATACTTAGGGCTTTACTACATCAAATGCACAGTAGAGACTTGTTCAACTGAGATTAATTTAATATTGTTTCAACTCTTTTCTTTACCAGTCCTGTCATGCCCAGACCCAGGCACAGTGGAGCACAGTCGCAGGGTGATGTCAGGCCCGCGTCTCATCGTGGGCTCGACTGTCCAGTACATCTGTAACAAAGGCTACTCACTGTCAGGAAACAGCCTCCTCTCCTGCTACCATCGTGACTCCACCGGCCCCAAATGGAGCGAGAAACTGCCCAAATGCGTTCGTGAGTACCTGATTTCATTCGCAAATAATCCTATATATACACCTATAGATGCACACACAATAGTGGTTGTTAACTGTATAATAATTACAATTTAATCAGCTTGCAGTGAAGTCTTTACAGTTTACAGAATAAACTCCAAAACCATTGAAGAAGAGCCTTTCTTTTTTTACAGAAGTAGTAGTATAGAACTAACTTATCCACATTTGTGAACGTGTGTGTACGTGTATTTGTGTCATATAGCTGAATCGTATGAGCCGTGTAGGAACCCCGGCACTCCCGCCTATACCATTCAGAGCTCCGAGAAGCGTGCGTATCAGGCTGGAGAAACTCTGCGCTTCTCCTGCATGAGTGGGTTCGAGCTCCAGGGTGAGCCTGTTCTCCGATGTGTCCCCGGGCACCCTTCCAAATGGAGTCATCCACCCCCGCTGTGCAAAGGTAGTCCGTGTGTTTTGCAGTGTTCGTGGTGTGTGATCTGCATACTATAATATTCAAGGTCTCTATCCTGTCTGCAGTGGATGTTTATTTATTGATATGTTGTTTCTCTTCAGGGAAGGGAGTGTTTGTTTTGAATAATTGGTATGACATGCAACATTTTCTCGTTTTGTTAAAAGCTCTCACTTTTCTCCCAGCGGTAACACAGGAGTACATCGATGAACGTAGGCTGGATGGTAAGAACTTTTGCATCTTAGAAATGCACATGTATGTGTAATCACAGGTATCCATCTCGACTTATTTTATGTATTTGCTATACTTTGTCTACTAGTGGCCAGTGCAGATTTCAGTATGGAAGGAGCCAGTGTGGCTGTTTCCATTTTCATACCAGTGGCTGTAATCATAATTATCATCTTGTCGATATATTTCTACTTTTCAAGGTAAGTGGTCCCAAAAACTTTTTGTACACTTATTCTACACTTAAACATGTATACATTACCGTTCAAAAGTTGGGTTCAGGACAGTTCAATCGATCAAAAGTGACAGTAAAAATGTTTATAATATTTGATTTTATTTTTGATTTTATTTTTTTAAATAGTTATTTTCAAATAAATGCAGCCTTGGTGAGCATAAGAAACTTCTTTCTTAAAACATTTAAAAAATCATATAATTAAAAATAAAACCCGAGCTGCATGATTCTGGATAAATTGAGAATCACAATTTATTTATTTCAAACTGAGATCACGATTCTCCCACAATTCTGAACAAACAACTAGACAAAACCTAATTTACAGGTTCTGACAAAATGTTAATTGCTGCAGTCTATTTAAAATGTTAAATTAATATGAATTATTCACGAATTTCAAAATTAAATCACGAATGATTAAATGACTCACGCACAAATACTTGAATCATACAATGAATCAACATTTTTGAACGAATCTCTTGAATGAATAATTCAATGACAAACACATTTTTTCAAGTCACTTGTTGCCACCTACTGGTGTAACAATGTAACTGATACAATATTTACTTTAATCATTACTTTCAAAAGGTGATTTACTCTATTTTGAGCGCTACTGTAGATATCAGTGTTTCTATCCGAATTATAAACTTTTATCCCAGTACTTCTGTGACCCTTTTAATTATTGTAATAGAAATAATAATACTGTGTGGTTGAAAAGACTGTTTGTGAAGCTGTTCCACACATGACAACTGCTTTCTCTGGCTCAGCGACAGCGGCAACGCAGATCTGAATGTTTCACTACGATCGTACTTCTCAAATGTTTAATAGATACAGGCGAATCATTGTCATTTAGGAATAAGATCGTGATGGTGTTTGAATCGAGATCATGATCTTTTAACGATTAATCATGCAGCTCCACCACATGGTTTGACATTTTGTTATGTAATAATGCAATGAAATTTGTACAATGTTTGTGATAATGATAGTTTAGTTCAAATCTCTCTTCTCTGGTTCAGGCCAGTGCAAGGCATATGAATTGTTGATGTTTGTTTGTTTGTTTCAGGGTGCAGGGGAAGTCTCTACGGCTGTCCATGTCCACATCACCACAATATGATCACATCAGAGGAGAGTCAGCTTTTGAAAACCCCATTTACGAAACTGCAGTAAGTAAAGCATGTGCTCACCATAAGGCTACATTCATCGGCAACCTCCTCATCACTTGTAATTGAAGCGTATTACCCATCGCATCCATTCTTAGTGATATATCAATGTAGACTGTGAGGTACTCATCTGTTCAGTCTTACAGGTGCACATCTGCACTTTGAACACCATCTGCGTTGCCATATTGTGGGTTCATTTCTGTAATCTAATTAGCTGTAAAGTGACATTCTGGAGTTGAAATGAAGTGGCGCACAAAGCCACGCCCTCATCATCTCATCATTAACGATCACACAGATTTACAAAATTATCAGTGGAGCAGAACACCAAAGAGGATGTGACACATTTAACCTCATTATTGCAGTATATTGGCATATCACAGCCACCTCTGCTTCGCCTACTCTCATTGTTCAATATTCACATTCGGCTCAAAAAGATAGTTCACCTACAAATTAAAATTCTGTCATCATTTACTCCCTTTCATGTCGCTCCAAAACCTTCTTTCTTCTGTGGAGCACAAAAGGGAGAAATTTTGCACAATGCCACAAGTGGATGGGGACAGATTGTTGTGCTCCAAAAGTGATCGTAAAAGTATCAAATGGTCATCATAAAACTAGTCCACATGACTGTAATTAATAGCTTTAAGTGACAAACAAGCCAAAATGTATTTTGTTAGTCAGTGAAAAGTCTTATTTGTGTTCATGTATACTACCGTTCAAAAGTTTGGGGTTAGTACGTTTTTTTTTAAAGAAATTAATACTTTTATTCAGCAAGAATACGTTAAATTTACCAAATGTGACAGCAAAGTGCCATTTGTTACAAAATATTTTTATTTCTAATCAGTTATGTTTAGTTGGTTTAGTAAAGACTCTCTATTCTATGGAAGCTTGTTTCCGCCACAAAATAAAACATTTTAAAAGATAATTGCGACTTTTTATCTCACAATTGCGAGTTTACATCTCGCAATTCTGACTTTATTTCTCAGAATTGCAAGATATAAAGTCAGAATTGCGTGTTATAAAGTCAGAATTCTGACTTTTTTTCTCGCAATTGCGACTATATCACGCAATTCTGACTTTATAACATGCAATTGCGAGTTTATATCTCGCAATTCTGACATCTTTTCTCAGAATTGTGAGATATAAAGTCCAATTCTAACGGAAAAAACTATTCCGTTTTTTACCTCGGAATAGTTTATATCTCACAATTCTGACTTTATAACACGCAATTGTGACTTTATATAGTGCAATTCTGACTTTATATCTCCCAATTGCGACTTTATTTCTCAGAATTGCGACTTTATATCTCGCAATTGTGACTTTATTTCCCAGAATTGCGACTTTATAACACGCAATTCTGACTTTATATCTCGCAATTGTGACTTTATTTCCCAGAATTGCGACTTTATAACACGCAATTCTGACTTTATATCTCGCAATTGTGACTTTATTTCCCAGAATTGCGACTTTATAACACGCAATTGTGACTTTATATCTCGCAATTGCGACTTTATTTATCAGAATTGCGACTTTATTTCTCACAATTCTGACTTCATATCTCGCAATTGTGAGAAAAAAAGTCAGAATTGTGAGATAAAAAGTCGCAATTATTATTATTGATTTATTATTCATTGGCGGAAACAAGCTTCCATACTATTCACCAAAGAATCCTAAAAAAAATTAAAAAAAATAAAAACTATCACAGTTTCCACAAAAATATAAAGCAGCACAACTGTTTTTCAACATTGATAATAATATGAAATATTTCTTGAGCAGAAAATCAGCATATTAGAATGATTTCTGTCAAATCATTTGACAATGAAGACTGGAATAATTCAGCTTTGCCATCACAGGAATATTTTTTTTTAACTGTTAAAAAAAATTAAATAGTTATTTAAAATTATAATAATATTTTACAATATTACTGTTTTACTGTACTTTTGATCAAATAAATGCAGCCTTGGTGAACAAGAGATTTTTAAACCATAGTATATGTGTGTTTATTTATGCTCAGTTCTGAAGTATATCTTTTGCTATTGAAATGACTCCTAGTGTGTGTGTGATCTTTATAAAAAGTACTTAAAAAAATGATATTCAGTCATCAAATTACTGGAAAAATCTGGTAATTTCAGGAAGGGTGCCTTTTCAAGCAGCTTTGATTTATAGCTCTGTCACGATGTGTGAGACGTTTTGAGACATTTTAAAATCATTGTAAAATATGATCAACCCCAAACTTTTGAACCGTATATACAAACATGGTACTTGTATGTTGCACCAGGTTTCGCAATAATGATGCCAGATCTGATTGTTGTTTTTTGCGTGTTGCACCACTTTTAGTTATGTGAAAATCAACAACCAGTGAGATTTGGCCGTTTGAATATGCTGAAGTCCATACAAGTATGGAAAAAAAAGCTTCTGGGAAAGGGAAAAAAGAAAGTCACACAGGTTTAGAATGACATGAAAGTGAGTAAATGATGACAGAATCATTATTTTTGGGGGGTGAACTATCACTTTCACGCAGAGAAAAATAATTCAGACTCTTTTTGACCTACATAAACTTGCTCAATCACTTACATTTGCACTTTCTCTTCTCTCTCTGTATCTGCCATCCCTGAAGAACAATGAGGTGAGAATTTGACTGTCAATACTTTTACACTGATATATGGACCTTTTCCCCAGCCTGCTGCGTGTAGCATGTGTTACAGACGGCAGGTTATTCACACCTCTTATATGCTGTGCAAGTGTCCCTGCAGATCTCTCTCTGTATGCTGTAGTACTCATAACACAGTCCCAGCAGCACCGCCTGCATATACTAAACCGCTCAATAACAGTTTCTGGCCCCCAGGGCCACGTCTGCGTTTGACTGTATGTAAGTGTTGTGGCTGGATGGATGAGTGTGTGTGTGTGTGTATGTGTGCTGGTTCCTCTTGCACTGATGCCTTGAAGTCGTGTTCTCGGATTATGCGTGTCAGGAATTAAAGATGATGCAAACAGGGGATCACAAGCACCTCGCTTGGGTATGAAGAGACATGGGTTTGGCTTTACAAAAGATTGTTTACAAAAAGTAGAGTCAATTAATATTGTGTTTTGGATATTTAATTTCAGCATTTTAAAGGTTTTTATTTCATATGCGTAATTGACTTTGCAATTACATCTAAAGGCTTTTTAAAGGAGAACTCCGGTCAATTTTAACATTGAGCTCATTTTTTTGTACATTTGGAGTGCTGTCAATACAGAGAACAACGACAAAAATCGGTGTTGCCTACACCGAGTTATTCTATTTTTAAAATTTGCACCCTGTTGACTTCAATGGGGCAAGTAGTAAGCCTGCTGTCCAAAGTAGTCGATTGCCGAGTTCACGCGCGTGATCATAGCAACTAAACCTATGCGCGTGAACTCGGCAATCGACTACTTTGGACTTCAACCGACAGGATGTAAACACAGGTATTTGCGCTGGCTTAAATAGCATCATTTTTATACATATCTTTCACATCTACTGCAGTCAGATTCACTCGTGTTCACTCAGAAGGAATCACTCACATTTTCTGTGCACTTGTAATGAGTCATCAAGGATGTCAAGAGGCTAAAAGCAGGTTTACTACTTGCCCCATTGAAGTCAACAGGGTGCAAATTTTAAAAATAGAATAACTCGGTGTAGGAAACACCGATTTTTGTCGTTGTTCTCTGTATTGACAGCACTCCAAATGTACAAAAAAATGAGCTCAATGTTAAAATTGACCGGAGTTCTCCTTTAATACTCATTTGACAATCGACTATTTTGTGTACATTTGTTAGACAACAGCTTCCTAAATCACACATTGCCCAGTAGTTTTCCCTCCAACTTCCATCATGCTTCCATTACTGATTATTATTTTTAAGTCCTTTTCATGCTTAAGTTGCATGGTATTTTTGATTTGTACAGAGACCTATGATTCAAAGCAGCCACCAGAGGTACTCTCTAGGATTCTGTTGTAAAGAAAGAGCCTGTAAGGAGAGTTGATCAAGGGAATAGCATCACATGGACGAGGCTGAGAAGGTTTGAATCACTGGTGTAGGGCGTCTCCATCTTTAGCATCTCTTTCATGTTGTGTTTGCAGCCAGCATTTGGTTTACATATTCCCACCCCTCACAAAATGAAATGAGATATATATATATACATATATATACATGAATGTTTATATTATATTTGATGTGTTTGTTTGTTTTGTCCACAGGACACGAGAGAATACGAAGTCTCCATTTAAATAAAACAAAGCTCGTTTTAGCATGGAGGACCGCGAGCCTTTCTCTGCCTTGTGGAAGATCTTCTCAGTTCCTCTCACATCTTGTGTAGCCAACTCTGCTCTTATTCTCACCTGGACCTACCTTCTCATCTTTTCTCATCTGCTGTAAATATCACCTTGCTTCTGAGGACATCCACAAGCGAAGAGTGTGGACAACATGATATTATTTTTGTAGAGCTTCAATAGCATTGTCCTGGCAGAATTGCTTGTACAGTTTTTACCCGTAATTGAGCCAAATGAATTCAAAAGAATGACTGAAATAGGGGAAACCATGTTATTTAAGTGACTGATGAAATCTCTCTTAACAGATTTATTTATTTACGTTTTTTAATTGTCGCACTTTTGCACTCACAACACACCCCCCCCCCCCCCCCTAAAAAAAAAAAAACATATTATGTATAATGTAAAGTCACATTGTGAGATTAAAGAAAATCACAAGTACGAGAAATAGTTGCAATTATGAAATATAGACAAAAATTATAGAAATTCACATTGAAATATAAAGTAATTGCACTATATACAGCCGCAATTATGAAAAAAGACACAATTACCTTTTCATTTTCAGGCAGATATGAGCTTCCATAGCAATGACATACCGTTCAATAATTTGGGGTCAGTACGATTTATTGTGTTTTTGAAAGGAATGTTTTCTGCTCACCAAGGCTGAATTTATTTTATGAAATGTACAGTAAAAGCTGTAATACTGTGAAATATTATTACAATTTAATTTATTTGAATATATTTAATATATATATAATTTATTCCTATGATGGCAAATCTGAATTTACTCCAGTCTTCAGTGTCACATGATCCTTCAGAAATCGTTCTGATATGAGGATTAGCTGCTCAAGAAACATTTCTTATTATTATCAATGATGAAAACAGCTGCGCTGCTTCATAATTTTGTGGAAACCAAGATAAAAAAAAATCTAGATGTTTTGATGAATAGAGAGTTTAAAAGAACAATGTAAAAGTCTTTACTCTTTATTAATTTTTACAGAATAAAAGTAATAATTTCTTGAAAAAAAAAAAAGACGACTCCAAACTTTTGAATGGGGGGGGGGGGGGGGGGGGGACACTCTCTCTAAAACAATTGTGTAAAACACGGCAATTATTGAACAATTAAACCTATGCATGGTTTACAGTTAAATCTTTTTTTAGAATTATTTTCGTTTTCCACAACCTTCAAATAACATCTGGCAGTTTTATAAAGTGTAGTGTTTTGCATGGAAACTGGTACATCTGTATCCAGTGATGTGAAGTGGGTTTCATTGGGGCGGTCTTAAGCATTTACGTTAACCTTAATTATGACTCGCCTGTGTGTACAGTGTCAAACAAAAGCTCTCTATCTGCGCTAAATTTCAGCACTGGTTGAGTAAGCCAAAAGTAAGGAAGTTCTTGTAAATCATCCCTCCTTCACTGATCAATTGGCTCTGATTTTTTTATTTCCGTTTATTTTTATATGTTTTTATACATATGGAACAAAGTAACAATTGACTGTACTCTTTCAGCAGGCACTCTTAATATATAAATATCTAAGAATGTACATAAAATTTGTATTAGATATGGCTTAAATGTATGTATATATGAGGTTTATCTATTATAGAATAGATCTTTGTTCATCATTTCACTCTGTCAGTTAATATCAATGATATGGATCATCTAAAAGAGTTATGTACTTGGTCTCCATTTGAATGTTGTCCGTATTGATTGAAATATTGTTATTTCAATGTAATTAGCAAAAGCTGCCAAAAACATCACAACTGGTCACATGACAGACTTGCATTGTGTTTGTACGTTTCAGTGTTTCACTGTCTCCAATTGAACAACAGTGCATAAGAAACAACATTTAATGGAATTCAAGGAACTCAAGTGCATTTTTCAATATGAAAATATTTCATACATTACATTCATATTTATTTAATTATCCAAAGCAATGTATGGGTGAGGAAAAACATGAGCAGTTCGGTAATATGAGAAGTGCTGTACAAGATAGTCCAGAGAAGTGAAAAACAGTGGAAGAATAATTTGAGTTTTTAATGTATTTTTTTAGTGCATTGCAGGAATTCAGTCAAGCACTCGTGGAAGAAATCTTAAAATGCTTCTTGATGGCGGCAAGAAACTTGGCTCTTTGGGATTATCTTGATTTAAAATATATTTTTACTTTATTGTTCTGTACTGTAATTATTTACCACAGCATTGTCGGAACATATCTTCAATTAAAAATGATATTCCATTGGACTGGGCTGTTTTATTTGTTCTTCACGAACTATTTTTACCCATTCTTGGACAATATTTCCTTTTGTTTATGATATTTCCTCCGTGCTTGAGAGAAAACATGACCTGCAGGCTTGGAGAGTTATTCTGTTATTCTGCCAGACTAACGCTAGGAGGAGCCCTTCCTCTCGTCCTCTCAGTGCGCATGCGCAGACTTCATTCCAGCCTCGCTTGAGTCGAGTCAGAGGAGGGCAGCGCCAGCCAGTTTAGCATAGCTACTAGCAATGGCTTTTCATAACAACACCTCTGCTCTTCACTGCTGTCATCTGAACACCACCCGCGAGTGTTTCTGCACATAAGGACCTAACCGCCGACAATCAATCCAGCAGACTTGCTTTGCGAAAGAGAGCGCTTTTCTAGTCAGTATGCGATGGGGACAGACAGCTGTGGATTTCTACACGCATCTTTGCAGGCGGCTGCTGCTGAAGCAGAGGATGCTGCTAGGCTAGCGAGCTAGGCCTTTACATCCCACATGAAACCTTCAATACTGCACCAGACAGCAACTTTTCATTCAAAATAGGAACGATATTTGCACTTAAATGAGAGTTTGAGCGATTCATCAGCTCTCGTTTAGCACCAGACCTCCGGCGACCTGTGTGCTTTTGTTTGTTGATAGCTGCTGGCTAGCCGAACATCGGAGCAGCCAATCCGCTATCTCGTTAGATTATCGACCAGTGACCAGTTTAATTTCTCCAGGACGGCTTAAGGACAGCACATAAACCCGACTGGAGTTGGAGAAAGCGAGAACTGTTGTCGGGTTGTGTGTTCATGCTACATTTCAGCAGTGTGAATGTGGGACAAAATGGAGACCCCGAAGATTCTGTACGATTTGGACACGTCTGGGGGCCTAATGGAGGTAAGCCTGTCTGCCCTTCAGCTGTGCCACAAATCACTGCCTTATGCGAGTTATAATACAGGCATATATGGATTAAATGAATCCAATGACAGTAAGTTGCAGAATGGACGTGAGTCGCTTTAGTGAGTTTATGTAGAGCTGGGCCTGTTGCAGAAACGTGAACAAAACTTGGCTATACAGCAACCGAACAGTTTTCGTTAGTGAGCTCACGTGACCAGCTCTGATTTGACATGGAAAAAAGTTTAATGACCTACTCGGTAGTTGAACGCAGTGGTCCAGGACTGCACACTCTGGAGGTTTCAATAAAAACTAACACCTGATTTTACTCCAAAATCTGCAATCAGATTCGGATGATATCCAAAACATTTCACTGGTAAGGTTGGAAACACCCGTTTAATGTGTGAACAGACTTTCTCTCCACTGACGTCTGTCACTTTAAACATTTCAGGAGATCTTTGTGCTTCAATTATATTTGCCAATCTGTTCCAGCAAATTCAACAGCTGCTCGCACCTCCACGCTCCGAGGATGGAGAGAAGAGACGCAAACCAGAGAGGGAGACCAGAAGAGGAGGCCGAGCCACAAACCATGACACCTGTGACAGCTGCCGTGAGGGAGGAGACCTGCTCTGCTGCGATCACTGTCCGGCTGCTTTTCACCTGCAGTGCTGGTATGTTTGCAATGCCATTTCATGTAGTTTCAGGGATTAACAATAAGAATGGGGAACTATTGTTTGTACTTTCGGCTGTGTTTATGTTGGTTGTACTGCTGATTTTTAAATAACTCACAAAGTTATTTGTCTGGTTGGCTGATTTGGATGTAAGAGGGTGACTTGTGGTAGTATTGGAAGCACTAGTTAGAGTGGTAAGTGATGGTTTGCACTATATGCCATCTTTCTCTGGTAAAAGACAGTGTTTATGAATTTATAGGTCTCCACATAACATTAATATAAATAAAAAATAAATAAAAAAAGACCGTTCTAAAGTTTGAGGATTTTTTTTATTAATGTTTTTAAAAGTCTGCATCTATTTGATGAAGAAAAAAAAAGCAATATTGTGAAATGTTAGTTAATTTCTACTAACTTCCTAAATATTTGAAAGAGTAATTTATTCCTGTGATGGCAAAGCAGAATTTTCAGCGTCATTAGTCTTCAGTGTCACATGATCCTGAATTGGTGCTCAAGAAAGATTTCATATTATTAATGTTGTGCTGATTAGTGCTTAATATTTTTGTGGAAACAAATGTCTACTGTCAGTTTTGAGCAATTTAATGTGTCCTTGCTGAATTAAAGCAATAATTCCTCTTATACAGTAGTCAAAAACCTTTCATCAAAGTTATACATTAATTTTTAACAATACCCGTTCTTGTCTTAGGACAAGTTTGATGAACTTTTTTTGATCCACTTCAAATGTTGACCACTGTATTTGTTGTAGTGGTTGCACGCACCTCTCTTTTTTTATTTTTATATTAATTTCTTTGAAAAAACTGTAGCAGAAGCTACAGTCAGTTTGGCATTTCAGCATATATTCAGCCTGCTGAAGCTACTTATGGCATAATCGCTGTAGATTGCATGATTGCTAACTTTGCATATTGTTTTATGCACATCACCACTTCGCACTTCCTCTTCCAAAAAAGGGCATTTAGAAGTCTTTTGTTCACTGACAGTCTGAGCTTGAGCTAAAGTATTAATGCATATTAACCCTAAGACCGATTAAGTTATTGATGCCTACCTGTTTAGTTGTCCTCATCTACATCTCATGTGTAAGATTACAATTCTCTCATTCTGAAGCCACAGCTGTGTCTTATTTTCTTATCATGTAAGTTTTGTTTGAAGGGAGTCACCCCTGCCTCGTTTTATTTGATAGCCGTTTAAAAATTGTTTTTCTGCCATGTCCTATTAAGCAAACGCTTAGTTTTTACTGCTATTGTCCTGTGCTTATCACTGAGGGGAAGTAAATGTATTATTCAACAACTCTGTCCTGATTTGTGTGGTTGTTTCACATTCAATCGATCCAGTCTTTCTATTAGCTGATGAAACATGGAGCTAGTCTACTGTATGTCAAAGAGAAAGAAAAAAAAAGAAAGAATCGTATTTACATAGTTGTGGCATGTCAATAACATTGCATCATTTGTGGCATGTAACCAAAATATTACAATGAGTTTTAACTTGTAGATTTGTGAAACCAATACAGTTTTAATGTGATTGCTGCGATGTGGTTTTCTTTGCATCTTGCACAGTGAATAAAACCTGTGAACTGTCACTATATTTTTCATACAAAAATTCAGCTTTTTTTATTACCGCAAAGAGTTTACAAAAAGCAGTATTGTGTTCATCAAGATTTGTGAAAGAAATGTCATTCTTTACAGTAATCCGCCTTTGAGCAGAGAGATGCTGCCCCCTGGTGACTGGATGTGTCATCGCTGCAGTGTGCGCAAGAAGGTTGGTGCAGTCATATTTGCCCTTGCTTTGTCTATGAACATTTAGCAGGTTTTTCCTGGGTAAAAAATGGTCTTTGGTAATGGCGGACGAACAGGGGCATCTACACACCGTACAAAGTACCTTAGACACGTGAACTGTGAGCCCAGTACTGACAGTAAATCCAAAATGAATGCCTAGGAGCAGTTTGTAATAATAACTTATACTATTTATTCATGATATAAAAAATAATCACTGTCAGGACAGATCATAAAACATTGTGCTTAAAACTATTATATATTTAAAAAGTCTGCATTTATATGTAAAAAGTCACTGAGTGACCCATTTTTAAAAAAAAGTAAGTAATATGAACAACAAAGTAACGCATTACATAGAAGAAATGGCAGGTCTGATTTTTGCATTTACACTTCAAGATCATTTGGCATACAGTATCAGGTATTGTTCCGTCCATTGCTGAGGTTATCACTGTCAGTCGAATTCAATCACGCATTTAAATACGGTTGTCAATCCAGAAACTTGTGAAGTTAGAGATCTTTGCTGGAACAAAGATTAATTTTGTCCGCAGGCAAAAATATTTTCAATGCAGGAAAAAAACTGAAAATATGATAATTTATTGAGGAAGACACAAAATGCATGCCGCCTTCACAAAGAATATAATCCCAGAATGTATTGCTTTGAGCAAAATAGAAATCAGATGGCAGACAAGGTGAGAGAAATGTTAATTATAAGCTAACTTGCATTTCATTCAATGCTTAAACTATCAATAAAAAGTAAAATGTCAACTCAACAAGAATAATTTTACTCAACATTTGTGTGCTACGATTTTTTTATCATTTTTGTGTCCTTAACAGCATGTTAACTGTTGCCTTAGCAACCTTGCTTACTAGTTTTAGGACAGAGCAATACAGTATAATTTTGTGGTTCTCTAGAAGCGTGAGCAGAAGGCAGAGCAGGTGAACGGGGCGCTAGAGCGGCAGCTGTCCAAGCGGTCGTCCTCCCCTGCAGCGGAGCTGGAGCTGGGAACGCTGCGTCTGGACGGACTACCCTCTGCTGCGTCAGGAGGCCTGAGACTCGCTGTCGCGCAGGTCCGTCTCCTCGAGCGACGCACGAGTAGCCGTCCTGGAACGCCCACTTCCAATGCGTCCACTGACACGCCCACACCATCGGAACAGAATGACGTGGACGAGGACCTGATGGATGTTGAAGAGGAAGTGCACTGCTCTGAGTCCGAGAGCACCACACTTCGCCTGAAGAAACCTTTTCAGCTGCTGATCGCTGCGGCCATGGAGAGAAACCCCACGCAGTTCCAGCTGCCCACTGAGCTTACGTGCACCACTTCACTGCCAGGTGAGACTCGCCCACACTTTTGTACGATGTGTTGTTAAAGTGTGCATTGAATAACTCTTAGTGTATGTGTGTGTGTGTGTGTATCTACAGGCAGCAGTAAGCGCAGACGGAAAGAGGAGGCAATGGGCAAGAATGTAAAAAGGCCACAACATGAGCTGGATCCCAGTGGGCTGGTCCCTCTGCCAGTGAAAGTGTGCTTCACCTGTGGCAAGTAAGAGCCCAGAAACATTACAGACACTGTTATTTATATATATGTATGTATATAGAAGTTGTACTATATTTTTTACTGTATATATATATATATATATATATATATATATATATATATATATATATATATATATACATACAGTTAAAAATATAGTTCTAATTGAATAGAAACCAAATCATGAAATTAAAGTCAATGCCCAGCCTTAACATATCTATATCTATATATAAAAATATTATATATATATATATATATATATATATTATATTTTTATATATAGATATAGATATGTTAAGGCTGGGCATTGACTTTAATTTCATGATTTGGTTTCTATTCAATTTAATATTGATTAATTGGGGCCTATCATGTACAGTACATGGCAAATTTACTTAAAACTTATGCTGTAAACTATACAGGAAACCCCAGTCACTATTATCACTATAATATTAAAGGTTAAAATTTAAAATGTAAGTAGCCTGTACAAATCAGTTAATTACACATAAGGAGGTTTTTTTATAATACATTTTTTTGACATAATTATGTTATTTTTTAAATATAGACATTTAAATGGTGGCTGTCATAAAAAACATGACTGATTTATTACAACATACATTAAATATCAAAGAACATGTTGAGTAAAAATACAATGGATATGCAACAGTGCATATAATTAGCATGATGCTCCTCTGTAGAGTTAATTTTTCTAGCTGACTAATTAGTCATGAATGGTTTTTATTAGGTAAATGTAACATTACGTGAAATATTGTTCTCAGTCTGTTTTATTGACGTCTTTCAACGTTTGAAACGCTGATTGAGCGATTACGAGACATGATATAGATTTCGATAAGTTGTACTATATCTTTCAACATTCCTCTGATGTTCATTCACTTTCACTCAGTTACAGTGTGCATGTTACTGGCCACTGTTTTAAACTACTTACAGCAAATGGTCAGTGTGGTAATAATGCGATTTAAGGTGTTTACATGCCTGTTTATTGCGATTAAAATCCCCATACACCACATAGTTTATTGCGATTAATGGTTACTACGATTATGAGTTTGTATTAGTTTGATCGAAGTCTTTTGTTTACATGAGGTAACGTTTAATTGCAATTTTGCCAAAATCCCATTATAATTGCGTTATGAGGGTGCATGTAAACGCACTCAATTTTCCGTTCATTCATCAACTCAAAACAGCATAGACTAAAACAGTGGTTCTCAAACCTGTCCTGGCGTACCCCCAACACTGCACGTTTTCTTTGTCGCCCTAATCAAACACACCTGATTCAACTCATCAGCTCATTATAACATGGGTGAATGAGCTGATGAGTTGAATCAGGTGTGTTTTATTAGGGAGACAAAGAAAACGTGCAGTGTTGGGGGTACGCCAGGACAGGTTTGAGAACCACTGGACTAAAAGATTGATTCTTCAAAATGAGAATTGATTGAAATTTCTTTATTTTCAGAATGATGTTAACATAAAAATCATTTTTGTTAATTTAAACATTTATTAGGTGAAAAATGTTATTAAGTGAAAAACTTAATGTTGAAGTAATAACATTAGTAAAAGTAAAACTGAACATTTTTTAAATGAAAGATGAATAGAATTTCTTTTTTAAACTAATGAAAATTACATTGATTTAATAACAGAATTACTGAAATTTATACTGAAATTAAAATGAAGCCTGAAAATATAGCAAAAAAAGCTAATTCGAGATATTTGCAAATACTGTATTGTAATACCCATGAAACCCAAATGGAATCACATTGTCGTCAGTATTGTTGCACAGTGCATCAGGTTCTCTCTCTCCTCTTCCTCCACAGGAGCTGCAGGGTGGCTCCTCTGATCCAGTGTGATTACTGTGCGCTCCTGTTCCATATGGACTGCCTGGACCCGCCTCTCACTGCCATGCCCACTGGGAGATGGATGTGTCCCAACCACGTAGAGCACATGGTGGTGAGTGGCTCGTCTTTGAACCTTTTTTGGAACCAATCACAACAGATGTTTTTTTCGTTTTTTGTAATATGTCACATTTTAGTAGTAATATTTCAACTAGCTAAACTAAAAAATAAAAAATCTAATCTTTACTTTCAGTTGATTGTGATTTCATTACTCTCTCCTGAAATTAAGAACTATAAAATGAAAAAGATGTTTATTTCCATTCTAGCTAAACCAAAAGAACGTGACCCTCAGCACACGTTGCCAGCTTTTCGATCAGTTCCAGGACCGATTGTCCCAACACGCAGTCAAAGTGGACTTCCTGCGGTGGGTTCACCGCCAACACCATCCCAATCGCAGAGGTGTCCGCCACATCAAGAAAAAGACATTGAAGGTGGAGTCTCATAAAGCAGCGTAACATGGTTTTTAGAGTTCCTGCAGTCCTTCAAAAACTGGTTCACAAGTGTTTTTACCAGGCCTTTTATGTAGGATGAAAATAATAATATTAATAAAATATATAATATGTATTGACAGTAGAAGCTTATGGCTTGTTGACTTAAATTGAGTTGTCCTGTTAAATGGCTTAAATTCACTGAAATTTGGCCCTAAACCTTGTTTATGTTTTTTTCATGCTCAGTTCCAATTTATTTGGCTCAAAATTACTCTTGTGAGTGTGATCTCTATAACATGATTTAAGAATCATCCCTATCCAGTAATCAAATTGCTGGAAAAATCGGGTAATTTCAGCAAGGGTACCTTTACATAGACAGTAGTTTTAGTTTATGACTGTCACTTTGATGTGTTCATAGGTCCCCAATGCCATTAAAAGTCACTACCAAAACCCCCCTGTGCTGATGGATCAAATGGGCCTTCGCAATGGAGAGCTGGTCACAAATGGTTTTATGGAACAAGAATGTTCTTCGTCTGCCCAACATTTAACCAGCAAAGAAGAACAAGAGGAGGTAAATGCACTGTATAAAGTGTTTGTATAACACACTTAACTGCTGTTGTATAAATATGACTGCAAAAGGAATCTGTACCATTCAGTTTTTCTCCTTTCCACAGTGGCTTCGTCATGTCATTGCACTTCAGTGCAGTATTATGAAACATTTATCTGCTAAGCAGATGTCTTCTTCCCTCCGGGCTTTGGAGCTTACTGATATGTCAGGCGTGAAGACGCAGGAGTGTATGGAGACACAGGAGATCAGCGGTACACCAGTTGGCCCCCAGGGGGCTCCTCTGCTGCCCTCTCTGACACCCAAACATCCCGAAAGCTGCCGAGAAAGATCTTGTCAGGGAGATTCTGACAGTCCAGCGGAGAAGGGCACAGGAGTGAATGGCCCGGTGGTGTGTGAGGGTAAATCTTGTATGACAGCTGAAACCCCACACAGACTACAAACTCCACTCTCAGAACCAGCCCTGCCCAACCATGTAGACATAAAGACTGAGAGCAGCAGTCCTCTCAGCTCCTGTGTGCAGAGAGATACTCCTTCACCTACCAGCCTTGCCTCGGGGCCGAACAGCAGCTTCTCGTCTCAAACTAAAGGTTTTTGAACCTACATACTCCTTTACATCACTATACATCATACATAATTTCCCTCGGCTTTGCTCCAGAACAGTGGTTCTCAACCTTTTAGTTAATGCCTTAACATGTAAAAGTTTTACCTTATAAATAGAATTTAGTTTAATTCATTTTAAAATTCGTCGCCAGAGTGAATGGGAACATGATTTATTGAAAATATTTGCAAATATATATATAAGTGGTTCTTAAGTCAATCCTTTTTTAATGGCTTGTCAACTTTCCATTCCTCCGCTGCGTGATTCTAGTCAGCGCTGGATTCTAGACACCACCGGATTGTCAGCGCGAAACACATTTTTGAGCACGTGAATGCTGATTCTAGTCAGTGCTTGAGCGCTGGTCTATGACTGGAAAAATAATAGTCGTTGCAAAAGTAACGATACATAGCTTACATGTCGCATTAAACTGGCAGATTTTAGAATGTTGTAGGCAATTATTTTGCAAGTAATTACATGTTTAATCTTGTCTTGCATGGATCTTGGGTGTAAACTCGTGAACACCATTTCCATTCCATTTCATGAACACCTGAACGCCCCCCTTTCAAAAGTCTCGCTTCCAACGGCCCCCGTTGAGAACCACTACTCTAGAATTAACAATCCCCTTCTGAGTATCAGATTCATTGTATCCTGCAATTAAAAAGTACAGTTTTTTTGTGGGGGTAATAACCTTCTTATATTTGCACAATAATTGTCACAAAATTCACTATTATTCAAAAGAATTTTGATCAAAATAAGTGTGATATGAAATCATTCTAATATGCTGATTTGGTGCTCAAGAAACATTTCTTTATATTATCAGTGTTGAAACAGCTTAATGTTTCCACAAATATTTTTTTTCAGGATTCTTTGAATAGAACAGCATTTATTTGAAATATAAATATTTTGTAACATTTTTAAAAAAGTACTAAAATTCCAAATGTTGTCTCTCAACTAAATTACTAAAATTACTAATGGAATTGTTTATTAACTAAATCATTAAGGGAAATCTGAATCTGATAATTTATAGTTCCAAACCCTAATATCTGTTGTCCAAATTGAAACTGAATTGGAGTTTTAAGATTGGAGAATTTTCAGTCCACATAATTCCTATTTATGCCTTGTTTTTTGGGGATTTTTTCAGAGAACAAAGTGAGCCCTGATGCAATGTCTGTTGGGAAAGGCTCAACGCTCCCCTCCTCTATAGGCAGCTTATACAGCTACATCAAGAATGTGGTTCAAGGTGATGCAGGTAAGAGTTCAACTTCATCTGGAAATAACTGTATATTATGCATGTGCTTTGCAAGTACAAGTTATTATTTCTACTGGGAAATAATGGGTTCATTTAAAAAGGAGTTATATTATGCCCGTGCATAATATCTGCTCTGTTGCAGAAGTGGACATGAATAAGCTGGATGAGGAGTTGATCAGACTTCTGGCCTGGCAGAGGATCCAGCAGCTGTTGTCTCCCAAATCACTTCAACCCTCGAGTAAATGTGGGATTTCTCCAGCCGTCGCTGCCTCTCTGCCCAAACCCTCCCCACACGCTGAAGGTAACAAAACTCGCTCATCACATCATGTTGAGGCTGTGCTAATGACCCTTCCAGTCATAATGTAGCAAATCTTTCCTCTTTTCCAGTACAAAAAAGGGACGTGCAAGCTCGAGCAGTACTGTGTCCTTTAACAGGGAAAGGGGCAGCTATCAACATGTGCTATAGGACTCTGTACATAGGAACGGGTACGGTTTGCAAAAAGCAACATAAACAAGATTGCATTATTTTGAGGTTGAATCATTGATGGTTTTCCATTTTTTTAGGTGCTGAAATGGACGTGTGCCTTACAAACTACGGTCATTGCAATTATGTTTCCGGGAAACATGCCTGCATCTTTTATGATGAAGTGAGTGAATCCAGTAATTATGCCTCATTAAAGGCTCTTGGGAAGCTCGTTTTAATCTAATTGTCCAGATTTAACAGATCAAGGGAGAGGAACGTTTATAAATGTTTTTTAATCTCTCGTAGAACACAAAGCACTATGAGCTTCTGAACTACAGTGAGCACGGGACGACTGTGGATAACGTGCTTTACTCATGTGACTTCTCCGACAAACCAAACATCACTTCACCCAGTGGGCTTGCGTCCAAAGTGCAAAACAGCATCAGTGAGTACCGCCCACATCTTGTTTTTGTAATGCGTGATGTGATTGTCATAATGCATTGCATCTCGTATGGTAAATCCGCAGGAGGCAACAGGTCAAGGAAGCCGCTGGGGGAGGTGTGTGCGGAGGCGGTGCTGATGCCCGCGGGTGCTATGATGAGCAGCCAGGCTCAAGGAGGACCCAAGTCCCCCTGTAACTGTAAAGCCAGCAGCTCCAGCCTGATAGGGGGCAGCGGAGCCGGCTGGGAGGGCACCGCATTGCTTCACCACAGCAGCTGCATCAAAGTGGGCTGCATGCAGTTCCTATTCAGCATCACAGAGTTTACTAGCAACCAACCCAAAAAAGAGGAGACCTCCACTACCGTTAGCCAAGAAGAGACTGAAGTGGTTGACGCACAGACTCCCAAACTCCACCAAATGCCAGTGCTACAGTCCAAGTCTGTATCATAACACATCCTCTCCTTAAAAAATACGATGGACCGTAAATGCAGTTTGGCTAGAGGAACTTTGATAATGCGGTTAATTCATTCATTTGTACTTTGGGTGCTGGGTGTTTCGGACAAAGTGTTTGCACATTACATTTCTATCATTATTTTTTTTTTTTATGCAAAACCTTTTGACTGAGGAGCAGATGTTCGATTTTCCCCTAAACCTCTCGTCGACACTACACCCTGTATACTTTGTGTCAGTATAAGAGGTTTTTATGTACTCTTTTGAACAATATATTTACTCCAAAATATTTTATTTTGTTATAAAAATGTATTGTTCTTTTTTCTGCAGTTTTTTGCACACTAGGTAACTATATGCAGAAGTGCATACATGTGCAAATACCTTTGTAGGATTTATTAGCAGAATCATTGATCGTTCTAGTTTTCTTCTGGAACTGTCCATTTCTCTGTAGTGTTAGAGCCCCTACGCAGCCTTGGTTGTGAAGTTCATTTGTGTATAAAGCTAGTTGTTCAACTAAAGTTGTCTTTTGGCCATGTACATGTGACTGAAGTGTCATTTTGTCAGCAAGAAAATTCTGACATGTCATTACATTGTAAATATATAAAGATTTTTAAATAACAGACCATTTTATGATTTTTCTGTATAATAAAAGATATTCTGTCATTTACTTAACTTTATTTTGTTTCAAGTCTGTATGAATTTCTTCTGTGGAACGCAAAAGAATACATCTCGAAGAATGTAGTATAACAAAACAGTTTTAGTGTCCACTGGCTCAGATTATCTTTTAAATTCCACATAAGAAAGTCAGTTATACAGTTTAGAAACAATATGAATAGAAACATTACCACGGTATGGAAATCAGCGCATACAGCACAGAAAAAATAGACTGTGAGGAAATAGTCGCTATACTGCTGCATCGATCCTGCAACACACTGCCCGGTGTTGAATTATGTGACCATAGTAGGTGCTGTATTAAGCTAATCCTAACCGTACCATCATTAGGGCCTGGTTTCACAGACAGGGTTTAGATTAAGCCAGGATTAAGCCTTCGTTCAACTGGGTCATTTAAGTAGCTTTTATAAATGTTACTTGGAAAAAAAAAACATTACTGTGTGCAACTCAAGACAAAACAATGGCACTGTAATATTTTAAGAAATGTCAGTGCAAGCTGCTTTCAGTTAAACGGCAAAAACATGCATTTTAGTCTGGGTCTAGAAGCCTTGTCTGTGAAACCGGGGGTATGTGAATGGTTACATGATTCGGTATAACACCGGCCTTCATCCATATGCAGTGTGCAGTAGCGGCCTTTGCTGGGTTTAACTCAAAAAAGAGCCCTGTCCGCCGCCATCATGGCTCGCACACTCCAGGGTCTGAGGTTATCAGGGCTTGGGGCAAAAATTTACAATTACTAATTGTAGCAATTACATTTTTTCTTAGTTATCACTAAAGCTTGTTTTTTTTGTGGTAGATCATTAAACCTTTCACTGTCCAAAATCATTTTCGTGATGTAGCTTACCTGTGTTCGCAAACACTGCCTGCAAAGTCATTGTCTGATAGGGCAGCGAGGCGACAAGCTTTCGGACGCAGTCACTTGCACTTGCCTTTCGCTATATAATCTTGCCTATGCCACAGGCCCTGGATACAACAGATAACCTCAGTTTGGGTCTAATTCATTCATTTTTTTGTTAAAGCTATTATTCACAAAAGGAAACTACTATATGTGTTATAACTATTTACGTAGATGTTTTTTTTTTTTTTTTTTTTTTGGGACATTCTACCAGAAACGTACATTTCCACTTATAAAAAATCTTGGGGAGAAAATATATTTTTCTTAAATCTGAACGTTGAGTCATATGGAGGACATGTTAAACTATGAGAAACATATCATGCCATCTCAGCATGTTTTTATGATTGAATAAAATACAGTTTTATACGCATTTCACCCCTAAAATGTCAGGCCCTGTCACAGACAAATTTGTATTTGTTAGAATGGTTTCCTAATGAATTTCTTTGATACAAATAGCATTTTCTTATTGATCACATGTCCCTGATTGTATCTAACATGGTTTTATAATTCCTTTAAGAAATATAAGTAACTTTTCAGTCAACTGTAGTACACAAAATCACAGAATACCCACCAGGTACTCATATAGTTGTAAAATAACTACCTTTACATAGGAGATTTTTACAAAAACATAGTAGTGGATTATGGATATATATACCCCCACCTTCATCTAGAGATTAATTAATTAATATTTCCTCAAATAGTACACTTTTGTCATAATTTGACTGACCATGGCGTGACGGGACTGACGATACTGTGACAGGACTGACTTTATGGATTTTGATGATCCAGAAAAAGTTATGTTTTGTGTTCTTTATTTAAGTTTTGATTGCCATTTCTTTTTTAAATTATTATTATAATTTTAATGTTAATGTAATATTAGACTATGGTAAAATTCAGCCAAGGACATATACACAATATTGCCAAAAGTATTGGGACAGCCCTCCAAATAATTGAATTCAGGTGTTTAAATCACTTCCATGGCCACAGTTGTATAAAAATCAAGCACCTGGGCCTTCATGTTACTATTGCATGCGTTAAATACATAATATATGCAATAAATGTAATAAAAAAGAACAATAACATTCATTTGTAAGGCCGTGTCACACAGGAATGTGACAGGGCCTGACTGTTGGCCATTGTAAACCGCCATTACTCAGCCTGCTAGCATGCTAGCATAAAAACTGTTAACATGCAAGCAAGGAATTTCAGTAACCTTTTTAGACATGTTTTGGATTTAAAACATTTTCATTATTTTCTGGAATGTTTTACCGTGACAGGGCCTGACCCTTTAGCTCGTCTTCCTAAAAAAAACATACAAAAACAAGCTTAAAATCATACAATTCAATGACAGAATTCAGCCTTGATCAATGTCAGCTTCACCTGGGTCAAATGATGTCACTTCCTCTGAGTGATACCCGTAAAGGCATATTTCACACATTTTATGTAGAGTTTTATGTAAACGTGACAGGACTGACCAAAACATGGGGACAGTTGTAAAATAGAATTTATTTGTAGCATTTATATATAATTTTATGTTTTTGATCAGTTGATGTGAATGATAACAGCTTAAACTTGTTATTGATGGCGTTTTTTTCCTAAATAACCGTTTTTAGCATAACAAAACTATGAAAGCTGTAGCTCCAATTTGGCTGAGGACAAGGACATGGACAGGATTTGTAATTTTCAAAAGTGTTTTTAATAAAGAAAAAAATATCTGAGAACCTAATGAATGACATATTCCTTTACAGAACAACTCACAGAAATCAACTATGAGCCAGTTTTAGACATTTTTGGATGAAATACTTTTTTATTCACTGAAACAATTCAAGGACAGATAATGTACGTTTCTGGTAGAATGCCCCTTTTACTATGCTAATCATAGGTCCCACTGGGACAGCCCAAAGTGTTCGGGTTGCCCACACTAAGTAGAGTCCGTTGTTTTGCCCACACTTTGTTAATGTTATTTCAAAGTTATTTTCCAATGTAGACTTTTGCATAATGTAGGCTAATGTTAAACTGTTTATTTTACGTTTTGGTAGAACAATGCAATTTAGACATATTTCAAAATGATATCATAAAGGCTAACCGATATAACAAATATACAGCATATCGCATATTGTTTTATAAAAGTAGGTCCCATGTAAACAAAACCTTTATTATAGCCTACAACAAATGAACCACCCAAGTCATGCGGTTAGACAGTGCAACAGGTTTTACAGGTAGGCTTATTGTCAACCCCAGCATAGCTGTATGGATATTCATATTGTGGATTGTTATTTCCGTACATGTTGTATTTCTCGCTTAAAATGTCCGAGTTATTGCTGATCGCGGGTATTGTGATTGGGGTGCTGATGATATTTCGTACATATGTAAATGGAGCGCGATGCAAAAGCAAGGAAAAACTGCATGGCAAGACGGTCATTGTTACAGGTAAAACGCGTAATTTTATTTCATTTTATTATTATTTTCTTTTTAAGAATGAGTCAAGTCAATCTTTTCGTCAGTCGTTTTAAAGCACTTCATGTGAACTTTGTGACTGTGTGCAGGCAGTAACACGGGCATCGGTAGAGTCACGGCGGTGGATTTAGCGCGAAGAGGCGCGAGAGTCATTCTGGCCTGTCGGAACCAAACACGCGGCCAAGCTGCTGTTGATGTTGTGCAAAGAGTGAGTACATTGTCCTAAGTTACTAAATGTATGATATTATAGTAATAAATAACGTATACACTATGTTTTTGTTTCAACACAGGAGAGTGGGAGTAAAAATGTGGTGTACATGCAGCTGGATTTGGCCAGTTTGAAATCAGTGCGCTCCTTTACGGAAACCTTTCTCAAGACCGAGAGAAGACTGGACATTCTTATCAACAATGCAGGTTGAGTTTTGTTTAATTCGCAAACATATCATGAACAATAAAATATTAATTCAATAGGCTATTTTAATCATTAAATACACTAGCATTCAAGCGTTTTGGGTTAGGTTTTAATGCTTTTGAAATTGTCTCTTAATCTCACCTTGCATTTATTTAATAAAAAAAAAGAAAAAAAAAGAATACAGCAGAAACAGTAATATGCTGAAATATTATTACAAATTAAAATAGCTGTTTACTATATTGAATATACTTTATGTAGGCTATCTAATACATATCTTATTATCCTTAATAGTTTTGTGGAACCTTTAGTGTTTTCAGGAATAGATTTTTTTTTTTTATTAGAAGAAATTTAAAAATAACAGCATTTATTTAAATATAGAATGTGAATGTTTTTTTACTGTCACTTTATCAATTTAAAAAAAGGTTTTAATTCCTACCCTTCCTTAATCTTACTATCACCAAACCTTTAGGTAGAAAGGTAGTGTATTAATACGCATTCAATACATTAATAAATAAAAACTCACAATATTCAATGTGGACTCCATTGTTTTTTATTCGATCTGATTGCACCGGTGCTGGTTTTGTAAGGGATATTTAATCAAAATCATATGTAAGTCCATACGTAATGCATGTTATCTATATTTTTAGGAGTTTATATGCAGGGCACTACTGAAGATGGTTTTGGTCTTATGTTTGGCGTCAATCACCTTGGTCACTTCCTCCTGACTAACTTGCTGCTGGACAGATTGAAAGAGTGCGCGCCAAGCCGCATTGTCACCGTATCTTCATTTTTACATAATCATGGTAACCTTGACTTTGACACTCTTCGCACCCACAAGGAGTTTGGAGTAGGCGAGTCTTTCTGGAATGTTTTCAGGATATATTCCCACAGCAAACTGTGCAATGTGCTCTTCACACATGAGCTCGCCAAGAGGCTGCAAGGAACCAACGTGACCTGTTACAGCCTCCACCCAGGTCTGGTATTTTAGCTCTATCAAGAATTTCATAAGTAGGCACAATTGATATTACTTTACGCTACACTACTCATTTCAAAATTCTAAGCAAAAACCTTGAGATTCAAAAGTTTTTTTTGCATCACAAGCAACATTTTAGTCAAGTTGTGAACATACTTTTGACTTGCAGTGTTTTATATCATGCAATGGCTAACCATTCATACCAACACGTTTGTTTCTCCAGGTGCTATAAACTCCGATTTGGCCCGCAATTTGAATAAAATGTCTAGGAGGCTATTGAAAGGCATCGCAGCTCTGTTCTTTAAGGATGTAGAGGCTGGTGCCCAGACAACTCTACACTGTGCTGTGCAGGAGGGCATTGAAGCCCTGAGTGGCAGGTATTTCTCCAACTGTGCTGTGCAGAAAGTGAAAGCCAAGGCTCAAGACGATGCTGTGGCCAAAAAACTATGGGAAGTGAGTGAGACATTAAGTGGTCTGTCCTGAAACCACTAAGAGACTTGCATGAGGTGTTGTACTCACTACACATGAGTGTAATATTGTGAATTATAATTTTTAGCTACTATAATCACCTGTTTTGCAGATTTATAAAAAGACCATGAGACTTGTACCTGACTTTGACTTTACACCGATGATCCTCATGAGTTTACATTGTTGAAATTTTCACTTGGAATAAAACATTTTATTTGGGACAGATTGCCTTGTTGTTATTATTGTAGTTAATGCAATGCTTGTTACCTCCAGAGAATCATTATCATTAGACGTGCCGGTATTTCGGTAATACGACAGGCCTATATCACAATAATGAATATGTATAATATTGTTATTACGGGCACTTCAAAATACTGTGAATAATTATTTATTAGGAATTATTCAGATTTTTAGAATGCATTTTAAGAATACTTTACCCAATAAGCTTTAAAATGCACAACAGTGCTGTAAGCTGCGTCAAAGAGGCACGCGCACTGATGTAAACAAGCCCAACCATAGACTAAAAAAAGTTTATTGTATTTAAATGTTCAGTTCTTTTAGTTACAGGAAAAAATGATTAAACCTGTTATAGTACGACAACATTTTGGGGGAGGAAATCAGAAACACTCATTGCTTATTAATTTTTTATTTGTTGACAGCAGGTTTGCAGACATTCGGTCTGTTGACATTTTAGGGCAGGGTTTTGTTTTGGCAAATGGCCAAAATTGTGTTTGTCCCCCCCCAAACCCCTAAATCAGTGTAGCAGAAATACTGCCCTACAGCCAATTTCATTGGTCAACAAGCCTTTTATTTAAATTACATTAAATTAAATTACAATTAAAAAATAAAACTTCCACCCCTGTTTTTATAGACAAGAATTAAGCCTAGTCCCAGACTAAAATGCATGTTTAAGATGTTTTAGCTAAAAGCAACTTAAAATATGTCCGTGCCATTGTTTTGTCTCAAGATGCATACCAGTAATGTTTTTTTCTAAGGTATGTTTATAAAAAAGCTACTTAAACGTCCTAATTAAACTAAGGCCTAATCCTGGCTTAATTTAAGCCCTGTCTGAAACTAGGTCAGTGTGTACAGATCAGAAATATCATGGATGCAGCTTTGCACAGCATTTATTAATCTAGGTCTCTAATAATCTCTACATACTAATGTATTTTTTAAAAGCTGTATAATTTAACAATAATGTATTTAGAACTAACATAAATTAACATTAACCAACATAAACTATAAGAATTTTTCATTATTAGTCCATGATACCAAATGCAATAGCTAATACTAACAAACAGCCTTATTGCAAAGTGTTAGCAACTGTATAATCGAAAAGAAGTGTTGAACGCAACAAATGCTGTGCACAATTATTTATTTAATTTTATTTTGTGACAAACCAACAATAACAAAAAATGTAATGTGGTATAGCAGTCATATTGCATTGAGTTCCTGATGTGATCTCATAACTGAGCTATCTTCTGGTGTAGAACAGCCTTCATATCTGCACACTGCAAATTGTCTGCGATTGTAGTGAAGAAGTGACGCGTGTCACGTCCCTGCAGGGCAGTGCAGCTGTCGGGATATGCTGAGAGCACAGCCTCATAGTGGGTCAGAATCTCCAGTGCACACAGGAACAGCACCTCTGGCTGGCCAGGTATCATCACCTGCACATGGAGCACATGACAGAAGAGCTGAGTCATCACAAACAGAACTTCCTGACTGCAAGCTCCGGAGGATTTGGTGGATGCGGTGGTGGACTGCAGGGGAATCTTCTCTGTGACTGAGCTGATAATACCCCTCATTGCATTGGCGTAAAGCCGTCCTGTATGCAGCCAGCCTTGAGGTGGCAGCCAATCAGAACAGCTGGAACTGCAAAGCAACTGGAAGACACGCAGAAGAAACACTGATTGGCGCATCTCTCCGGCAAACGAACGTAGGTCAAGTAACGGAAGGAAATCAACGTATTCTAAAGAGTATGGCACATAAAGTTTGCTTGACTGTAAAAGTTCTTGTAACACTTTCAGAAGTCTTTCCCATTCCACAGATGTGCACCACGGGAGCAACTGACACACAGCTACTAACAGGCCCTTACTGAACATGTTAAGGTCATCTGGTTTCAGCAGGTTTAGGGAGAGAGATTCCAGCATTGTCTCATGAACACAGTCTGAAAGAGCACAGCATTCTAACAATGCTACAAGTCCAGTACCTTGTCCATACTGAGGCAAGTCCAGACTGGACCACTCCTGCTCTGGAAGATCACAAACTGACAACAGAGAACTTGGAACTTCATACTTGAAATGTTTTCCCCACACATCCTTCAGGTAAAACCGCATGGTCCAGTCCAGTTCCTCCAATTTGCTGTAGAGCCAAGAGAGAGCTCTGGACCAAACATCAGGTGCATGGGCCACTTCCTTCCCAACAATTATCCCCAGTGTGTGCAGTACAGACAATAGCAGGTCTTTGGACTCCATGGAGATTGGTGTCTCACCTTCTACCGGCTGGTCCCAGCACCTATTGCACTCATTCAGGAGCTGAGCTAGACAATATAAAAGCGGGAATGGAGAGCAGCTCATTATCCAATGTGCTGAATCACTCATGGTCTCCTGGCTCAGTGCGCACTGAAGAAGTCGGAGACAAAACTCTAATTTGTTTGAGCTGGGAGATACTGGGAGAAGGTACGGCTGGACAAACGCATGCAAGGCTTTTTCCGGAGGAAGGAAACTCCGCTTTTCTCCCATGCTTCCAGTTATGTTGCACTTCATCATCTCAGTCAAGAATTGTAGAAACTGGTTCTCTTCTTGAAGTGAGGACAGCTTGCTCCACACCGTGTCCTGCAGGCATCTACACAGCAGGTTGTAGTTGTGAACTCCTGGTGAAGACACGAGACCTGAGAGCTGCAGGAGAATCTCGGCTATCAGAGTGTGAGCTCCCAGGTTGACAACAGCCATGTGGCAGCATCGCCGCAAAGTGGCTTCGGGGTTCTGGAAAGCCACTCGGGCAACAGCAGAGACTGCTGCATCAAGGTTGCTATTTGCACCACTCTGAATTATGCTGTTGAAGGCCATATTGAGCTCCTCAGAGAAGCCTATAGTTACCGAACTGGGAAGAAATCCATGAAGACCTTTTCTGGAGATGGAGAGCAATTCTGAAAGTGTAGCATTTTTGTCAGGTAAGGACAAGTGGGAAAATATGTCTACAATAATATCCTTGAGCTTTCTGCAGGGCTGAACATCAGCGTCACTTTGACATTTAGCTGTAAGGGTGGATATCAACGTCATCAAAAGATCTTTGGTTTTAAACACGCATGCATTTCTCTCTAAGCACTGAATCCACTCCGCCTCATTGACATTTTGACTTAGTTTGGAGGCAAACAGTCCAGGAAGACCTTCAAACCCCTCAAGATGATGGTCCAAGATGGTCATAGAAATATTTGCTACTTCTGCTGCAGAACATTCAGGAACAGTGAATGATAAAGACGCCAGTAAGCCTTTCAAAGTTACTCTCAAATTATTCAAAGTCTGCCCATTTCCAACCAGATCTTTAGAAAGTGATGGCTGCTCCAAAGACGGCAGAACTCTGCCCAGGCTATCTTTCAGACGGATCGCCGTGACACTTGGGTCATTGCTCGGCATCTTCAGAAGCCCCATAACCTCCCAGGAGCATATACTCTCAAGTGTGACCTGCATGGCCTGGATGAATGTCATTCCACACGGCTTGGTCTCAGCAGGAGTGAGAGCGGCAGCGAGGTCTCTCCGAGCCTCAAGTATGACCTCAATCAAGTCAAAACCATCATTCACTTCATCTCTCTTTTTAAGGCTCACTGTGCGAGAGATGTTCTGGAGTTGAACTTCAATGGAGAGATCAGCAGCACTGCTTAAAAGGTAGTTGGTATACAGTGTGTCCATGCAATTTGAGAGGGCAAAATTACACAACTCAGAGGAAGTCAAATGCTCTTTTATTTTCCTCAGCCCCTCAAATAAGATGTACACCATACATGTAGATGTGGATTCTGGGTCAGGTTTGAATCTTTTTGATGCCAGTGGTGATGGCTCGGTCGTGGACGTCATGGAGCGTGAACACTGAGCCGTAAAGAGACGGTCTAAGGCGTCAAGACATCCTCTCTTGCCCTTCAGTAGTTCCCACCACACATCCAACAGTAGCTTCACATCTGCCTCTGTGCTGCTGCTTGTCACATGATCAACCAACAGCTTGAGCTCTTTGCACCGTTCAGCTGGTTGAAAGCACAACAGCAGCTCCACATAGATGGTAGGAAAGCTTATCGACTTTACCAGCTCAAACAGCACAATGTGATTAATGTCAGGAAGGCTGTTCTGTACGGCAAACAATGGGTCTTCCTTCCATCTGATATCGATGTCCTCTTTGTTATTCACCTCTAGGATCTTGCTCCACACAATACAGAGAATCTTCTTTCTCCAATGGAGTCTGTCTTTGGAGTCTCTGAGCGAATGTACGCATATCTCATTGACAGCTTTAACAATCGGAGATCCAATCCGATGCCAGTCCTCTTTCCTCAGAGACGACAGTGGCTCAGGTTGGCATATTTGATTGGCCAATAAGAATCCTCCCTGTAGCACAGCTGTCTTCTCACAGCTCAGCCATGACTCTGAAAAAGAGGAGGTATATCAGGTAATGCTTCTTTCAGGCATGATAAATGATCTGATCTGAATAGTCTGATATTGTTTATTTGGAATGTGTATGTTTACATTTATTTTATAATTTGAATGAGTTTTGTCTCTTGCACCAAGTGGATGTCATACAATGCGCTGATATGATGAATCAATAGGATGCTTTCAGAATTCTTCTGTCATTTTGTTTGTGTGAATATAGATCAGATGGGACATTTTCTGATTATTTGGCGGTGCTGTTTAAATCTAAGTCCACATCTAAAATATGACACAAATTGTTACATCATGTCATCCTGTTCTAGTGTAGGTCAGATGATCGTCATGCTAATTTATAAGAATAAAAGAATGTAAACTTAATAAGCGCCGATTATGTCATGCATGAATTTAATGATGGCATTTCACGTAACCGCATAGAATTTCAACATAATACTAAAGGCGGGAAAAGATAAAGGGAACGCGCATTAAGTCCTAATAACTTTTAAGTTAATAGATTTTTTATTACCTTGCTCCATAATTGCAAGGCTTTCAAAGAAACGTCGCCAAATTAAGTAACAGTTAACTCATATCCACTGAATCCCCACACTGAGAAAATGATCACGGCAGTTTTCAGATGTTTATCTCTGGAAATCTGAAATGAACATTGGTTTTGAATCATCTGCTCAACACGTTTGATTTCTTAGTAGTTTTCAAATGAACAGTGTGCTTCCGCGTCAACGTAGACGGATGGAGAGAGAAAGAGGGGAGCGCCAGCTCGTGTTCCGCTTGCTGCGATTCTCTAGCGCTCTCACGCGGACAATGAGGTAACAGTTTGATTCGAATCTTTTGAATTAGTTCACTAAAAGATTCATTCACTTACTTATTTAGTGACACTCTCTGCAGGTTATTATCATTCATTATGAGTGACCGACACAAATTTTTGTTTTGCTTACTGAAATGTGTCATTTTTACACAATTTGTCAAAGTTCATTCAGTTCGCTAAAATATAAACTAAAATATAAAGTCTGTAGTGAGCGTGGAAGTGAACGAACGAATTGTTCAGTTAAGAAGACTGAACGAATCACAACCAGTCGAATCAGTTTGAAACGAAACGAAAGAGAAAGTATACGTTACATGTTTGCATGGCGGTTTTAGGAAACAGGGATGATTGTCCTGAGGACGAGACTTGACATTATGTTTTGGACTTTTGGGGGTCTTACTCTAGCTCTTTTATGCTTAGGTAGGCCTTTTTATAAATGTATTTACAAATAAACAAGGATTGTATTGCTGTAACGTTAGTCACCGACATATTTTCCTTTGCTCGTATAATGTTATATTATGTCAAAAGTTGTATTATAAATATAAAATGATCGAATTAAACATAAGTATTATGTACTATATCCATCATTTTGAAGGAAATAACTATTAGAGGAGTTTAAAGTCACTTTTATTTAGCAGGGTTGTTTATATTGGGAACTGTGCTTTACTTGTTAGGGCCTATTGTCATTTTCAGTTTTGTTTAGCCTCACATTTCATTTACAATTAATTGAGAATTAAGTTTATCCTATTATTATTCTCTGTATTTACGGATTTGTTTGTTTTGACAGGTGTAAATGGGAAAAACTCGGTTCATGATGTTCAATGGCTTCCTTGTCAGTTTGTGGATGAGAAAGTTAATATAAATGAAGAGGGCCACACAGAAACCACGTATATCCACAGAGAGGCTGTGCTTCAGTTTGGTAATGTCGGTGACAGCCCTTTACATCCTACTATTACCTTCCTCGTCACAGGTAAGCGAAAGTCATTAGAAGTTGTAACCTTAATATTTCCTTTGCTCTTTAAATAATATACTGTGTTCATTTGTTGTGTCTCATGAAGGCTCTAAAGTGGATATGAGGCGTTATTTGGAGGGAGATGAGGATACTCTACACTGTGAGATTCGTAGATACAGCACTGGAGGGATTGTAATGCGCTGGCCTATTAAAGGAGCGCAAGATCATGACGTCTGGTTCACCTGTACGATACGCCATACACAAGGCTTGTTCGTCATCACCACCTTCCTCAGACACACACCTACGGCTTCTGCCCAAGGACAGGTGGACTATCTACAATGGATACCAGTTAATGATAGGGATCTCCTGACAACATCAGGTAACAATCAAACATGGAGGCAAGAGAGGCAGTGCCTCCTAAAAAAATTTGATGAGGAAGTAATCCACCGTACAAAAATAAAACAATGCCAATATTCAACTTATCAATGCTTTATGTCGTATCACATTCAAACATGAAATTACTTGAAAACATGATCTGTGAGGGTTTTTAGTGAGCAATCAGTTTGGTGAAAGTAAAGGTACTCTGTGTCTGTGATCATTATGACACTTGGAGTGTTTACAGAGTTTTGATGACTGATGAGCCGAATGCAAGTTGACGATTAAAAAGAACAGCTGAACATCAGATAACAAATAAAATATACATGAAAAATTTCTTTATAGTTATTTTTTTGAATAAAGTAAAAAATGCTTAAATAAAAAAAATGCTTGATTTACATCGTTAATGTAAAAATACATAATTGGTTAATTGTAAGTTATTTTATTTAACCTGAAAAATGTGTTAAGTGTAACTGAACATGAATTTACTTTACTTTTCTTTTTTTTATGTCATAAAAAACAGTGAGGACTTTGCCTCCTCATTTCAAAACACCACTGCAATCAAGGGATTCTACTTTTACTTTTTCCTCTACCACAATTTAATGTTTCATCCTCTCTTCCATGTGTTTTCCAGCTGCGATGGTTGTTTTGACCCGGACTCCCTCCGTGGAGGTGGGATTCTTGAAGGAGCCGAACCTGCACTGTCAGTTTGCAGTGGATCATAAACTGCCTGATGCAACAGTGGAGTGGAGACTGCAGCGACACGGGGAGCGCAGCAAACTCTTTAGCTATTCCAGCCACACAGGGAAGAGTGAAGGTAGCGGAGTGGCTGTCAAGGCCATTGCCGCTGGAAATGCCTCCTTCAAACTTCCACCCACCAGAAAACTAAGCGAGGGCACATATATCTGCTCTGTGATGGTTCCTCCTCTCTATGGCACCCATGATATTCCCCTTAGCCTAAGTGGTGAGATTAAATTGAATTCAATTGACATTTATTTGTATAGAGCTTTTTACAATACATTTTATTTTAAAGCAGCTTTACAGAAAATGCATGTTTCAATTATTACAAGTGTTTCAAATATTTAAGCATTGTAATCATTTCCACCCAAAAATTCTGTCACCCTCATGTCGTTCCAAACCCTTTGTGGAACACGAAAGAAGATATTTTGACAAATGTTTCAGTGATTATTTTCTCCATACAGTGAAAGTCAATGGACCACATTGATTTTCATTGCATGAACAAAAACAGTTAAAACCTTCCTTCAAAATGTCTTCTTTTGAGGTCCACAGAAGAAACTTATACAGGTTTGGAACGACATAAGGGGGAATAGATTTTTTTTTAGGTGAGCTATTACTTTAATGTTTATTTTTTCCCTTTCAAACTCCACAGAACAACCCCGTGTGTCTCTGAATGTGGGCTCCACCTTGTCTATAACACTTGGTACGGACCAGAAGCTAATATGCGATGCAGAGGGGTACTATCCTTTGGACGTAAACATTGAGTGGTACCGTGAACCGTTCGGGGGCAGCCCTACACCTTTGTTCCTGAAGAATGTTCTGTACTCAAGTCATCGACTTCATAAAGATGGCACATACTCGCTCTCAGCCTTCTTCCTTCTACAGCCTAGCATGGAGGACTCTGGATATAAGTACACGTGCAGAGTTTCCCATAAGTCCTTGCTCACTCCCATCCGCAAGAGCTTTAGCCTCATAGTTACAGGTGAATCAGATGCAACACAAACACAGAATTATTCACACAATTGTGAAAGTACCTAAATATCCTTTAAATATTACAAATAACCACTAGGTGGCAGGCATAATGTACCATTTTGACTGATTTTCAGAACGCTTCAATTTACTTTCTCTTTTTTTATCACAGAACCCGACTCTACCATGTGGTATGTCAGAGTCATTGGATTCATAATTCTCATGGTAGTAATTCTTTATTATGCGCTGCAGTGTCTTGCAAGTAAGTCATTTGTTGTTCATAAATCCCTTTGAATTATATTGTGCTTCCCACATTTTAATTGTTTGTTGCAAAATTTAACAGCAAACACTATGCAACTTATGTTCCTATTTGAACAATATGGTCACATTAGGAGCTAACATAAAAATCGTATTTTATATCTATAAAATATTATTGAAAATATTTTATTATACGCAGTGTTGGGTAAGTTACTCTAAAAAGTAATTACTTGTTACTAATTACTAGAACAATTCAAGGGCATGAACCTGCTCTTTAAATTCGGTCAAATAAATAACTTAACTGATTTAGAGTTAAGTTAATTTAAATAATAACTGCATAAAATATTCTTGAACTAAGTATTTAAGTGGAGATGGTTACATTAAAAACAAACATTTTAATATTAGATGTTGAATTTTGATGTTAAATCCACTATTGTTTTATATAGAATTGTTCTATAGTCTATACAGTATTTAATTCAATTATGTCACATTCAAACTTGAAATGACTTGAAAGTGTGAGGGGGTTTTAGTGAGCATTTAGTGAGCATATTACAGAAGTAACTGTGATTAAATAACAGAAACATTTTGAGTAATCCCATACTTTATTTTTTCAAGGGAAAAGTAATTAAATTGCAGTAATTAATTACTTTGTAATGCATTACGCCCAACACTGATTATACGTAAAATGCAATTTCCTAAATTATTTTTCTTTTTGGAAAACACAGTTTTGATCTCAGCATCCTGCATCCCATCTCCCAATCCCAATTATTTGTCATCAGTTCACAGTGTGGCTCATAAGTAAAGAATTAATCAAAGAAATCTGTCGATCAAAAGTCAAATGTTATCTTGAACAAAAACATTTTCACCTTTTAGTTTTCTATTTACTTGTTCCAAGTCTAATGTTCTTAATACTTTCTCTTGTTTTAGGACAAAATGCAGCAAAAAAGGTAAGGGATAGCTTTAAAGAATAGAAGAGTAACAATAACATATTTTGTGCAAATTGACACAGACTCCAGCTGTATATGACTGAATATGAATGAGATGAATAGGTTCTCTGTACTGTTTATGTTTGTGTATGTGTGTGTGCTGTGTGTTTTACACATCTTTGTGTACATGTATGTGTAATTACTGGCATATGTGGAAGTGTGACGTAAGTGTGTGTGTATATTTGCCATATGTCCAGTCTCACAGGCTGTACTTGTGTCTCTTATGTGCAGAGGTTTTGAGAGCTCATGCCTGAAGTTTTAAAGGACGCCGTCATGGAAACAGACAACACATCCCTCCATCCCTCCCTCCCTCCCTCCCTCCGTCTGTCTCTCTCTCCCCTCATCCCCGCCATCTCCTGCTGCTGCATTCGCCAAGATCAGGTGCTCTTCATGGGAAAATGAGGAGTGTGTTGAGGGATGTAATTCCAGATATCATGGTTTACGTCCTTGTTTACTATGGCTGATAAGGCACTGTGTCTCTCCAAAAACTGAAGAAGAGTTTACTCATTGCTTTCTGGGTTGTATCGCTTTTGTGGGTCTGTAAATAATGTCAATTGGGCAAGGAATTCATGATTGCAAAGTGCACTGTTGATTTTGATCATTAAATATTTAAGTGGGGAAAGGTATTCAAAAAGAGCTCTTAAGTTGAAAAAAGATAGTTAAAAAAAATATGTCTCTGATGCTTCAAATAATGTACTTGAATTGAATATGTGTAAAAATGTTAGGATATAAATAAAATCTGTGTTGAATTTGACATGTTCTGATTGCGTCAAACTGGAATATATCCATCATCAGAGAACTTTGTGTGATGTTTGCAATGCTTTTTTTCTGCTTGCGGTGAAAGCCAACACCAGTGGCGCTCTGAGGCCTGTGGGATTTTGAAGTATTCTTGGCTAAATACTCATCTCTGGACCACACGAAGCCCCCCTGCGAGGCATCTCCCTGACTCCCAGTTATCTAAACAATAAACACTTCACTCCGGAATGGCAGCTGTTCCTAAATGGCACTTGGTACATTCCCCTTCTCGCAGTACCCTCCTCATCTCTCATACACTCTCTCTCATCGCAGCTCTCTTCAAATGCACAATGGGGCCATTATAAGGAATCTTGTAAGTGAATTCAGAATCTTTAGACTCATGTGCATGCGATGACGGAGAAAAACTAGCTTTTGTTTATCCTGTGGTGATGCTCTTTGGGCTCATTGGAAACTAGCGTGCCTGGTGGGTCAGTAGCTAGAGTAAGGTCAGTGCTCAGCCAAGCTTTGCAGTTCTACAGAAACAGCTGCCCTGGGACCGTATGAGGCTTATGCCTTGAGAAATCAAGAGTCTCTATTACACCAACTGCATAAATGATGGGCTGCCTGCCCTTGACCCGTGATCCGTTATTAGCCCTGTCAGTTTCCATTCGACCTGTTGGCATTTTAAACAGCATTCGGCAGTGACTTGTTTTTATTTCGGCTAATGGGTTGCGGAAGTTAGATTTTTCTAGCACTAATTAATCAATCAAGCTGAGCTAAAGAACGATTGGAGTCGATTAACCCTCTCCTAACCTCCATGTGCTGCAATTGGCGACCATGTGGCCCTGGTTTCACCACAGATGGGATTTAAAAACAAACAGGCCTGGTCACTCTGGGAGTTGTAATCCAAAGAGAATTGAGGGAACGGCTTGTTTTGTTTCCAAAGCCCAGAAATACAGAGCCATGAGATTGCGTGTGGTGGTCAGTGCTCTGGGGAAATCAATAATGGCTGAATTGGTTATAGTTGGTGGATAAACATTTCTCTAATGGACTTTCAGGCACAATGATTAAGCTGCTCTTAAAGAGACAATTCACACAAAAATGAAACTGTCAACATTTACTCACCCTCATGCAATGTTATTTTATGATTACTTATATGCTTTTACTATATCTATGGTAAAAGTTTTCATTTTAGTTTCAGGTTTAGTCATTTAGTTATGTGTATTTGTCATTTGTATTTAATTATATATATTTTTATTTTTAGCTTTAATTAGTTTTTAGTTTTTTTGTTATTTTGTCATTTTTAATACTTAAACTTAATTGTTTTTCAGTTAGTTGCCAAGGCAATATTTCTATTGTATTTCAGCTGTATTTCATCATACAGGCTTGGAATCAATTGAGGGTGAGTAAATGATGAGAAATGTCATTTTTTAGTGAACTTATTTCTTTAAGGACATATTTTATTACCTCTAGTCTGCTGTCTCTGTATGCAGAGCAAATTTGTTCTCCTGACTGTACCAGATGTTCTACTACTTTAGAGTATCTCAGCATTTGTCTTTGCAGACCTAATTTGTGTCAAATAAACTTGCTAGACATTTGTCTCCCATAAAATTCCAGTTTTCCAGTAAACGTTTCAGCAGACACTTTTCGCTTTTTCCCTTAATTCTTCACCTTATCATCAGGATTATTTGACTGTTTGTCTTTTTATCCTGTCTTATTTTCCTCTCCATATGTCCCGCTCCCCCTTCCTGTCCTGTGTCTCTGTGTGTGTTTATTTTTCCTGTCTTGGCCTTTGTGGCCTGTGTTTGAAGTCTGGTGGCGTGAAGATCCAAAAGAGAGACTTTCCCTTGGATTCTTTGGTTCTCTGGTGAGGGCACTTGCTTCATGCTCTGTCAGACCCCTCACATTTAATCTGTGAAATGGAATAGCATGGAAAGACTTCTGTGCTCGCTACACGCATCAATCTGTCTGAGGTTTCTGCCTTTTAAATTTGAACCTCTCTCGCTCATCTCTCCCGTTACTATCTTTCCACCCTCCTTACATCTACGCTCGGGCTTCTCCCTTTAGACAGCACTGCCAAGACTAAAGCTGGCATTACGACTTGTAGTATTTTTAGAGTGTGAGATAGTTGGTTGAGACACTGTGTCTTCTGACAGCACCTAATGACACCTATGAAGAACCGATATGTGTAGTAAAGATCAGGAGATGTGCTAGACATCATGGTTATTTAATAGTTTGGGGATGTCCAGCTCTAAATAGAGGTTTAACTAAATCCATGCCTGGCCTTTAAGGTTCTTCACAGAGTGCTTCATCATTACAGATGTTGGGGTTACGTGGGCCCAGCAAACTGGTCTGGCAATAAAATACTTGGTCTAAATACTACCAAGATATAAACAAGTTTATGGCTGTGTAATTTAGCGTGTTCACAGGCATAAACATTTTAGCATCTGGAATATGATTTATACTATTTTGATAACAGTGAGACAAATCGAGTTATGAGATCATAGAAAAATGAGAGTTAGTCCTGTAGCACATTTTCCACTAATGTATAAACTAAAAAATATAATAAACAATGGATAGCAGTTACTATAGACATTTCTTGAAACACAAAAATATTTTGTTAATTTTTATTCAGTTATTTTTTCAGTTTTTTATGATAAATATAGGTTACAAGGCTGCATTTATTTTATAAAAAAGAAAAAAACAGTAATATTGTGAAATATTATTACAAATTAAAATGAATGTTTTCTATTTGAATATATTATTAAATGTAATTTATTCCTGTGATGTCAAAGCTAACAAAGTCTTCAGTGTCACATGATCCTTCAGAAATCATTCTAATATTCTGATCTGGTGCTCAAACAATATTTCTTATTATTATCAATGTTGAAAACAGTTTTTAATAAATTGAAATAGAAAATAGAAAGTTTAAAAGAACAGCATTTATTTGAAAAACAATCTTTTTTAACATTATAAATGTCTTTACTGTCACTTTTGATCAATTTAACACAGTTTTTTTTTCAGTAGTATATAATATTACAAACGGTTTCTATTTCAGGTAAATGCTGGGTTTTTTTTTTTTTTAGCTTTCTAAAAAAATGCATACAACATTGTTAATAATTGTTTCTTGACCAGCAAATCAGCGAATTAGAATGATTTCTGACGGATCGTGTGACACTGAAGACTGGAGTAATAATACTGAAAATGTAGCTTTGCATCACAAGAATAAATTACATTTTATAATATATTCAAATAAAAAAACAGTTATTTTAAATTATAATAATATTTCACAATATTACTGTTTTTTTTAATCCAATAAATCCAATAAATATTTAAAAATCACCTTAACGAACTCTAATGACCCCAAAGCATCCTTCAAAATGAATTCAAAGGGAGGGTTAATTTATGTACAATAGGACATTACTATCATATGCATTTAATTATACAGTGAGCCTGTGGGAGACGGCTTTCTAATAATATCAGTCCAAGAAAAACTTAGTCTGAAGATCTGTTTAAATGGGTTGGGAGTTTGTCTGAAAGGGGATCTAACATATCAACACATGGAATCATGAGAATGACATGAATGAAAATGGCTATGGCATATAAAGCTCTCAGGGGGCTCAAAGCTTGATGATAATAGTTTACTGTCTCTCAGCAACCATTGCTTTGATGTAGTGTTTATCGGTTAGGTCGGTAAGCATGCAACATATACCTGAACTCACACCGCCTGAGGCTGTTGTTGTTATTTTTTCTGTAAAGCGCAGCACGGACAGAGAACAGAAGGGGTAATTGTTCCACGCCGTCTGTGGAACAAGCCTGTGGATCCATGTTAAATGAATGCCAACTAAGAAAACAAAACCTGATGAAAGTGCTTAGCTGAAACAAAAACACACCTTTGAAAATTTGAAAGGGTTGAAGATAAGAGAAACAGCCATGTACCGGTACGTGCACACACACACACACACACAGCCTCCCTGCTGCCTTATTAGAAAACTGGCTAGCGTATTACACATGTTTGATCGGTCATGATGTCATGGGGCAGACATACTAAAATGCTTAGCAATCGTTCAAAGCTGTAGACCATATATGATTATGTTCTCCGAGACCTGCCAAGAAATATCGCCAGGCTTTTCCTTCAGTCGTTTGGCTCTCCAGATGCAGAGGTGATTAAAGATGAAGCTGTCAGCTGAAAGTGAGCTTCAGAAAAAATGTGACGCCACAAACCGAGTGATGACTCTGACATCCGCACAGCTCGCCTCTATACTGCAGCACTATACTGTAATTTAAAGGCGGCCATCTTTATGTCATCTGTTATTTTATAGGAATCTGCAGTAGGGAGGATTTTAGGATCCCAAAGACGTTCCCCTGCTGAACTCCTATAAATCTGTGACCGTCCTTGAATGTAGCAGATTCAAAGAGTGGTTTGTTGGTAAAACACGTCATACTCTGCATTTGATGTTCGTCCTGCTTGTAATCTGATTCCTATGATGTGGTGTTATTTGCGCCGAACTGACTGAGGAAAGAGAAGAGAAGACCAGCTGAGGGGTCAGAGGTGGGGATCAGACACCCTCCCCTGCAGCGCTACACGAGAAGGGTCAGCAGGGCAGATTCCCAGCCATTAAAACGGGTAGGGATGGAAAAGCCTTGCGGGCCACTGCCCTCCCCTGACCCCTGTCTGCTCGTACGCCTTGTGGACCTAGTGCCGAGAAATGAAGTCATCCACTTCTTTTTATCAGTTCTGCTGGGGGCCTGTCATTTTCTCTATCTCTTTACCTTGTCTGTCTTTCCTAACATTGTTTATCTTTCTCCCATTAGTCATTTAGTGTTTGTGTGCCCCTGTCAGCTCAATCAGGTGTGTTTGCAATATAGACAGTCATCAATAGCTCTGGCGCCCGTCGCAGGCCTCTGTGTTCATTCTTTTCATTTAATATGGAGAAGTTTATTGCACAGCTCTCAGAAATAATTCATTTTGATTGGTCAGTCGCAACATTCCATGAAATATTTTTGCATAATGACCTCTAAACTGTATTTGATCTTTGTTCCTGGCAGACAGTCACCTACATTGTGCTAGTATCTCGTAGTCTCTTTCTTCTCACATAATAATTTTTTTATTAATAAATAATAATATTTAAACTCAAATCAATGTTTCATGCCCATTATTCATTAAATAAGTTTCCTTTGAGGCAAAAAAGTGGCTTGTTGCCACTTTTATGTCTGTACTGGACTATGGTGATATATATGCATGCATCTTCACAGTGTTCACATGCTTTAGACACTGTTTATCATGGTGCACTGGGGTTCATAACAAATCTTAAAACCCTTACTTGGATGGTCTGCTTTGTCCATCCGAAGACAAAAAACCTGGCATGTTTTTATTTATAAATCTATCCTGAGTCTACTTCCTTCATATCTTTATACCTACATCTGTAAAAAGTATGTTTGTAGGTATAGGTCCCAGGAATTATTCTTAATGTCTGTTCCAGTGGTACGTACTGAATTGGGGAAAAGAGCATTTCAATTTGCTGCTCCCTCTGCCTGGAATAATTTGCAAAGTACGTTGAAACTTAGGGAGCTGATTTCATTGGACATTTTCAAAGTAGTTTTAAACGGTTTGGAGAAAGAAACATCGGGCTGTAGATGTTTTAACTAGTTATGTATTGATATTGAAATTTGATTTGCTTGTGTGTGTGTATATGTGTATGTATTGATGGATGTTATCTGTTAAACTCACACGAGCTGTGTCTGTCAGTCTTGGCCAGGACGCTCTTGTAAAAGAGATTCTTAATCTCAATGTGCTTCGTTTCCTGGTAAAATAAAGGTTATAATAAAAGTAATAAATACAGGCGGGGCATTGATTTTTCTTAAAATTGTGATGTTAGTTGATGCAGCAACATATCTTTTCTTTCACTTTTTGATGGACATCCAAGTGAAATGGATTATTGAAAAGAAAATAATGTAGATTATTGTTGTCGATTGGATGAAGTCAAGTTGTACGAAAGGGGTGGGGTTTATGGGGACGAAATGTTTGGAGAAGTTCGGCATACGTCACCAGAGTCTGTCACATATTTTAATAAAAAATCATGAGGTAAAAAAAACAAAAACAAAACATATACCTGGATTAATCTTCACAATAAGATCAATAACTTTTACTGATTTAAAAAAAAATTACTGAGCCCCAGACATAAATATATGAAAATCCATCATTGATGACATACTGAATTTACTTAAGCTGGACAATAACACTATTTTCTTCTAGAGCTGCTGTACAGTCAAATCAAACTATGTTGCATTATTCTAATGTTATCACTGTAAAGCTGCTTTAAAAAGCACTATATAAATAAAGGTGACTTGACTTGATTTCAACATTTATTGTGAGAAAATAAATTATTTACATTTTCTTTCCCCAAATTATGACTTTTCCCTCAGTGATGTTCTGTTCTGAGAGAAACATGATGTGTAAAGAAAATAAAGTGTGTCATTTCCAATTAATTTGTCAAATTATGCACACAATAAAAAAAAAAATATATATATATTTGTATTAAGGGCACATAAAATGCTAGCAATGAAATTAGCTTATCCAAAACAAAGAAGCCTGTCATTATTTTCCAAAAAACTATCCATTCCATTAAGAAATTAAGTTTTCTCACCTTAAATTATCACATTTTATCGTGGAAAAACGTGATAATTTAAGTTGAGAAAACTTAATTTCTTTAGGTGTTACCAATTGAAGTAATTTTTTTAAGTTGATCCAACTGTTCACTTTTTACAGTGCATATTGAATGGTGATTTCAGATGTGATGGAAATGGCATGTGTTCATGACAACAAAAATGGCAGAATTGTCCTGTGATATATCTATGTGTGTTTATTTAATTTTTACAGGTTCAAAAGTGCCATAGCTAAAGAAACACACAGAAGGATAAGTCTGGGGGCCAGAGGCAAGTCCAGTTATTTCCTCTGCTCTCTACCTCTAAATCTCCCATTCCTCATCGTGTGTTTTAAATGTAGCAATGACGCACTTTATTGAGCCTCCCACTGCGTCCGCATGGTGTCAGAGGTAAAGCACGTCCAGCAGAGTCGCCCCGCAGTCAATGGTGTGGAGACGTAGGGAATGGACTCCAATAATTGTCCAGGACAGAATGTCTCGGAGCGGTGTGTGGGAGAGCTCTGCTGATACTCATCCTACTGCTCATCATTCATTTTCATTCATACAGGGATTATTTCCAGAGGGAAAGGAAAGACATCATCTTTCAACGCCTCTTCTCTGTTCAAGTCTGCATTCGACTGATCCGGGATCAGAAACACCTACCAACAGCTGAGTTTATCTCTGACCAGTGTAAGAAGCCAACTTCTACCGACACACTTTCTTGTCTCTGTTCGGCTCTCTGTATTATGTCTAATCTCCTGTACCTCTGCAGTCCGCCAGACCCGTCCACCAGGCTTATCATGAACAGTGACAGACGCCCAGCAGTCGCCACATCCCTCCAGCACAAGCCCTGACCTCTCAGGCCTGTCATTCCAAACAGCAGACCGGATCACCACCACACATGGTTTTTGTCATTATAATGAAAGTCAGTGGGGTCAAAACATTTACATTTATGCATTTGGCAGACACTTTTATCCAAAGCAATTTACATTGCACTTCATGGTACACATTTACATTCTTATCAGTTCTTGCTTTCCCTGGAAATCGAACCCATGACCTTGGCGTTGCAAGCGTCAACGCTCTACTGTTTGAGCTACAGGAAAGCAAAAATGAACAATCTTCAAAATATGTTGTTTTGTGTTTCACAGAAGAAGGAAATTCATACAGGTTTAGAATGACATTTTTTGGGTGAACTCTTACTTTAAATTCTGCTTGCCCCCTCACTGAAAATTATTTGTGTCCCAGTAGATAACCTTTTCCAGGCCCATTCTGCTTCTGCTGCTATCTGTTCGTGGGTCTCTCCTCACCTGCTAAGCTAGACATAAAAGGTGATGAATGTTCTATATTAATAGCACCATACATGCAAGTCAAGTTAATCAACTCAAGTATACTCACAGAATAAGCTCAATCTAATGCAGCCTGTGAAATCATCCAGGATGAAATAGGCCTCATTAAATTTTTTTGACTATATATACACTATAATGTTTAAAAGTAACAAATTTTTTTTGATTTATTTTAAATTAATACTTTTATTAAGCAAGAATGCATTAAATTAATCAAAGGTGACAGTAAATATATTTCATTCTGTGCTAAAGGAGAGGAATAATTGTCTACATTTGTTAAATCATCAAAATCAACATGTATGTTAGACCCTATAACGAATAAGCTACTGAAAGAGTGAAGTCTTCCAGAAGTCATAGATCCTCTTCTTAATATCATTAATTCCCCTTTGTCATTAGGATATGTACCTATAAAACCTATTAGCTGGTGATTATTAAACCTCTTATTAAAAAACCTTGATCCTAGAAAAGTAGTTAATTACAGACCAATCTTGAGTCTCCCTTTTCTGTCAAAAATACTAGAAAAGGAAGTATCCTCATTCCTCACAACTATGTTCCTTTTTAGAAAGAAATAGTATCTGCAGGGATTTCCCGTCAGGATTTAGACCGTATCATAGTACTGAGACTGCTCTCATTAGAGTTACAAAGGATTTGCTCTTATCATCCGATCGTGATTGTATCTCTCTATTAGTGTTACTGGATCTTAGTGCTGCATTTGATACTATCGACCACAATATTCTTTTAAATAGCCTCAAAAATATGTTGCCATTAGTGGAATTGCAATGGCATGGTTCAAATCAAACTTATCTGTTATCAGATGTCATATCGATTCACTTGGAGTTCAGTATGGAGTACTGCAAGGCTCAGTACTAGGACCGTTGCTTTTCACCCTGTAATGCTACTCTTGGGAGATTTCATTAGGAAGCATTGTATTAGTTTCCACTGTTAAGCTGAATCTTTTCACGCCCTGACAAAACATACCAATTCACAATATTAACCAAATACATAGTTGATATGAAAAAAAATGGATGACTGGTAATTTCTTACAATTCAAAAAAAAGAGGCTTTAATTATTGGACCAATAAACCTCCACGTAATAACCTAGAATACTGTCTCGATAGCTGCTCTGTCAAGTCTTCTTCGTAAGTTAGGAACCTGGGTGTGCTCTTTGATACCAAACTTTCATTTAAAAGCCACATTTCTAGCATTCTACATTTCTATTTATCCATCTTAAAAATATATCTAAATTACAACAATGTGACAAATGCAGTGACAAATGCAGAAAAGTTAGTTCATGAGTTTAAGGCTAGATTATTGTAATGCTCTACTGGGTGGTTGCCCTGGATGCTTAATAAACTCCAGCTGGTCCAAAATGCAGCAGATAGAGTTTACTAGAACCAGGAAGTATGACCATATGAGCTTGGTTCTGTCAACACTGCATTATCTCCCTCTATTAAACATGGCATACATTCAGAGGTGGACAGTAACAAAGTACATTTACTTGAGTACTGTACTTAAGTACACTTTTTGAGGATCTGTACTTTACTTGGATATAATTTTTTTCTGGAAAGTTTTTACTTTAACTTCACTACATTTGAAAGACAAAAGACATCGTACTTTTTACTCCACTAAATCTCTGTCTAGGTCCTTGAGTAGAAAGTAGTAACATCAGTCAGGGGATGATTTTGGTTACAGAGGTTGCATTTCGGTTGGAAATGAAAGTCGGGTTGACGTCAGAACCCGGCGCCAGATTGACATCAGAACCCGACATCGGTTTGAAGTCAACATCCAACGTCGGACAGATGTTGGACTTTGGCTGGTCTGTCCAACGTTAGAGATTAACGTCAATATGACGTTGGATTCTGACATCAGCCTGATTTTCATTTTCAGCGTTGGGTTTGGTCTTCTAAATTTAAATTTTGTCATTGTTTTGGAGCACACTAGCTTATAGATAACAGTAAGGCTAAAAGCCAAACAAACTTTTCATAGAGACTTTAAATGCACAAATATGTCATCCTTTTTTCTTTTTTTTTTACCTTGTAGGATGTTACAACGGGGTACCTGTCCTCAGAGGTGGGCAGTAACAAAGTACATTTACTTGAGTACTGTACTTAAGTACACTTTTTGAGTATCTGTACTTTACTTGAGTATTATTTTTTCTGGAAACGTTTTACTTTAACTTCACTATACATTTGAAAGACAAATATCGTACTTTTTACTCCACTACATAGATGTGTACTTCTTTTGTTGGGGTGGTAGGAGTGTTAAATAAATAAATAAATAAAAAAGAAGATGATTATGGCTGTCTTCTTTTTTTTTTTTGTCAATTCAGTTTAATTTCTATAGGTTTTATAACATTCTAAAAGCTCTTATGTTCTTAACAAACTTATGTTCTTATGTTTTCTTAACAAAGCTCTTAAGCTCTTCAGAGGTACTTGTATTACATACAACAATAATAAAACAACCTTCACGTCTATTGCGATCTAAAAATGATGGCCAGTTGATAATACCTACAATATCAAAATCAATTGCAACTTCTTTTTTACCACCCAAACTCTGGAGTCTTTCTAGCTGTTCAGGAAGCAGACACACTGTCAGTTTAAATAGACCAAAAACACATCTCTTTAACCTGGCATACAGGTTTCTTGAGCACCAAATGAGCACATTAAAATGATTTCTGAAGGATCATGTGACACTGAAGGCTAAAGTAATGGCTGCTGAAAATTCTGATTTGCCATCATAGGAAAAAATTACATTTGAAAGTATTTTCAAATATTAATATGCAGTTTACATGAAAGGCGCTGAAGTGGTCAATAATTCTATAGATCAAATTTTTAGCAGAATATAAGTGACAACTAATATATAACATTTAAGTATATAACGTTTGCAGTAAAAATGCAATTAGTTGTCAGCTCCAATTGCACCAATATGAATATATCACTTGTGTCTTATAATATTTCACTGTATTTTTACCAGGGTGCAGCTAATGAGCTACAAAGCACTGACTCTTGCTGGAGGCTGATACTGTGACTGCAGTGGCAGGTGTATGAGTGATTACATACATTTGGCTCTGATCCCTCACAGGTGAGCACATGCACGTATGCCACGTCGAAGCCTGTTATTGCACAAATCAGTAACACTTTCACTCTGAGCTCACAGGCCCGCTGTGATGTGTGTGTGTGTTCTGTCAAAGGCTGATTTGTAAGCAAAGACTTCATGCTAATAATATGTTGAAGCTCACTCTCAATGTTCATTCCAAAGTGTCTTTGTGCTTAACAATTAGGAATGTTACACATACTCAAGCACACACAGACACCTAGTTTAATTCACCTGGAGAGGCCTCCGTGCTTCAGCCTGTAAAGGGCCTCTCAACCGTCATGGTGAATAGCTCACACCAAATGAAAGATTTTACAGGGGCTTGCATTCTCTCTCTCTCTCTCTCTCTCTCTCTCTCTCTCTCTCACACAAGCCTTTGTTTGGTTTACTCTTTATCCAGCACTGCTTGGAAATAAGCAGTATTGAAAACTGGCGACTAAATAAAATAAATGTAAAGAGATAAATAAAAAACTAGCTGATTTTTTTAGCTTCTTAACTTTAGCTTTGGTTTAAGTTTATATTATATTATATTATATTAAATTACTAGTTTTCAAATTAACTTTGATTACAAACCATTATAATGGGGGTCTTATTGCATTCTTTTATATGCAGTTATATGCATTATGGAACCAGTCAAGTGTGAGCCATATGACATATTGAGTAAATATACATCAGTCCAAGTGTTTTCATTGTATTTTTTGATAAACTCTTTTCCAACCCTTCTATTTCAAACCGCTATTGTACATGCTGACATCAACCACTAATAGAAAAAATATGTTTTTCTTCCCTCAAGTGAGAAACCAAAATGAACATTCTCAGCACAGCTCATGAAACTCTCATCAGGAACACGGTCAAATAAGCTGATCATTATGCTGTCCAAACCACTCCAGAGGAGTGCACATATCCCAGCTCATCACTTTCAGCATGGTGACACTAATACCAATGATGATTTTCCAAGTGCACTGCTGTGTATTTTTGCGCCTGTACGTGCGTGCATTAAAGAGTAAAGTGGCCTCACCAACGGTTAAAGAGAGAGAGGATGATGTCATGCAATATGAGGCTGCTGTAGGGCAAAGGAGCCTGGGAGATTTTGGCTACGTTTCGGTTCAGCAAGAGCTGATTGCAGAAACAATAGATGGATATGACAGAAAATGTGTTTTGGCTTGTGTTGCCTCGATTACATCACTCTTTCTTGCTTCCTAGAAAATCTATCATTGCTAAATTATTATTCTTGGCATGGGCTACAGACTGATAGTTCCTGCTTCTCAGGAAGGGGCTTCCGCTTTGCAGACAAGAACTTGACTTTATTGTGTGTGCATTTACCCTCTTTTAATACACTCATATACGCTACTGTTCAAAAGTTTGGGGTCTGTAATTTTTTTTTACTGTTTTCGAAAGTCTCTAATGCTCAAACAAGGCTGCATGTATTTGGGCAAAAATACAGTCAAAACAAATGAAATATTATCACGATTTAAAATATCTGTTTTATATTGAAATGTAATTAATTGGGATGGCGAAGCAAAATTTTCAGCATCATTACTCCGATCTTCAGTGCCACATAATCCTTCAGGAAATCATTCTAATCTGCTGATTTATGCTCAAGAAACATTTCAATATCTTGTGTAAAACCTGAGATGATCCAAAGAGCAATAGACATGTTGCTGTCTCTACAAAAGAGTTTCTTAAATTTCTAATTACTTAGAAACACTACAGAATCTTTCATATTTCTTATTTATTTTTACATTGACATCCTATGTCCTTCTTTTTATTTCCCTGTTTAAATCCCATGTTTCAATGTGGTCTCGAACTTTTGGACCCCGCAGTGTTTTTCATTTGTACGTTCTGGACTTTTGGGGTTAAGCTTTTTTTCTAACGAGATGACCCGCTTTCCAGCAAGATTTCATTGAACACTATCATTCCCCATTGTTTTGTTTAAATGTCAGGAAATGTGTAGCCTAATTTACACCAGAATGACAAACAGACTCTTTAATTTGGAAGGAAATTGTGGTTTTGAGAGGAAATTAATCCATCCAAACGCGATATTAAGTCATTGCGTGCATAATTACTCTGCACTTGTTGTCGCAATAGTTTCTGTTTACTTATTCATTTAAAGACAAAGCCCACTTAAGATATGGCTCATTTCATGGATGAGATGGAGTTGGGATCACTTTCTCCACTGCAAAGACATCCCAGCAGACCACTAGACCACATTTCTACAGTAGAATAAGTACAGTGTTGATCGAAGGGTTTAACTGAATCAGGGGGTAATTGTGTTGCGGTGAGTTCTGATGTGGTGTGGATGTAATCTCAGGCATGCTTATGTGTGTATGTATTTGTGTGTGTGCGTGGTTCGATTGATAAAAGAGGCCGTGCATGTGTGTGTGCAGCAATGGAGATCAGCACAGAACAGTGAAGTACAGCTCAGTCAGCCCATCCTGGCCGTTCCAAGCAAAAGGGGCTGTAATTATCCGGAGCCAGTCATCTCAGGAGGTCGGCTGGGGTTTGGGGAATGTGTCCCCCTCCTCCACACCTCTGTTCTTTTCACCCTTCAACCCTCTTTCCATCTCTCTCTTCTCCAGCGAAAGAGCATTTCTTCAGCTGGAGCGCTCACACTGCCGCACCAGAGTGGACAAGACAGGCCGTGCAGTGTCCATCTCAGTGATGTGTTTAAGTATGTGAATGGTTTGTGAGAGCACGAAATCAATCTCCTCTGGTTCAGATATGCAATATAATCACATTTCAACTATAACTCTTGTCCCAGCTCAGCCTGCCAGAAACTGTCTTTGCTCATGCCTCTGAGACTATGCCAAGAATATCACAAAAATAACTTTAAATCAGTTTTATTGTTCTCTCGTCTGCTTGCACTCTCTCTCTCTTTCTCTCTCTCTCTCTCTCACACACACTTGGCACCATGTGTGCTTAATTAAATTGACTTTGAAGCGACCATGACATCATCATTTGGCTGTTATTCTTTTGGACGTGTTTGGACTTCAGGGTTCCCATGGAAACTCTGATGTAATGGCCACGCAGACTTGTTTTCAGGAAAACCACAGCTGACACGTGGTGAAATAGATGGGCTTTTGTTTTTTGGAAGGATCGGTGGTTTGTCAACAGTTATATTGCAGATGAAAGCCAGACAAGGTTCACGTCTGAGGATGATCATGAAACTTATTCCTTTAGGCTGATGGTTTGACATTTTCTCAATATGAACAGGAAAAGTTTCAGTCTATGTCATCATGGCTTGGTTAAGGAACCATGTGCTTCACAGGCTTAGTGGTTCAACCGGTGTGTGTTAAAGTTCTGTGACGTAGAATTGATCATTTGTGGTTAACTCGATTTCCCTAGTTTATGTTTACCACATGTTTCCCACCATGCTTCATTCTCCCGAATAAGGACAGGCTGGTTATTTTAGGATGGCACCACTGATCCATCCATAAAAAGATAAAAATAGTTATGGTAATATTTTTACACATTGCAAAAATGCTTTTTTACTGCAGAAAAACAAGCCTAAACATTCTTAGCTAGTGTTTAGAAGTAGTAATCTGTTTTAGAGGTGTTTTAGACACGTCTGCTAGTTGGCTGGGAGACCAGCTAAAACTAGTTAAGAACAGCAAACCAGCACCTAATGTGAAAATGGGGCATGACTCATGACTCAAACTCAGCCAATCAGAACACGCTGCAAGACATCCTGTACTTTTCAACACATGATGCTTCAGCAGCATGCTTTTTATGGTTTATGTTGTGAAACTTTAGGGAGTTGTCATTTAATATCAAATAATTCTAAACTCTCATTGATTATAGGCCTACCTAAGGTTTACGTTCAGACTGTCAGTCCAAATCCGATTTTTTTACATATCCGATCAGATTTAGCTAGTGTGAACAGCAAAAAAAAAAAAAAAAAAATCACATGAAATGCGAAATCCGTTTCGAGCTACACCCATATGTGGTTTGAAATCCAATTCAAATCGCATTTCTGGCCTACTGCGTTTTATAAGGCAGCGGCAGAACCGGAGGCTGATATGCACGGCTTTTTTCCGCACTGTCGTCTCCGCCGGTTTCAAAATATGTCTCCATTATATTGTCATTTTCTGCTTGACACGTCTAATGTAAACATCAGAGTCTGATGTTTACATTTTACATGGTCGTGAGAAAGTCACATAGCCTAAACCACACGTAATCCTATCAGAGCGGTCAGACTGAAACGGATTTCCAGAAATTCGATTTGAACAGGATTTTAAACCACATATGGATGTAGCTTGAAACGGATTTGTAAAAATCGCATTTCATGTGATTTTTTTTTTTTTTTTTTTGCCGGTCACACTTGCTAAATCTGATCGGATTTCAATCGGATATGCACAAAAAACGGATTTGGAATGACAGTCTGAACCATCTGAACCATAGACATCATAGCTATATATGATGTCTATGATCTGAACCATGTGTGTGCCACAGAAGTCCTGAAAAGTGAAGCCAAAACGTTTCGATCGCCCCCAAGTGGCTTGACGCAGTATATGTCATAAACCCCGCCCTCTATGTAATCTAATGGCACGTGAGACAAATTAAACAATCTTCATATTACATTTCAAAAAAAATTTTTTCCAAAGATGGTTTCTGTCATTTTTTTTTTATCAGGCTGATGGAAGGTCAATTGTAAATAGTAAATAAGTTAAGATTACTTAGTAATTTCATTTGATGATTTTGCAAACGGGGTGTGACGTTCATGATTGACAGCTATGGTTGACAGCTTCTCTGAGTGAAGTAGCCATGAGGCACCAACTGAATTTTTTCCGGATCTTTAGGGGGTAGATTAGAGCTTTAACTTTAACTTTAATTTCCACATTTCCATAACAGTTTATTTCAGACTGACATAATGAGTGTGGGCGTGGCCGCGGCTCCACTTCACACTCACTACTGCGCAGACTCGGGTTTAGAGTCTGCGTAATGAGTACAAGATGTCAGCGCCAGATTGGGACATTGGCAGCTTCACTTTTCTACAATGGAAGAGAGTAAAGGTGCGTCGTCCAACTGGAGTAAAAAAAAAAAAAGTAAACATAGGACTAATAATTCCTTTAAAAAAAATGTGACTTAAAAATGTGAGCTTAGTGGAAGCGTTGAACATCCACAGCATCTTGACTCATGCATGTCAGATGATGAAAAACACAAACAGTGAGATGAAATTATGCTGTCATATTTACATCGAAAAACAATTAAAAAGCTGTGCTGTAAAAAAAAAAAAAAAAACTTGTATATAGTTGTTTGTAAACTGTGGATGAAGTTCAACATAATTACATGATTGTTGGAAGTGTTGAAAGTATTATGTGTCTTTCATGAATAGACACTATTGTTTATCTGACTGGTTAGTCTTGTAAGAATTTGTCAAAATGACTGTTTACATGAGTATGTTTAAATCAGACATAATTTTACACTGTCATTTGGTGAGTCATATCAGGATTGTATAGCAGCTGCCATTTCCCAACACCCAGAAATCCCTGGGGCTCAACAGCTCCTTGGGAAGAAGTTATAGTTGTGTCCTAGATTTGTCTCAGTCACATCCTTCTCTCATGTCAGTGTTGCAATACCTGTGCAGGTTATCTCTATCACCGATCCCTCCTCTGATAAGAGGTCTTGCATGAGCATGTGAGGTCTTGCACTGGTCCTTCTCAGCACTACTGATCCTATTCGACGCGACTTCTCACCACTGAGTATCTTAGATCAGATAAGGGCGATAGGAGAGAAATGGTGGCTGCGTAAGATACAATAACAAACTGCCAGGGTGAAGCATGACATTGTGCCATTCCTCCATGCGCCTGTTGCTGATCCTGAGAGACATTTACAGCCCGTGCCTGACGTGAAAGTCTGACATCATTGCAAGATGGAAATCATATTTGGAAGGATGAAAAAAAAAAAACCCCAGCTGCTTCAGAGTCAGAAACTTGCACAGAATTTCCAGCAAACTTTGAGTCATATGTTAAAGATATGTTGCAAGATTAACCCTTGAAGAAACTCTGCTTTTCCTATAGCAGCACATTTTTTAGATCTGTCTAGATCAAGATGTCTTGTGGAAAAATGAATAGATAACCTATTCCTTAGCATGGCATCTTCCTCTTTGACTCATGCGTGTAGCATTCACTCACAGCTCTGTTATGTAAAGTTGATGAGCACATGCCCAGTGTGTACAGCTATAAATCACCTCCGCTCTCCCGCGGCTTCCAGTGTTTACAGTAAACAGTGGGCTGGAATGTAAAGTTATTTCAGTCCGTTGGCCAGGACTCATTGTAGTGGTTGTGCCACAGACCGTTAGGCCTACCCAGAGCCCCCCTGTACCTCATTATCTGATCAGGCCTGTTTGCTTTGCCTGGGTTCTGTTGCAGCTCTTCCCTCCACCCACAAAAGACAAACACAGACACAAACACAACAAGCCCACTTCCTCCAGATCCATTATGTCCTTCTTTTCACCCTTAACAGCAAACTCTTGAAATCCAATCAGCCCCCATTTTGTCTATAGACTGAATGATCATGACAGGACACAAGGTCAGTTTGGAAAGGATAAGACATTGAACTCTTATGAAGTACAGGGGGGAATTCTCAAGGGAATTACCTCCTTGTTTACTATGTTGAATTGAGTTTAGCCATTGTATTTAAATGAGAAGGGAGGATTCCAAAATGTTTTGTCAGGCAGCCTAATTAGATTTTTTTTTTTTTAATTCAGCAAGGATGCATTAAATTGATCAAAAGTGACAGTAAAGACCAATAATATTACCAAAATGTTTTTAAATAAATACTGTTATTTTGTACTTTCTTTTTATCATGGCTTCCAAAAAACATTATTATTTTCAACATTGATAACAATAATAAATGTTTCTTGAGCACCGAATCAGCATATTTGAATGATTCTGAAGGATCATGTGACACTGAAGACTGGAGTAACGATGCTGAAATTTCAGCTTTGCCATCACAGGAATAAATTACATTTTAAAATATATATAAAAAAAGTGAACAGTTATATTAAACTGCAATAATATTTTACAATTAACAATCAACTATTTTTTATCAAATAAATGCTGCCTTGATAAGTAAGAAACTTCTTTCAAAAAATCTTACCGACCCCAACCTTTTGAATGTGTATATTAAAGATACTAGATGTAAGTATTTTATCAAATATAAAATAATATATTTAATAGTGTATTTTATATACATTTTATCTTTCAGTATATTTATGAAATGATTAAAAGAAGTAAATATTAAATATAAAAAGTAAATTATAGCATTTAATAACATTGAATCAGCCTGATTACATTATGTTACACCAACCAAAGTCATTTTTGTTTCCTAACCAACATTCCAGCAACAAGAAATGTGTTCGTCCCAACTGAACTCAAAAACGCTGCATGATGCAACAACTTGGTTTCTGTGTCTGCAACAATGCATTAGGTAACCCAAAATCTCACTTCTCATAACGGTAAACATATGTTTAGATTGGATGTGGTTGTGTGACATCATCATGCAGCAGTTTCACATTCAGTGCGGACAGACAAATTGCTTGATGCTGGAAACTTGTTAGGACAGTTTAAACCGCATATTGTAAATCTTTGCAGTGCAAACAGGTACTTTAAAACCTTAAGAGTGCAGTCTTTATACTGACCTCAACCACCACATTCTGAACCCAGTGAAAGTGAGACAGAAAAAAAAACAAAAGGCGTGTCTGTTCCTCTCTGATATAGCCTAGCGCCGCTGAGACAGTGGGACATGCTTGAGCTGGAGTAATGTGAGCAGTGGCCTTTATCTGTCAGGAGAAAAAAAAAAAGTGAGGAAGAGTGAGTGAGAGAGAGCAGAGACAGAGCACTGTGTTGTGAAAGTGGAGATTAATACAAATACAGTGGAAAGAAGGAGGGGGAGCCAGGATAAAGTGGAGCTCTATCTCTCCTCCTCTTTTCTCTTGTTCCCTCCCTCTCTCCTCCCTCCCCCGGACTCCAGGAGTAGTAGGAGGTTAACGTGACTGTGAGAGCTGTACTTTAAAACAGCACGGCGGGCAGAACACACTCACACACTCAGACACACTTACAGCAGGAAAATCATACTGAAACCACAAGGTCTGTAAACACTTTTTTTTTTTATGCTGAGTGAGCTTTAAAGATGTTTTCATTCATTCAATAAGGAAATTAAGTTTGTTTCTGACTGAGTTTTGATTCCACAGGTCACTGTTGTCATTTCCTCTGGATTTCTATATGGATTTGGGACTTTAAACAATTTCAAAAGGGAAATATCAGAGACAGATCTCAATTTGTTGTTGGACTGTGAAGGAAGATACCTGGACTCACAGAAGAGATGGACGCAGGCCCGTTGGCATCAGTGGCCGAGGGCTCCCCGGAAGGGGAGACGGTTTGTGCAGCTTTGGCCCGCTATGAAACCACATTGCGAGATGCCGTGCGTGAGATCCACGTGGACGTCAGCGCTTTCAAGCTAGGCATCGAACGGAGACTGGAAGAGGCCATCCATGTGAGCGGACCTCTAGGCCGAGCCGTGGCGCAGCTCCAGCAGGAGAACCGGCAGCTCAGAGGTCAGTTAGAGGCCTTGACCCGACAGGTAGAGATGCTGACTGGGTCGGTGTGTGACAGAAGCGCACTTCTCACAGGAGGATCAGCGCCACCACAGACCAACAGCAGCACCGCAGGGCATCAGTCTCCACCGTCTGCGGCCCCCAGCATAGCGGCTCTGACCGGCTCCGCCAGCGGCTCTGCCTCCAGCCCCACCACCACACGTTTCTCCAGCAGAGCCACCTTCTCTGTCACCAGTAAAACAAACGTGAGTAGACATCTGCAAGAATGAGTGGAAGCGTGACCTCGAGTGAGGTCATTTTGTGGAACTGGAAAAAATGAAGTGATGTGAGAAACCTTATGTTCGAAAACTAAATATTTAGACATATAGAGAAGCCCGAAGCTGGAAAACGTATACAAACGAACTGAATGTTTGTAAAAGCAGAAGACCTTTGGCGCAGTCTCTGACAAATGTGGGATGAGGTTTAGATCAATTTACAGTCGTTTACTGCCACCATTTCGACCTAGTATTATGATGAAGTTAAGCCACAGATGGCCATGCATTTAAGGGTGTCCTTATAGGCACAAAGCGAATAAACAATTTGACCACCAAGTAATATTTTTTGGATGTTTACAAAGGCGACACAGAAGCTGCATCTTAAGTGGCTTAGCCAATGAGCTCACTGTACAACCTTCAGTTATTTGGTCAGTATTGCTGTAGCAGTTGCAGTTCTTTCAGAAACCCTCCTCCTTCCCCAGCTCCACCTGTATAGATCTGTTATTGGTAATTCTTGTGCACTATATTGTACAGCAGCAGCATGTCTTACTTGCTCACAACAGTGTGTCATGAATGTATTGGCAGTAGCAAGCCTTGCACTTACTCTGCAGCAGCAGCAATAACAGCAGCAGCGTAGCAGATCTATTCCGCCAGTACCAAATCAACATCGTCATACCCATTACCATGCCAAACACTCCGAGAGTTGACATGACAGAACTAAATTAATAAAAATGAGCTTATAATAAATATGGAATTATGGAAATAAATTAAGCTGGCTCTAATGCTGCATTTCATTTACACAGAAACAAAGCAGCATATTTTATGCAACGCCGTGCGTTTACGCTTAATTTGGACCAGGAACAGAGCCACTTTCACTCAGAGCAACCTTCACTTGCCTGTCTAAAGACTCCAGATTTTTGTGAAATTACACATTTTAATTAAAAACAATCACTTTGAAATGCTCAAACAACCCAGATGTTTTGACCATGAGTCCATTTTAGCAGATGTCATTCATTCAAAGCATGTTTTATTTGATAGGTACATTTCATAGTTTGCATATTTATACTGTAAACCCCCAAACATATTCTGACATGATAGATAATGACTCTATTCAGGATTTAGAGAATTCAGCTCTATTTTTAGGAGACTTTCTATTGAGTTGAACCTGTCACCAAAGCCTTTGCAGCCTTTACAGCTGCTGCCTGTGACATGAAAACTCAAACATCATGCAGTCGTCACTCATTAATCTAGAGCTCTGTGCTTTGGAGTTTAAAAATACTATCATTTGCATAGCATTCAAATTACATTGGCTTGTTTCATAAGGTCTTGTTTTACATTATCAGTAGCTGGGTGTGCAGTTGATTTAGGCTGTGAGTGAGAGTCAGTAGAGACAAGGAAGGCTGTTATCTTCCCTGCCACATCCACACCTGCCAACCGCATAATGAGAGAGCTGCATTCTGGGCTTGTAAAATACTCAGAGACTGTTGTGGCAGGTCTTCGGAGCACTCCCTTTCAGTCCCAGCCTGCAGGAAAAAGTGAGCGAGAAAGACTGGAAAAAAAGACAGCGAGACTCCACGTGGGGATGTGTGCTGGCCTGCCTCCACATGGCTGTGCTGTGAGCACCTGCAGATATCATGAGAATCACGCTTTATCTCACGCTCTTCCTCCTAACTCTGTCTGTCTATGATTCTTACAGAGCCCTGTTGTACTTTCTGGTCTTGGGAAATAACAGTTTATCCCGGGCTCAATCTCAGACTGCCGCCACTGTATCTGTGGCATTTGTTCTCTGTGGATAGTTCTCCCAGCTATCATTTTGTCTCACACTAAACATTACAGTCTCCAGTCCACATCATATCTTTATCACTTTCTCTCCCTCTCCGTCTTTCTTGCTCTCATTCTATGATTGGCCGCATTGCAGTTCATAGTCCTCTGGCAGCAGGTTTTATAGTTCAAATTTAGTTCTGAATTTAAACTGAATTTAAATTAAGGTAGCAAACAAGATGTACAACTGAAATTCAAATTTTAATGTAGTAATAGCAGAAATTCATATCAGTAACTAAAAAAGTTTTAGTTTTAGATGGATGGATGAATGGATGGATAGGTAGAATGATAGATAGAACGATAGACAGACAGATAGACAGACAGACAGGTGGGCGAGCAGACAGTCAGATAGATAGATAAATGATCTGATGGATGATGCATGGATGAATGGAATGATTGATTGATTGATTGATTGATTGATTGATTGATGACAAAAAGATACCAGCTTCACTATGTATGTTTATGCTGCGTTGAATTTTCCGTCAAAACTTTAAATGCGCATGAACCGGATCGTGCTGTGTTCCTCTCTCCTTTCAGAGTTCATGCGGCCAGCGAAATGCTTTTGCTCTGTCCTCACTCTGTGCTGGCTCCACAGAGAAGTCCTGCACTGCTGTTGCCAATTACCGCAGCATTTCTGTGGTTTCAATGGACCATTGTGTCGACATTCTGCCTCATTTGAAGTACGTTGGGTGAGTCAGGATTTGAAGAACACCCAGGACACCTTCCTCCTTTCTTTCTTCACCATAATGTGATGTAGATGTAGCCCTTGCTGGCTCCTCTGGAGTCTCTCTTGCTCGGAGGACAGGTGCTTGGCTGGGAAGGGAACCACACCTGTGGAGCGTGGTCTCACCGCACGATCACACTTGGCCCCGAGCACAAAGACTCTGCCCTTCATTACTGCCGATGTGAATAAATTGTTTAGGGGTCAGTGGGTTATCTTTGATTCTACTGTGCCTCAATATAGTCACTGGCACTGCATTGAAAATGTCAGATACTTTGACTCCCGCTGTGTTCGGCTGTGCTACTCCAGGGCAAGTGATTGGGGTGGGAGGAAGATAAGATTTGCACGGCTGTTATCTGTGGAAACCCCGTTAAGGCACATATAAAATCTCAATGAAAGGATATAAACACGCTGCCCACAGACACAAATAAGCTAACAGATATTGGAAATATTTAAACATTAACTCAGTCGATTTCCTCTTAGCTTCATGCTGTCAATCCCAAATTATGAAGATTATAAGGCCTGGGTTTGGCCTCCGGATTCTTGCTCTTGTCTAAGAGTTTTAGCTGCTCCACATTGTGCTCCAAGTTAGCACTGCATCAGACTGAATGTTAGCAGCTGTCTTCTAGCATCTTGGTTCGGTTGCTAACCTGGTTGACTTGCTAACATGGTTGACAGTGGGTTTCAGAAATCTGTCAACTAACAATTTTGTGTTGTAGTTCTCTAGACAGTTCATTCACAGTTCATTTTTACACAGTTTTAGTCATCTTGTCTGTTGACGAACATATCCGTCAGTATTTTGTCATTTTGATTGATTTTAGTCAGTTTTACACGACTAAAAAAGCATCTAATTTCAGCTGAATTAACATTTTGGTTTGCGAGAGAGTACAAAATATATTCAAACATTTTAAGGTTTTTTTTTGTTGTTATATTTTCATCAACATTGTTTTTAATTATTGACATGACACACTTTTTTTTAATCATATTTTTGTTGACAAAAAAAAAAACTTTATTGACGAACAATTTCTTGAACCAAACCAGCCCTAAGAATTAGGCATTGTTTTTACTGAGGAGCTCAAGAATGTTTCAAAACTAGAACTTTCAAACTGGCAAATAACCACTAACATTCATAATTTTGACGTACACCGTTTACCATGCTATGACATAGCATAAACATTTATATCTTTCCTGTCATGTTTATATACACCACACATCTGTAGCAAGAACCTTTTTTCCTCTACACACACACACACACACCCCATGTTGCCAAGCATTACCAAATTACCATAATAGTACTTCAAATCCCACGTTTGGCTCTGGCAGTGTGAGAAACACCCTCCTCACTTTGGCTTACCTCACCCCAGAGTACCAGTACATCTAGTTTTCAGTCCACACAGCCATCTAACATTGGCAGAGATGAGCTGTTTTTAAAACATGAAGCCCAGAACGGAATGTCGTTTGATCTGACGTGCTTTGCTTTAAATTCAGTTTTGATGTTGGGAATTTTCTAGATTTGGATAGCCTACCAGGTAGCCAAGCAGGCCTCAGACGGCTTAAAGGCTGAGCATGTGTTTGCAAAGATTCACTTAAGCGTCCAAATTCGCAAGGCCACTGGACTCCTGACTTTTATTTATGAGGCGAAAGTGTATGAAAATGCGCCTGTGTAGTTTCACACCTTAGCAGGAGGGTTTAAGGAGCTTACTCGAACATACTCGTGTGTGTTTGTTTGCATGTGTTTGCCTGAGATATGCTTGATGTTTCCAGCTCGGACTGGCCCAAAGCCAAAGCTCTCACAATGGAACGGAACGTTTAATCTCCTCCCGTTGCCCTGCCTGTATCTCCATGTCCAGCACAGATTCCTGGCAGAGAAGAAGTAGCAGAACAAAAAACCTTTGCACAGCTATTAATACAGTAGAGTGCAAGAGAGAGAAAGAGAGGGTGAGAACGAGGGAATGTGAGAGGGAGGGTGGAAAAGAGAGAATAGATTGTGGATGGGAGGCTAGAGAAAGGCATCCAGCCACTCCCATGCTGCCCCTAGCTCTCCTAATTACTTCCAGACAATGCCATGTATTTTCATCTCCATGGTTACAGGTTAATAATTCGTTGTTTACGGGATGACCTCACTGCCCCTCAGGAACCATTGTCCCACCTTGTAGGAATGCATGTGTGCAGAGAATTTAAGTGAGGAAACTCTAGTGAAGACCTTGCTGATCCACCGTGCATGGGGTCACATTACCACCCATGTGTGTGTCACTGGAGCAGAGTACAAGGCTGCTGGTATCTCAGCTGGTGCTAGGAAGTCTAAACCAAGCTAAGCTCTTAGATATTGTGTGCAAACTGCTGTGTATTCCTGGAATGGTTTCTTTTCTCTCTCTGGCCTGAGGCGGTGTGTTTGACCACTGCCCAGGTCTGTGTTCTCCATCTGCAGGTGGGGCTTTAGATGTAGTGCATCCCTTCAGGCTACAACCCATCAATCGCGCTGCAGTGAATCATATTAAAGTGGAATCACTGCATGGCCAGTGGCCACGTAGTATTAATCTGATGAGGTTTCTCAAGAGCCCAGGAGCTCCTGCGTCAATGCGTCAGGACACACATGATTGTTTACAGATGAGTAATGGACAGTTTAGTTTTGAGTGCGCTACATGCGCACTTCCCACTATTTTGGTTGTTTTGTAAACCAAAGAGGTGTACACACAGTAAAAATGTTTTGTTAGGCAACCTAAAATGTTCTTGTGTGGTAGCATCTAAAATAATCATATGGACAGTAACCAGTGGTGGACGAAGTACTCAAATCAAGGGCTTGAGTAAAACAACACATACCCTAATAAAATAATACTCCAACGAAGTACCAACCCACCACTGACGGAAGCAAATTATTTTTACTCCTTTATTGCCGTTAAGTAGATTTTTAAATAGCTCTACTCTAAAGTTTCACTACTTCACTACATTCCAAGGCATAGCTTACTATATGACCTTTTACTTCATTACATTTTTAGATTCTGATTTGTGAACAAATTCTTTCAAGCCAATTTTCCCATTTGTGAATTTGAGTGATTTGTTGCATCAGTTAAAAACTCAGTTTCAATTTCGATTAAATTTTTCGGTCGAGACCTGCTCCAAGATTGATGGCAATGTCCGGTTAAGGTAGTTAGTTAGTTAGTTAGGCTAATTAGTTTGAAATGCTTCGATTCACAAATATCATTGTTAAACTTGCTGATTCAGTAATTTAGTTGAAGTGACTCTCAAGCTAACAAAACAAACTGATGAACTGAATTTGAATATGCTGACTCATAATTATTTATAATAATGTCATATGACCAAATCCACCTGACTACATTAAATTACACCAATGAAATTAAATCAGAAGGTCAGATTCAGGGCTTGATTTTATGGCCCGAAGGCTTTTTACAATGTAATTTGTGAATTTGTGAGTATGTGGGAGTGAAAATGAAGCACACCCAACTAACTCCCTGAAAAATTCTTGTAGTTCACACACAGCTGAGTGTTCAAACGTCTCTCTCTGCTTCTCTGCGCAGGTTTTCTTTCCATTCCTGCTTCTGCTAGAAGAGAGAAATTGCAGGCTTTGTGGTGCTTTAAAAACAGGTGTTTGGGCTTCTTTCTGCATGAACACTTGAGTTTGTGGAGGAAATTACAGAGCAAAGACCCTCACAAACCAGGCATCCCGTCCCCATTTGTCTCAACTTTATAGACTCTACATCTCTCTGATTTTCTAACAGCAGGAAAAATGACCCTTAAATTACGGTCAGCCCAATTGGGGGCAAAAATGTCTCTCAATCACAAATTATACATTTGCTTTTCGCACTGTTGATTTATGCCTTAAACAGTATCCACTTTACGTTTTCTGATCATGACCCCCACTCCCAAAATGAGCCCAGCTATTTGTACACTGGCAAAATATAAAAAGCATTATCGGCATGGCTTATTAATACCAGAGAGGGCCTTGTAAGAGCTGGCTATCTGTAGGATTTGAGAGACTGGGGCTGGAATGAGTCCACTGAACCCTCCAGAGTTCTCCCACAAACATGCTCTCTATTGTTGTTTATGTTCCATTCCATTCCCCCGCCACCACAACGTTCCAAGAATCTCAAATGTCACAGAGACGCAAGAATATCCCCTCAGATACGTTTAAAATCAGACACTCACACACGCAGAGCTTCATCAAAACTGGCATTCATCTCTCTGATCATACACAGAGCAGCTCTCTGTTTTCTCTTGCAGTCACAATGCTCAAGCCGCCACACTCCCATCAAATCACTCAGAGATTATATACAATACAACCTTGTGATTATCCACTGGAAAAAATCTTCTTTTATGCACCCCAGCATTGCACAGGCAGGCTGCCAACACGCTGGGGAAATTCTTATTTTGCCGTAGAGGGACATTTAGACTCACATTAAAGGTTTTCTGTAAGGGGAGTCCATTGTCTGAACGGATTGTACATAGTAACCACATTCAGAGGCATTCGGTTTATGTAGGCCTATTGTAGGACAGCACAAATAGACTGAAGACTCCTCTAGGCCTTTTCTTGTCTCCTCACCTGCAGGAGTGATTACTGTGTCTCTGAAGGGGCTGCATTTAGTCTTCTAGTGGTCTGTTTTGTATAGTCTGGGAGGCGACGCTGCTCTCCACACCACCCTCATTGTCTTTGAGTGTCCTCACTTATGGAGGAACAGCACGTACAGGAGACGAGTGACCCTCCCTGAGGACAAAAGTATGGACTGTCCAGTTTTTTTCCCTTCTTTTGTGTGGCTTAAGGACTCGAGCTGAAGTTGAGCTGAACAACTAAACGTTTATATGTTGATGATAATTGATATTGAAAATAATCATTTAAGTGAATCAGTTGAACAAGGTTACAGCAGTAGAAGTGAATGATTCAATTGTGAATTCTGACTGCAGAAGTTAACAACTCAGTGATTCAATGATTCGGAATCGAGGCCCAATGGCTATGTCCGATTTATGAATGAATAATTCCTTGAGCCGATTCTTTTCAATTAATCAGTTGAATCAGTTAAAAAAATTACAATAATTGATTAATTTGTGAATTCGACTTATCCAATTGCAGTAATTAACATCTAAATCATTCAGTGATTTACTTGAGGTCTTACAGCGATATCCGATTCACGTACAAATCCTTTTTTGAGCCAATTTTTTCCATTGATTAGTTGAAGCAGTTCACAAATAGCACTAAAATGATTAAACAGTGAATTCAAATGATCTGATTGCAGTAGTTATCAAGTCATTGATTCAATGATCTGTTCGAGACCTGTTTTGAGACCCAGATTTGTGAATGAATCATTCTTTTCAGATTGATATTGAAAATAGTCAAATTTAATTAGCAATTAGTATTATCTTCATCCCTTTTTTTGGTATTTAAAAATCTATTTTTAATTAGGTCAAATGAATAATAGTGATAACATGCTGTTCTTTAAATACTTGAATGTACAACTTACACTTACATGTGCATGCCTGTAAATCAAATGGAGCATTTTAGATGTGTCATTTTAATCAAAACAAATTTTTTTTTTGGATGTTCATTTAAAAAAATATTAAAATGAATTAAAAATGTTAAAAAAATCATATCTTTTAATATGAATAGTCACTTTAAAAGCAAAATAAAAAATCATAGCAATACAAAACTGTTCATACTGATTAATTAATCAGTTAATTAAAGAAATAATGGACAGATTAATCGGTTATCAAAATAGCTGTTGCAGCCTTATACTAAAGTGCTTTTCCACATGTTCTGTCTCACCTCCCTATTTCCTGCACTTGTTTTATTGCTTCTCTCTATTAATGCGATGACGCATTCTCTGGGATTGGGAATGTGTTGTTCCTGGAAAAAAAAAAGAGCAACTGGGGTGAGTGCATGCAGTTCAGTGAACATGTGAGATGGGTGTGGTAAGATCCCCCCCTACACCTCTTAATTTAGCCCAGGGACCGAGCAGCAGGTGACCTCTGTGCCAGAATAGTGCCTGAACCAATACATTTGGAAGGAATTTCAGATACAAACCTTAATGTCTGCAGGCAATGTTTTTTTTTTTTTCTTCTTCTTCTTTTTAATTCAGGCTGCCCAAAATCACTGTAATACAAGTCACATGTCTGCTGATATACCCTAGAGATACTGACATATGACACAGTCCATCAACAGACGTTCGCACTGCAGCAACTCCAGCACTGGATTGAGCCAAGAACCTGCATGTTCAGCCAGCAAATCAGAGTTGGATACGTTTCATGGCTGGGGTGAATTTTGTCTCCCCCTATCTCCTTCTCTCAATGGGACAGGCAGCTGCTCCCCCTCGACCGCACGCCCCTCCAGCATTCTTTAGATGTGATGTCACCTGGCCTCCTTCTCGCCAGTTTACTTACTCCTTGAGTCTCACTAAGAAGTTCTAAAAGTTATAAACTTTCCTGATTGCGTGCCTGGTTTTTAATCCTTGTGTGTTTTGCATTTGCATTCACAAACAAACACTTCCTTATAGCCTGTGCACATTTGTTAGCATATTAGCATGTGTTTGCATGTATAGTGAGGTTCAGGCCACACACAAAAGAGCTTTTTAAAGTCCATTGATAAGCTGCCAGGTAATTAATGACAGCGCCAGAGATAACTAAACATGCACAGTCATTCTTTTGGTTTACATCCAGGCCCTAAAAAACTAGGCCGCCACCCCCTTAGCCCCTTAGGAGACAATAGTCAATAGACTTTAATAATGGTTAGCTCATTACAGCCGACGCCAAACATCTGTATCTGTATAACTATTTGATGGTTGAGGTCTAAAGGAAATGAAGCAAGGCAGCGAGCTTCATGTGTCAGTGTGTAACTTCAAGGCACTAATATCAACATGTGATCTTGCATTTAGGTCACGCAGAAAAGTGCATGGAGGGTAGAAGTGACTATTAAAGATTAAAATAGACCAGCAGCAATTGATGACCCACATCGGCCCTGATCCAGAGCATTGATTTCTTTTTAAAGGAGACTAGGCTTCTTTAAACATGACTGGCCTCCATAGTGAATCATAGTGAACCATCAATCAAATGTCTTTGATTAGATTACATCATTCATTTACTTTTGCAGAATGTGCCCTCCTGAAAAACACATTTGGAGCCACTTTGTCTCTTTTCATGTCTTTGATTGGGGTTTATTGGATAATCGCATCAGTTGTCTCATGTTCTATACACTGTTTTGGTGCTCATCTACTTGGGACTGTGCCTCTTGTAAAGGATACTTGTTTTAGGCGCACCAGGGATTGATATCTTTCTTCAAATTCTGGATAATACCAATAAGCTGATAATTATTTTTATGTTAAAGGGGCTATATGTAAGAATTTTCATGTTTTAATCACTTTTTGTATTGCCAATGTGTGAACAGCTTGTAGCAAAACTTAAAAAAAACAAGACCTTCCCCGACTTCCTAGGTTGTCTATGAAAGCCTGTAGACTGATTTTTATGTGATGGACTCGAGCTGGTTTCGCCAGTAAAATCCAAAGGACGTGATGGTCACACATGCTTCAGAGAGCCTCACTTCCGTTCAATGACACATGAAATGAATGCTTATACAATGTTCAGGGTAATGCCGAACGAGCCATTCTGTACTGTAATGTCAATGTGTCATGCAAAGAAAAAGGGATTCATTCAAACTATAGGCTCACATAGCCAGATCTATAGTCTCAAATATAGGCCTGCTATAATAATCAAACTATCATAACAGTGTGATTTTAATGACCTCATCTGTTGACAAGATGCCGGTGAATTGCAGAGCTAGTCCAAATGTCCACATCGCCATGATCAGATGCTTTCTTAACTGCCGCTTTTCTATATCGGGGCCTCGAATCACATTCAGTCTCTTGTACGTTACATGTGCACTAGCAATAAGTTGCTGGCTGCAGTTCACTTAAAGGCCACCAGTGTCGCTTATAACCAGAGTTTCTAAATTCTACATATAGCCTTTTTTAAGCACGGGACACATCAAGCTGACATCCAAGAACTAGCAACGACAAAAGCTGACTGTGTTGTCGCCTCTCGTCGACTGCATCTCGGCCAAAACCTGCTCTTGAACACACCAAAAGGACTGAAGGCGACTGTCAACTAGGATGTGCCAACGGTGCGAAACACAGAAAAAACTAAGCAGATCGAGGCTCAAAAATTGAATTTTTTTTGTCTAAAAATAAATCTCTAAAAACTAAAATCAATCATATTTATATGCTACAAGTGACTTTAGGCATAACAACATCATAATGTACAGTATAAATGGATATTCATTCTGAGATTTGCTTAAGATTAGTCTTCTTAAAGATTAAATGTAAATGCTGCTTCTCTCTCTAACAGAGCATTGAGCGAGATGAGCCCATTGAAGTGGATCCAGCACCAATTCTCCAAGGCTTGGAGAATGGACACTTATCCTCAACAGGTATTACCCATAATCCCTTCTGGAAAGCCTATTCTATGTTCCCTTAACAATAGATAGATAGACAGACAGACAGACATTATACTGCTTCAGTTGTAACATACTTACATCCTCTATCCCATCAGAAAACTCTACTATGCCTTTGAGGAGAAACTCACCACCCAACGGTGTGTCACAGGAGCACTCGGCCCCTGTTCCCATGGCGATGCCACACCTGCCAATCACAGCAACCACCAAAGTGGCTGACTCTGCAGTTATGAAGAGTCCTGAGTCACCTGGTAGCCCGATGCAAGCAATGCCTTCAACCATAACAGATTCACTGACAAACAGTCAGGTGGTCAGCAGCGATAACCAGCCACAACTAGAGTCTCCTGTTAATGCAGGTATGACTCCATCACAGCTTCACAGAGTGAGGCTACAGATGACTCTTTCTGCTGTCATCACCTAAAGGTGTGTGTTGGTCTTGTGGTTACAGTGCCGTCTGTGAAAACATGGGCTCCAACTCCAGCCAGGACTATGGGTTCTCCACGGCTTAATGGTAGGACAAATTCAACCAACTTCTTTGACTCGTATTCACAGCATGTGATTTTATCACACAGTCCGTCTCATTGTTTGTGTCATTCCATGTTTTGTCTTACAGAGAAAGCATCTTCAGCTCCGGCCAAGTCAGTGACTTACTCTGGGCTTTTCTCACACAATACAGACAGGTGGGTAGAGTCTGAATATACGTTAATGCTAATAGAATTTGCAATATTCTCTCACTTGGCAAGACAGTCTCATAAAAATGGTAACACTTTACAATAAGGTTCAATTTGTTAGCATTAGTTAGTTCATTAGTTACCATTAACTAACAACAAGCAATAGTAATACTAATACTTAAAGGGTTAGTTCACCAAAAAATGAAAATGTTGTCATCATTTACTCACCCTCATGTCGTTCCAAAGACTTTCATTCATCTTCGGAACACACAGTAAATGAAGTGTTATGAAGTGTTACCAATTTTTTTTTAATATTTCACAGAAATGAAATGTTCCTCAGCCATCTCTCTCTCTTTGCATCAGGAATGTGGATATGCCAGGAGATTTATCTTTCGACAGAGGTATTGAGCGCAGACGGGAGCTTGTGAGGTCCCAGACTTTACCTCGAAACATTGGAGCTCAGGCACGCAGGTCCATTTTTGAGAGGCTGGACTCTGAAAACAACAGGTAATGGAATCATCCTGTTTGTCTATGCAAGCACATGCTTTTTTAATGCTCTGCAAAGTCAATCCAAGTAAAAACCTCTTGCTTTGATCTTTCCCAACTCAGTCGACCCAAACCAGTGGATTCCAAACCAAAGCTAAAACGCTCTCAGAGCTTTGGAGTATCAAGTGCTAGCAGTATCAAGCAGATTCTTCTGGAGTGGTGTCGATCAAAGACTATTGGGTACCAGGTAAGATATTCCATAGACGTCATGGGACTTATCTCAAATCAGAAGAAAAAAGGGAGCTTTTCCCACATATCAACAAGGCCAGTGTATTAAAACTAAGAAAGGTTTAACAACACTTCAGCCTGATAAGATGCAGATTATCCTGCCTTATAGGGCTTCCTATACTGTTATTTTAAGATGGAGCTCATTATAAAGTGTTATTCTGTTTATTAGCTTTAGCATATCAACTTTATTAACATCAGTAAGATTGTGAATGAACATTATGTGTGTGGTATTATGATTCCTCTGCTTATATATTCTGACTGACTCTAGTGTGGCTTTGCAAACCAGCCCATGTGGCTCTAGTTAGAGATAGTAAATTAACGGTCAAGCCTAATTTAGTATCGAGAGAGCAGTATGTAAACATGAGAACCAGAGCAGACAGCTGGCAAACACGCATGAAGATTTCGATTTCCTTCAGTGACAGAGACTGTCTTTGCCTGTCAGATCTGCCAGCTACAAATATAAATATAAGTAAATATAAATATTACTATAAAATACTATCAATTTCAGCATATGAAGATAAGAGCCAGACAACAATGAAACATCTGCTCTGACAACCACAAGCAGTTCTGCAGAATCTCAAAGGACGTTATTGTTTTTCTATTCCTTTCGGTTACTCACTGATCAAGAGGAACAAATGCTAGAAGAATAATAGCTTCTTTTTGTAATCTATTGTTATTCATTATTCTTTTCCGTTTTAGTTTTAGATTCATAAATGCTTAATTGATTTTATTTCTTGCACACTACTCAATTTTGCATCATCACAAAAATAAATGTGTTTTTTTTGTTCGTTTTTTTTGTTTTAGTTTTAGTTATTTTAGAACATCAAGTTAAAGTAAATGAAGATGAGAAATATTGACTTGTCATCTAGCTGAAATAAAATAAGTTTAAGTTTATTAAACTATTTATATAAGTTTATTATATTTTACTTTATTTTAAGGTGTGTGTATATATGTATATACTCACACACACACACACACACACACACACACACACACATATATATATATAGGCTATATATAAATGCACAATGAAATCAGGCACATTTATTCTGAGTAGAGTAAGTATATTAAGCCAATTTTGACTTTGTGTTGATGGGTACGGGGGCAAAACCCCAGCGTCCTGTGACATATAATAGCTTCACTCTCTCCCGTTAATCTGCAGAACATCGACATTCAAAACTTCTCATCCAGCTGGAGTGACGGCATGGCATTCTGCGCCCTAGTCCACTCTTTCTTCCCTACAGAGTTTGATTACAACGTCCTGTCCCCTGCCGAGCGCAAACATAACTTCGAGCTGGCATTCAGCACTGCAGAGTAAGTCACTGGAATGGAGGCGACTCTGTTCACCCTTTAGACAAGGGCATTGAGATGTCGACACTTCATCTCCTTTATCTCTTAAAGTTGAGTAGTTTGTCTGGTAATACTTTATTTTAATGCGTCCTTGTACCACATGTTACATGTATTTACTATAGTAATACTATAAATTAGGCATAATTACATGCAACTAGCCCTAAACCAAAGCCTAATCCTACCCTAACCCTATAGTACATGTAGTTAATTACTATTACTCAGTACTAAAATTTACAATCACACTGTAGCGGGGACACATTAAAATAAAGTGTAACCGTTTGTCTTAGTGTCATCCCTTTATCATACTGAAAAGATGACTGAAATACACTACTGTTCAAAAGTTTGGGGTCAGTAAGATTTTTTTTTTTTTTTTAAAGAAATTAATACTTTAAGTATGCAAGGATGCATAAGATTGAACTATGGCCCCATCCACACTACTGCGTTTTCGTTTAGAAACGGAGACCTTTTGCTACGTTTGCACCTCCCGTCCAGACTAAAACGGCAAAAACGAAGACCTAAAACGGAGAAGTTTAGAAACGCTGCCGACCCCGTTTTGCGTTTTGAATCTCAGGAGGGCGTTTGTGAAGACGGGTCAAAACGGAGGACTTTAGAAACGATGACGCAGAGGCTCACGCTCGGCTCTATGATTGGGTGTAATCAGTCATGGAGTATACTATACACAGGTAATATTCAGTACCAGTAAACTCCACCCGCTGGAACAGTTTCTTACAGTAAGAAGTAACAGCGTCTCAGGCGCGGCAACCGCGTGCATGCTAGAAATAGAACCGATCGACGCCTATTTTTCATGCGACACGCTAGCGTGTTGGAAGCGTTTCCAAGCAAAATAGAATAGGAAAAGATGTTTATATGTCATTTTGACACAAATACATATTAATAAATGACATTTTGATGTTTGAAAGTCTCTAGGTTTACACCGGCACGCGCATGCCCAGTGTTGGTGAATGGTCACGTGATCCGCGTTTTCAGTCGTTTTAATGTGGACGGAGATCAATTATATTATATGCAGCTAAAACGCTGGTGTGGACGGAGATCGTATTCGTTTTAATTCTCCGTTTCTAAACGAAAACGCAGTAGTGTGGACGGAGCCTAAGTGACACTAAAGACATTTGTAATGTTACAAAATATTTATTTCAAAATAAATGCTGTTCTTTTGAACTTTCTATTCATCAAAGATTCCTGATTAAAAAAAGGATCACGGTTTAAATTGTAATAACATTTTACAATATTACTGTTTTACTGGATTTTGATACAATAAATGCAGCCTTTTCAAAAACATTAAAAAATGTAATTGACCCCCAAACTGTAAAAAAAAAGTGTGCATTTTTTTGCAGGGTATTAAATGGAAATTCTGTCACCATGTTTCAAAAACATAATGAATGTCAAAAAAAGGTTGCATATAAGCAAAAAGATAATCCATATAGATCATGCGCTATATTCAGTCTTAGTCACTATGAAAAGAGCTCTGTGAAGATTCTTTCAAAATCTCCTTTTATGTTCAATGAAAAAATAACACAAGTTTGGAACATATTCATTTTCATTTAAAAGCGCCAATAAGGTATTAAAAGTCTTTAAATAGGAATGGACCAGACAGATGAGATGTGAACTTGATGTGACCCGACCTTACGACCTGAACAGAATGATTCCACAATGCAAGTTGACGCAAATCATCTGCAGTTGTGCTACACATCACCTCACAGTACGGCACAAAAGATAATGTTACTTAGTTTCCGATGCGTCTGAGTCTAGGGTGTCCGTAACCGGCACTTTAAACCAGTAAAGCAATGCATGCCAACAAATCCCAGTTGAGCTCAGAGGAACCTCCCCTTTCCCTCAACCGGCTACTTGACAGCCCTGCTGCAGCATGACATCATTCTCCCAGTGTCCCAATTCCCACATCCTGAAATATTTACTTAGACCTAAAACTGCACTATTAACGTCATCTGAACATATGTATTACAGTTATCATAAACTGAAATAGTCAACAGACATGGAGAATGAATAGAAGCAGTCATACACGTCCACCCGTTAAATCTGTGTCTCTCTATTTCCAGGAAGAAAGCTGGCTGCGATAGGCTTATTGAAGTGGAGGACATGATGGTGATGGGCAGAAAGCCAGACCCCATGTGTGTCTTTACTTACGTCCAGTCACTATATAACCACTTGCGCAAGTTTGAGTGAGATCTTGGCCCCTTCAGCCCCAGCTGAACACTCTGCACTGCCCTCTGCTGGACAAGAACTGAACTCTGATATAGATACTATGGTTTGGGGTTACTAAATGTCCGTGGGAACCCACACCATTTCAAGCATGACGCTTTTACGGTTGCATTTTTAGTCAAGAAAAGGTCATCGACTATTAATACAGACCCTTGAGACATGGCTTTTGTGTATGGCAGGCTCTTTTTAGAAATTGCGGCCTCTGATTGATTACAAAACAGCTTGGTTACGCTAACTGCATTATGGAGCCATTTTATAGACTGCAAAGATAGAGACAGAAATGTATTAGTGGATTTCATATTTACTAATGAAAGAAATAGAATGTACAGGAAATAAGGTACAATATATGTTCTCAGATAGATCAGCACATTTTTTAAAATAAGTTTTGTCTTTTTTTTTCAAATTTTCAGAGAGGGTTGTCTTTTATACTGTGTCTGTAGCTCAAATACACAGGTGCATGTGCAGCACGTACAGTACACAACATACAGTAAGCACTGGATCAACGTTATAACAGGAAATGCTGTAAACCTGGTTAAACAGTGAGCATCACCAGGGAGCGTGATATATTAAATGTTTTTTTCTTTTCTTTTCTTTTCTTTTGAACGCTTTTGACTCAACTTTAGCTTTTTGGATGTTTTTTATTATTATTTTCTTGTAAAAAAAGAAAAAGAAAAAAAAGATGACATTTTCCCACACTATGTCTTGTGAGTCAATAACAATTACAATAAACATCAAAGCACAAATCATTAACATCCATGTCTCTAATGACTGAAACAAGAAATGACACTCCTGTACAAGACAGTCCAATAAATACTAAGATGACAGATGTGGAAAACAAGACAACAATATGATCATAATTTACCTTCCGGTGTTTTGAAGTGGTTTCCAAAAAAACTGATTGATTCTAATCTTGTACATTTTAATTCAAAGGCAAAATCCTTTTACTATACGTTAGATCAAGACTTTGTTAAACACGGTTAGGATTTGGAGGAAGAATAAAAAAACAACAACTGTAAGCTGTCCGGAAAGAATGACACAAAACATATGGAAATATTGGATGATGTTAGTTGATATTAGGGCTCTCCAAGGTCTCCCTCCATAGTCCGGACGAGAACATAAAGCTCAGCAAGACCGACAACAGATGCTGCGATCACTGCAGCTAACACTCTCTACAAGGAAAAACACGCATGTAACCATTAATGTTTAGTTCCAAAACACCTTATTGTTTTACAGTGCATTGATTGGTGTGAATGCAGTGTGCACTTACTGCTGCCGTCTCTGTGAAGAGATACTGGCTGCCCAGATACGAACAAGCAAATGCCGCAACTACAGTTACCAGGAAGTTGAATACAGTAACAACAACCGCCTTCACAGAACGTACTGCAGAAGACAAAATGACAAGATGAAAATCATAACAGGGAGACATTAAAAATGAGAAGAGAAAGGGGAACATCCTCCTTACCTTCTCTTCCAAAGTCTGCGAAGTTTCCATGATTATTCATTTCCTTTTGAGTAAAACAGCATATTAATAAATATGACAGTATTTTCAAAAACTATAGAGCACGTGTTTGTTATAAAGACTAAAAGAGAGTTCACCTGTGGATTTACATTCCTTGTTATTCTCTTATATTCTTCATTGGCAAGCTTTGCTTTAATCTTTTCTAGGCGGGCCACCAGCTGGGGGTTCTGTTGGGTTGAAATTAATCGTTATTTATTTTTTGATGATCATGCTTCAAACACAACTTGAAACAGTGAATCTCACTTACCCTTGGAGGTTTGATGACTTCTGGAAGATGAAGTGCGCTGTCCTCGAACAGCTCATGAAGATACACTGGATGTCCTACAAAAACATCAAACTCAACTTCTAATGTGCAATAAGAAGCTTCACAAAATGTTCCATAACATGTGTACGTTTCTTACCATTTTCTTGAAGAAGCTTGCTTAGTTTTCTCACAGTCTTGAATGGAATGATGGACTGATCTGTCAGAGCATTCAACTCTTCCTTCAGCTCTTCTGATATGGCAGATTCTCTCTCCAGTAAATCCCTCGCCTTCTCCCGAAATCTCTCTCCGATTTTAAACGAAGAAGCCATGATAACAAAAATGTCTGCTGAAGTTCAGTACACGTTCACTTACTTTTAGTAGTTTATATCAGTGATAAATCTGGGTTGTGAGGACACTAAATAGAAAAGTAGCGTAAAGCAAAAAGAGAACTTCCTTATTTACCCTATCAAAAGGCTCAAAACTAAAACTGCAATCACAAATTATATAAAGTAAAAACAGAAAATATTCCCAACAGAACTAAACTATAATGTTACACCCATATACTAGTTATATTTTATCTTAAATTGAGCATGTTTTCTGCTCTCATCCCTGCGTATCAGCTGATTTCTTCTTCTTCAGCGTGTTTATTGGCTGGTTGCAAAGCAACTAAATAATCGCACACCGCCACCTACTGGCCTTTTGGTTTGAGGCGCATGACTGGATAAAACAATGAAAAACATTGACAAATAAATTTGTCTATATTGTCGTTAAGGTGAGACGTATCCTCTTTTTTAAAATTAGTTATTAAGTGAATTGCTCATTTATTTATGTTGTTTAATATTTGTATTGAATTTGTATTTCATTGTCTGACAAAAGACAGAACAAATTCAACATACACTCATAACTACAGTAATATAAATAAAAGAAAACACACAGCCTGGGGCTGAAAAGAAATACGTTGAAAGATTCGCATATATAGATAAAGTCTTATTGGCTTTCTTGTTATCTGAATGAAGAATACCGGTATATTAAAAAACAACGGTTTGGTTTTAATATATTTATGTATATGATATTTAGCGAAAATTAAGTGGGGTCATTAAATATAGTCAAATCTTTCTGAAATTTCCTTACATGAGTTCAATGCCAAAATAATAAATGAAAGAATCTTTCGGCAAAAAAAAAAAAAAAAAGGATTACAAAAGGAACCGAAAAGACCTTTATGTAGTATCGACGTCTTCCGGTCGCAATGCCTTATGGGAAATTGTGTGCTACTTTTTACTGTACAATATTGCAATAAAAGGGTAAACACGTAATTAAATGTTATTTAACTTTTACTTCTCAATATTCCCGAATTTCACGCGCTTAAAATGTGAGTTTTGGGTTTAAAGTGTAAGATATAACCTGTGTCCGTGTGTTCATGTGCAGATAGCTAAAGGAAGATGGCAGCGTGTGCAATACGTCGGGGCTTATTGTCCACCGCTAGTAAATATAACCAGCACAAATGCACTCACAGAATATTGAGTGCATTAGACTTCAGCAGCGGATTAGATCAGAAAAAACCCCAGCCATTGTGTTCAGCTTGCGGGTTGACCAGTTTTCAACAGAAGAGGTTCATGTCATCACGGTAAGAGCTAACGTTAGTTAAGCGAACGAACGTCCTACCATGTCCTCCTGTTACATAACTTCGCAGAGTTGTAGTTTCAGCAAACTATTTTGACAGCAAATACCTTTAAAATGTATCTGTGAAAAGCATTCATATTCAATAAGAATTTAATATCAGCTGTCACGTGTATAATATGAGCTGTTACTGTAGTTTGAATGATTCACATGCTTGCATACCTGTAATACCACTTCCATATTGTTTCAGTGCACTTTATTTTTTACCGAGTGTGTGGACAACCGAATTCTGGAATCGAATGTGTTGATTACAGTACTTTTGAGTTGATTTTAAAATGCCATTGGAAAGGACAGATACCAATACACTCAATTGAGGCCTAAAAGAATGACATACCTCAGCCTTGCTTTCAAGCCCCCCATAGTCTGGGCCTGAGCCAGCAGACAGTAAACAAGTCCTATTTCTGTTCACGTCCGTTTGTTTAGTGCACCATAAAACTTTAAGATTCAGTCTGGTCTGTCTCCAAATATTTCTCCATTTTTAATATGTTGCACAATATTCAACCTTGCTGGCTGGGATGTTGAATTCAATTATGTCATTCATCATCCTAGCTATGCAGTAGTACAATCTACGTTCTTTAATGATTGTTTCTTTGGTAGAAACAGGCCTGAGGGTAAAATACTGGAACCTGTCGGAATATTTGAAGCTCTGAAGCAGCATGGCAAATATGAAACGGGCCAGGTCAGTGATCATTTCTATTGCGAAATCCCTTGATTCTGATTGCTCAGATGCAGTAATTTTAATTCTTAACATTCACAGCTTTTCCTGCACAGTGTTTTTGGGTATAGAGGAATCGTGTTATTCCCCTGGCACGCTCGTCTTTACGACAGAGATGTAAGTCCTGCTGTGGCTGACAGGTATGTAGTTGAGGATCTGTTGGATTTATACCTGATTATATTCTTATGTTTGTATTTCTGCTCGATGATCCTCCTGTTTGTCCTTTGCCTTTTCAGTAAGCCAGACTCTGTGGGCCATGGGTCTAAAGAGGTGAAGGGCAAAATGCATACGTACTACCAAGTCCTCATAGACACCAGAGACTGCCCTCACATAGTAAGTGGCATCAAAATACATATGTAAACAGTAAGTTGATGTAGTGTGGCCCTAATAAATTTTCGGACACTTTAAACCACGCTTTAAAATCATCAAATGTATTTTTAGAACTTTGTTCTTTGCTGTTAAACAAGTTTGGAGTTGGTTATAATTTTTTAAAAATGTTTCTTATGCTCACCAAGGCTGCATTTATTTGATCAAAAATAGAATAATATTGTGAAATATTAGTACAATTTGAAATAACTGATTTCTATTTATTAGATTTTAAAATGTAATTTATTCCTTTGATAGGAAAGCTGAATTTTCAGCATCATTACTCATTATTCAGTGTCACATGATCCTTCAGAGATCATTCTAATATGCCGATTCGGTGCTCAAGACACTTTACACAGTTTATCCATGTTGAAAATGTTTTTACTGTCACTTTTAATACATTTTAATGCATACATGACGAATAAAAGCATTATTGACTCCAAACTTTTGAACAGTAGTATACATTGAAGCATTTTATTATTAAATAAGCAATGCATTCGTGTTTGTCTTTGATGAATGATATTAGTGCAATAATGAGGTTATTGTCAACTTTTGCTACTTTGTTTTTGTCACTATTAGTCTCAGCGGTCTCAGACTGAAGCAGTCACATTTCTGGCAAATCATGATGATAGTAGAGCCCTGTATGCAATTCCAGGTAAACTTAAATATTCAACTATCCTTAAAAGTTAAGTTTGCTGATTTTCAACTAGCTTTGTATTGTTACAATGTCGGTAGTAACTGTAAATGAACAGTGTTTGTACTCTTTCTCTGCACGGTTTATTTGTCAGCTAAAGTCTTTTGACAACTCTAGGGCTTTTGTGAAAATGACAGGACGCCATGTCGTAATTACCGTAACAATTCTGAACTGTAAAAAGCCTTTATGTGCTTGTAAAATTTGTAATTGCAATGTGTAAACTCGTAATTTTCGGAGAGTTACGACTTGTACCATGTGGCCGCTGTACCACCTGACCACTGCAGGGTTAAGGTGTGCAGACCGATCGGTGTATGACATCCAAGTACCGCAAGAGCGATTCAAAAGCTTACAGAGCTTTATTTACGTAATTATGACATGGTGTGACCACCGCAGTACTTTGGCATTTTTGGCAAAGGGGGTGCTCGCAAGATTTACATAATTGTAAAAAATAATGATAATAAAGTTCTTCTGCCGCATAAAGTTTCATTTTGTCAGCGGTAAATCGCCCCTTTGAATTTAGGGGGCAGCATTTTTATGATCTGCCTGTTATTTGTCTCATTCTTTCCATTTGTTCTGTGTCTGCTAATGTCTTTCAGGTCTGGATTATGTGAGTCATGAAGATATCCTGCCTTACAACTCCACTGAGCAAGTCCCCATCCAGCATGAGCTGTTTGAACGCTTCCTCATGTTTAACCCCTCCAGAAGTAACTAGTCCTCTTTCAACAGAATTCAACTAATACTAGTTCTGATAAAGAAAGTTTCTGATGGATTGCGTTCATATTGTTATTTAGATCCTCCATTCACTGCGAGAGATACCCTACGGGCCTGGCAGGAGAAGAACCATCCCTGGCTGGAGCTCTCAGATGTGCACCGGGAAACCACAGAGAACATCCGTGTCACTGTTATCCCCTTCTACATGGGCATGAGGGTAAGAATGAAGGGTTACAATTGTCATTACAATTTCTTGTTGCAGGTTACATCTTATTAAATGTATAGATTAAGATATATTATACACTACCGTTCAAACGTTTGGGGTTGATCAGATGTTCTAATGTCTTTGAAAGAAGCCTCTAATGCTCACCAAGTCTGCATTTATTAGTTTAGATATACAGAATACAGTAAAAACGGTATTATGTGAAATATTATTACAATTAAAAGAACTATTTAAAAATGTAATTTATTCTTGTGATAGGAAAGCTATTTTCAGCAGCCATTTCTCCCATCTCCAGTCTTCAAGCATTGTAAAATGCTGATTTAGTGCTAAAGAAACATTACTTATTATTAGTAATGTTGAAAACAGCTGCTTAATATTTTTGTGTAAACCATGATACAATATTTTAGAATCCTTTGAATAGAAAGTAAAAAAAAACATGTATGTATATATTAGAGATGCACTGATGTATCGGCCAATAATCGCGGCCGATAAAAGAAATAATTTTCACTATGGGCCATTGGCCGATTGTTTAAAAACAGCCGATGATCAGGGCCGATTGAATTTAGGGCAAGTTAACACGACAATAACGCATTAACAGTTAAAAAATAGCGATGTTAAAAGCAGGCTCTGTTTGACCCTGTGAATCACCTGTAGTTCAAGCCTGGGTTGCCAGGTCTGCTGTTTTTCCCTACATCAAACATTATTTGTAGTGCGCCTCCCATCCAATAATCGCAAAGAGCTTTGTTCTTTGTAACTTGCAATAAGAAACAAAGTCTCTGCTTTCAAATTCTGTCCATTTTGTCACAAAATTCAAACAATAAATGGCGTTTTGATGCTCTTAAATGTGACGTGACAGATTGCTGTAGGGCCTCAGTTTAAGTGGCAGCGCGAGTCATCTCTTCCTCTTTAAGACAAGTCACAGCATGATAAAACATGCATTAATGTCAAGGTTTTTTGAAAGATAGAAATGAATCATGTCTCATGTAATATCTCCATCACTGTTTCAACCGCAGAAAGGAATTATCCAATGTTTGCATTTTGTTAGCTATAAAAAAAAAACAATAGAGAGGAGCTTATTTACTGTTAATAATATAACATTGGTGCATCTCTAGTGTGTATGTATATATGTGTAAATATATATATTTTGTTAATATATAAATATATAAATATATATATATATATGTATGTATGTATATATATATATATATATATATATAAATAAAATAAAATAAAATAGTGTATTTGTGTGTGTGTGTGCATTTTTAATTATGGTAGTGAAATGATTTTTCTTTGTGGTCTTGATTCAGATTTGTTTTTCTATGTCCACAGGAAGCTCAAAACTCTCATGTGTATTGGGTAGGCCAAATTACCTAATTATGCTTTTTGTAATAACTCAATAAAAGGGTTATTTATGGAATGGCCATTGGTGACCTGTTAGAGCTAATATGTTGATGTTTTCCTCAGTGGCGGTATTGTATCCGTCTGGAGAACCTGGGAAATGAGGTGGTTCAACTAAGGGAAAGACACTGGAGGATCTTCAGTCTCTCAGGGACTCTGGAAACAGTCCGTGGAAGAGGAGTGGTTGGCAAGGTGAGTTATTAGTCAGCAAAAGCACAAACCAGAATTAGATTATGGAAATATGATATGTTTTCTAAATCCAATCTGTCATTCATCTCACCAGGAGCCTGTTTTGTCAAGAGAACAGCCAGCGTTTCAGTACAGCAGTCACGTTTCACTTCAAGCACCCAGTGGACATATGTGGTAAGATTATCAACATTCTGTTACAACCTGTACCAGTGCACGCTTTATATTTTCTAAAATCATCTGTTAGATTGGATGGCTGAATGCTTGCATTTGAAGGCTTTCACATACTTTTGATCATGTGATGTATGAATTAATTTTTTCACAGTTATTTTGCCTTGCAGTAATAAAGTGTGAATATCATGTTTTATTTCCTTGTTTAGGGGAACGTTCTGTTTTGAAAGGACAGATGGCTCACACTTTGACGTGCGCATTCCACCCTTTTCACTAGAAAGCAATAAGTATGACAAAGCTCCCCCTACTGGCTATCCCTTGTAATAAACCTGCACCTATAAGACTACCGTCACGGCTCAGCTCAGCATCCCTACAGGCTGTTCCCTTATCAGTGCTCCTTAAATATACAATGGGTTTTAGCAAAGCATCCTTCAGTCTCTGACTGCAGCACTGGAAATGAGTAGCAACCACATATCTTTAAAAGGAAAAAGGCAGAGCAAGATAAACTGAGGAGTTGATCTTATTAAATGGAATGATGCAAGTGCACCTCGAAAGGCCGTATTGAGAGAATTTGATTGTGATTTATTTTTTCTTCTATTTATTTGGAATGGCTGTGCTCATCAATTGAATAAGCTTATTAGCGTTAACCCAGCGTATTGTCAATTTATATCTTAAGTTCAAACCCCTCTTATACTTAATTCCTTACTTATATTCTGGAGAAGACTGTCAGTGTACATTGAATGCTTTCTCCAAATGCATATTGTCTAATTAATGACTTGATGCAAAGATTATTCTTAGGTCATGCCGAAGTCAGCCAGTGAAATGTGGTTTGACTAAGAAAGCCTAGTGGGTTAAAACTGTATTAGAGATCATCATCTTGAAACCAACCTTTGATCATATATTTGGTTTAGACTACTGGATGATGAACTGTTTTACTGGTTACTGTAAATATGTTTGTAAAAGCATAAATAAAATGACATTTCCAATTTCCTGTTTTTTATTAAAATTGATGTGGTTCCACAATAGCAGCTGACATTCTCTACAGAGAAGATACTTAAAGGGATAGTGCACCCAAAAATGAAATTACTGTCATTTACTCACCCTTATGTTGTTTCAAACCTGTATGCATTTCTTTGTTCTGTTGAACACAAAATATATTTTGAAGAATGACGGTAGCCATTGATTTCCACAGTATTTTTTTTTAAATACTATAGTAAATGACCGTGTTTTCATTTTTGAGTGAACTATCTCTTTAAAAGAGGATCGATGAGGTAATGATGTCATCTCAATTACTTATCTATAATAATTTATATTTGTCTTATAGTCCTATGTGCAATATTTAGCTTAAATATTATTCCATGCTTCTTTTGTAAGTGTTAGTTTTATTTTCAATACCAAATTTTCTTCGTAAGAACAAAAAAAGTGCAGCAGATGATATGCCATGTGTTAAACACCAGATGTCACTAAAGAAAGGCCAACTATGACCGCAGTGAACAAGTCAATGATATAAAATAACTTGAGAATCTATGCCTACGCATATACGGGGATATTTTAAAGTTTAAAGTGCTGAAGTGCGTCTTAGTGCAGACATGGAGCAGTCCCAGTTGCGACCATATTCTCCACTTGGTTAACTGTACCATGGCAGTGGTACATTCTGGACTGTAGATTGAAAAACAAGTGGAGGATGTTGCAGACCGCTCCACCCCTCCCGCACAGCCTGTGTCGAGACCCAGCGCCTCTCCGCTCCATCTGAGGGATGAGAGACCGTTCAGTCGCTCTCCTCTGAACACACCCAGCCCTCAGACGGGACACACCTGGGGAGGGGAGGTCATATGACAGCGATAAATAATTCGACACGGCACATTTCAGCAGTGAACAGTGACATTTCCGCGGGCTGCGTGGAAGGAAATACTGGGATGACTTGTGCGAGAGGAAAACAGTGACGGACGACGTAAATATTTACATGCCCTTGTTCACAGCACTTCTGCTCGCCGTCGACTAAATTCACACAGAAACCTACATCTTGTGCGTATGAGAGAATGCGGAGGAACTGCGATGTTAACACGCTCAAACAGCGATTGAAATAAAAACACGAATCATCCTTCCGTAAGATAATGTTATAATTGTGTCGAACCGGGCTGAGAGAGTTTCTGGAGGTTTGTGGGACTACTCTTCTTTAATCTGCGGTCATGCTGAAGGCGTCATCAGATCTGTTCCCTACCTGAGGGACTCGAGAGGATTATTGGAGTTTTTGGCAGAAGAGATCCATTATTAAGATTTGACCTAATTGGACTGAATTACGAGTAGTTTGACATGAAACGCGCAGTATTTTATATGTTTTGTCATCTTCTGAAATTCCAAATAATTTTGCGCGTGCGGACGGATGATTTCTAAAGAGTAAACAACTGACGTTGTACGAGTCAGCTGTGATGAATGATGTAAAAGTTGGATTTTAATGCGCAGTAAACTACAGCACCATACCTTTAACGCAGTTTTGATTGGAAATTGGATGTGAAGTGTGCAAATTCTTCAATGACTTTCAGTGAGGTCAACTTTTTAAGGAATTTTCGAAGCGCAATCGGTTGTCCTGCGCAAATGGTCTTTTGGCGATCCTATAGCGCAGTTAACCTTCTTCAAGACGTTTTAAACTAAACAAAAGTATTTTGTGTTATATTTGTGATGTGCAAGTCTATGATAATGTGATAAATAACGACAGTACAGTGTTTTTTTATGCACCGCCCGATAACAAACATCGATCGAGCAGCTGTTGCTATGGTTACATTCGCATGGGCGATTCTGTTAGCGAGAGTATATACTGCTATTTAATGTAACTTTTGTGGTTACGGAAACGTTGTTTGAATGCTGTTGAAACGTATAAGTGCTGCTATGTAAAACAAAACAAAATAATACGTATTTTTAAAACCCATAATTTCCTTTGTGGGGGTCCATGCCTTAATTGGGGGGGTCGTACATCCCCCCAAAACACCTTCATAATTTGCACCCTGAATGAGCACTTTGTGAAAAGATTTGACTGAAATCCCATTCGATGCAAGTTTTTATAATTTTATTACCATATATTCTTATTGATCTTAATGTAAGTATTTTTTCTTTGTCAGGTGAGAGATGACAGGTGTGAGGTGAGAAGAAGGACTTTTAAAGCACTGTTCTCCAATAAACTTTATAGGAACGCTAAGGCTTATTTCTTATCTTCACTTGTTTCTTAAGAAATCTTACGTGCAATGTAAAGGACTTTAAATAGTTTAATGTGAATGCATTTTGAAAGTATGCCCAGTCTGGAGACCCTTTTCCAGGTTGAGACTCTATAACCAAACATGGGAGCGAAGCAAACGAAGGCTGCGGGACAGGAGGCAGGGGCGAGCCCTCAGAGCACAGGATGGAAACGGACCCCCACGAAAGACCGAGGTGACATCCTCACCTCTTTAATGTTGAGGTCAGGAGACAAACTGAGAAGCAGCGGGACTCCTCCTCCCTACCAGCGGCGCATCGGAATGATACAAGACATGATGTTGATGGCAAAGCAGGGGAAACACGATGAGGCGACAGAGATGCTGAAGACTCTCCGGCAGGTACAAATATCAGTCCATGTTTCTTGTAGGTTAGGTTAAACTTAAACAGAGTGACGAAAGTTGTCAGACTTCTCTCACTGATGAGTTCTTGTCAAGTTTTATTTTTGTTGAATGTCTGCCAGCCATGTTAACCCCATTATTGTACCTATCAACTCTCATTTGAAGTTCATGAAGTTGAAGAGTTCCTGAAGTCAGTGTGGTGCATATATTACAGTACAAAAGCAATATTGCACTCCATCTAAAAGCGTTTGGTCCTGTAAGGTTCTAGCGCACTAGTTGTTTTTAAAGCCCCCTGTGGTCGCAATAGTAATGTCCAAATTACTAGAAATCAGAGCACAAATATAAGAGAGGAAGTAACAAAATTGTAATTACACGCTGTAAGTATGTTCAGTCTTGAATCTATAAACATTTTACTTCTGCAGCTTTTTGTTTCCATATGTTGGACCACCGTGGGCCTCTCAGCTGGTAAACATAGGCCCCAAAGCATTTGCCACACTGGCCGGATCTGTAATCTGTCCTTGCACCCATGCAGAAACCACGCTTTGCTTTACAGCAGAGAGCAAAGGGCCAAAATGTCAGTTCTGTAATGGGCTGGTGTTATTTTGTAAGTTGTTGAAAGACAAAACTATGGAAGCTTGTTTCCGCCACGGAATAAAACAATTTAAAAGATAATTGCGACTTTTTATTTCACAATTCAGACTATCTTTCTCACAATTGCGAGTTCACATCTCGCAATTCTGACTTCTTTTCTCAGAATTCTGAGATATAAAGTCGCAATTGCGAGATATAAAGTCGCAATTGTGAGAAAAATAACTGTCTTTTTTTCTCAGAATTGGACTTTATAACTCGCAATTGCGACTTTATCTTGCAATTCTGACTTTATAACTCGCAATTGCGCCTTTATATCTCGCAATTATGACTATATCTTGCAATTCTGACTTTATAACTCACAATTGCGCCTTTATATCTCGCAATTATGACTATATCTTGCAATTATGACTTTATAACTCACAATTGCGCCTTTATATCTCGCAATTATGACTATTTCTTGCAATTCTGACTTTATAACTCACAATTGCGCCTTTATATCTCGCAATTATGACTATATCTTGCAATTATGACTTTATAACTCACAATTGCGCCTTTATATCTCGCAATTATGACTATTTCTTGCAATTCTGACTTTATAACTCACAATTGCGCCTTTATATCTCGCAATTATGACTATATCTTGCAATTCTGACTTTATAACTCACAATTGCGACTTTATATCACACAATTCTAAGAAAAAAGTCAGAATTGCGAGATGTAAATTCGCAATTGCGAAATAAATGTAAGCATTGTGAGATAAAAAGTTCACAATTACCTTTTTTATTTTTTATTCTGTGGCGGAAACAAGCTTCCATACAAAACACACCATTGCTGTCACATTTTATAGAAATATGGAAATATCTTGAGATTCCCAACTCTTTAGATATTGCATCTCGCAGAATTCAGCGCTATTGAGACAGATGCCCATTTCACAGTCCTGTGAACCTGTGAGAACAGACACAGCACAAGCTGACCGAAGAGTTACACTGCACTGCATAAATACCAACTGTTTGCTTTGGGTAGTGATTAATTATGGTCTGCTTTGTATCGAATGACAGATAGAAACTTTCTTTGTGTCAGTATACTAGTAAGATCAGGCCAGTGTAGATATGTGCTGCCAGAACTCCTGCCCCATTACTATTTTTTGATCCAGCATTCCTCAAGAATAAGGATCATCTTATGGACTAGAAGTTCATTTTTGCAGGTTCACTGAGCTGAGGATTTTCTGCATATGTGCAGCAGGGATCAAAGACCGAGCTAATGGGGTTTTCTAATCCTCCATAGTATTAAATGAACTGTTGGGCAGTGACGAAGCAACAGGTGGCTTTGGAATACACTGTATTTTTTCAAAAGGTGTGAAAAAGAAGCACACTTTAGCATACTTTGACAAAGAGAATTTAAGTATATTATTTCAAAGTATATTATTTAGTATTAAGTTGAAACTGAACATAATGTTTTCAGGCACTTAATTGCATGTTATTTACAATGAAATGAAAATGCATTATAGTTTAAATATATATCAAATGACATGTTTTTTGGACTTTTTTAAATTTTTATATATTTAAAAATATATTAACTTATATTAACTTAATAATCATAATCAAGTACTTTACATGTGCTTTAGTATGTGAGTCAACACATCATTTGCCATTGTTACAAAGTGCACTTTTTTTATTGTACTTAAGAGTGTACTTAAGATATCTGCAAGTAAAACATTTTTTTATATATATTTTTAGTAAACATACTATTAAGCACACTTCTTTTTCACAAGGGGAAGCTTTTTATCACATATAAATGTGGTAGTTTTACTGGAATGCATTTGCTGTTGCATCCTGCAATGGGGGCTAAAGCACATAATGAGCAAGAAATAGAGTCAAAGGACAGCGTCTCTTGTCCAGTGGTTACCAAGTGCACCTTGTTGCCCGGAGACCATGAAAATGGATGGGCCTTTGATTAAATGGAAATCAATTCATCAAGATTCATCCCTCCATAGAGGGATAAACCAAGACTTTTGCTCAGCATGCATAGTCTAGGTCCAAGTTTTTATTGACAGAGGTGGTCTAGTGTTAGAGTGCCTTTTCTCTTAACAAAAACGAACCTTCCCTGAACTCATTCACTTTGTCATACTAATTATTATTTGCTTCCATTCACGCCCACTCGTTTTCCGTTGATTATTTAGTTCTGACTGTAGAGCCCTCACCCCCACACACATTTGCAATTTTTAAAATTGCTGACCCCCTGTCTGCCCTGTTGATTTACAGATTGCAAATGTTTTTTGCAACTTGTTTTGCAGAGTTAAAGGATTTTGCAGACTACAAAGTCTACTCGCTTTCTAGGTCCACATTTTGATATAGGGCAACATCAATTAATGATTTCAGGGATGTGAACAGGCAAACATGAACAAATTGACTCAGCTATTGTTTGTGTTTACAAAGCACAAATTGTGTATAAGTACATGGTACCTTTATAAGTACCTTTACATAGAATCCTTTAATCCACGTGACAAATACTGCAAAGAAAAAGCTTCTTAGATGACATTTTAGAGAATCAGAATTCAAAAATAAGCAGTCAGTCAGAGAATGTAATTCCCATTCGCTTGACCTCCATGTATTGTGTCTTTTTTTTCCAGGATCTGGGAATGGAGTCAACCTCTCTGGACGATGTTCTCTACCGCTATGCCAGTTTCCGCAACCTGGTGGATCCCATTACCCATGACCTCATTATTAGCCTGGCCAAATACATTCACTGCCCAAAGGTATAGTGCTCAGATTCTGTGATTTTCTGTGACATTTTAAACCTAATCCCATTCACACCTAAAACACAAACACACGCGCTTTACTATTTCTGCATGCTCTATTTCTGTGCATTTCTTGTATGTTGTGTTACATTAATATTTAATGAAGATTGCTTTAGAACACTGCCTGGAAGGCACAGCAGATTGACGTGAAAAATGAAACGTACCATTCCAGTGCAGTGAGCATTAGGATAAAACCCAGTTGCTTAAGCATGTGTGAGTCTGTATGTGTGTGTGAGGGAGAAGCAGAGATGAAGAGAGCGGAGAGGGTAGAGGCAGAGGGAGGTGTACTTGCAGATGAGTCACACACAAAGACCAGTCAGCCCTCTTCCAAGACTACTGCTGCTGCTGCTGCACGTAATGAAGCAAGTCAGGCACTATATCACACCACTAACACCCTGCTCAGCTCCTACAGAGAGCGGCACAAACACCTGACCACCACCAAAACAACACTGAGTGAGGATGCTGCCGATTGTTTTCTTTTCACTGAGCTCATCATCCCTTCTCTAACCAGATGTAGTTGTGTGAGACTCATGAAATCTGTCATGAACATGTCCTGGTTTTATTTCACCCCAAAACCAAAAGGAAGATCTATGAAATAATATTTTGCTTAAAGAAAATGAAGCCTATTTTTAGGCTCATTAAGATTTTTTGCTTTATTTTGACGTTATTTTTGTCTATTAAGCATACTCCCTCCTTCAGTGCTAATGATCATAATGCAAAAAATAAAAAATTTATTCAAAATCACAGTACCACAATAAGAAACCAAATGTATGTATTTATATATATATATATATATATATATATACACTCACCTAAAGGATTATTAGGAACACCTGTTCAATTTCTCATTAATGCAATTATCTAATCAACCAATCACATGGCAGTTGCTTCAATGCATTTAGGGGTGTGGTCCTGGACAAGACAATCTCCTGAACTCCAAACTGAATGTCAGAATGGGAAAGAAAGGTGATTTAAGCAATTTTGAGCGTGGCATGGTTGTTGGTGCCAGACGGGCCGGTCTGAGTATTTCACAATCTGTTCAGTTACTGGGATTTTCACGCACAACCATTTCTAGGGTTTACAAAGAATGGTGTGAAAAGGGAAAAACATCCAGTATGCGGTAGTCCTGTGGGCGAAAATGCCTTGTTGATGCTAGAGGTCAGAGGAGAATGGGCCGACTGATTCAAGCTGATAGAAGAGCAACTTTGACTGAAATAACCACTCGTTACAACCGAGGTATGCAGCAAAGCATTTGTGAAGCCACAAGACGCACAACCTTGAGGCGGATGGGCTACAACAACAGAAGACCCCACCGGGTACCACTCATCTCCACTACAAATAGGAAAAAGAGGCTACAATTTGCACGAGCTCACCAAAATTGGACAGTTGAAGACTGGAAAAATGTTGCCTGGTCTGATGAGTCTCGATTTCTGTTGAGACATTCAGATGGTAGAGTCAGAATTTGGCGTAAACAGAATGAGAACATGGATCCATCATGCCTTGTTACCACTGTGCAGGCTGGTGGTGGTGGTGTAATGGTGTGGGGGATGTTTTCTTGGCACACTTTAGGCCCCTTAGTGCCAATTGGGCATCGTTTAAATGCCACGGCCTACCTGAGCATTGTTTCTGACCATGTCCATCCCTTTATGACCACCATGTACCCATCCTCTGATGGCTACTTCCAGCAGGATAATGCACCATGTCACAAAGCTCGAATCATTTCAAATTGGTTTCTTGAACATGACAATGAGTTCACTGTACTAAAATGGCCCCCACAGTCACCAGATCTCAACCCAATAGAGCATCTTTGGGATGTGGTGGAACGGGAGCTTCGTGCCCTGGATGTGCATCCCACAAATCTCCATCAACTGCAAGATGCTATCCTATCAATATGGGCCAACATTTCTAAAGAATGCTTTCAGCACCTTGTTGAATCAATTCCACGTAGAATTAAGGCAGTTCTGAAGGCGAAAGGGGTCAAACACAGTATTAGTATGGTGTTCCTAATAATCCTTTAGGTGAGTGTATATATTTGTATATACAGTATATAGGTCTCAGTTAAACTTGATACTTGTATTCAGCAAGGATGCATTAAATTGATCAAAAGTGACAGTAAAGGCATTTATAATGTTACAAAATATTTCTATTTCAAATAAATGCTGTTCTTTTTATCTATTTATCAAAGAATAATGGGAAAAGGTATCAGGATTCCACAAAAAAGATTATGCAGCACAACGTTTTCAGCATTGATAATTATAAAAAATGCTTCTTGAGCAACAAATCAGCATATTAGAATGATTTCTGAAGGATCATGTGACGCATTCAGCGTTGTCAACACAGGAATAAATTAGATTTTTAAATATATTAAAATAGAAATCAATTATTTTAAATTGTAATAATATTTCACAATGTTACTGTTTTACTATTATTGATCTAATAAATCAAGCATAAGAGACTTTGCTGACCCCAAACATATATGTATATATTTATGTACAAATATGTAAAAAAACAACAACATATTTTTCATTTGATGCTTTTATGCTGAAATGTGAACTAGACATCCATGGATCCATCCACTCTCCAAACTAGGAGGGCTGGAGACTATCCCAGCATCTCAGGTCCCATGCGGTAGAAAAACCCTGGACAGATGGCAAGTCCATGACCTGGAAATTATTGCAAAAAAATGGTATCCAGCCTCAGAAACATGCATATGCAATCACTTTTTTAACCAAGCAGACATAATGAAATGTTAACTAACAGTGGGAAGAGTGAGACTTTGCGCGTGTGTGTAAGGTGACATTGCTCTAAGTGATGTTATTGTAAATAGCAATGGAGGGAGACAAAGTAGAGACGAGCTCAGTGATGTGACGAAAGGAAAGCTGGGCTGTCTGTTACACTCAGAGCTGTCAGAGCAAGCTGGGTGTATGATTACACCGCCTGGGGACCCAGTGTCTGTCTGCAGGGGGATGCGCACCAGAGCTGACCAGCCATGTGGCACTGTTAATCTCACCGTCAGCAGCAACTAGGCTTTACCAACAAATAAGGTGCGTTTTCCAGACATCTTAATATCCACAGGCATAGTTCTATCTCTGATCCACTGCAGAGGTCAAGACCTGGTGCAGCAGAGAGACGTGATGGCGGGATTGATTTACATATTGATGTTTCCAGTACGGATACAGACACCTGAGCACAGACAATGTGCCCTTGATGAAATACTATGTTACTGTTATCTTGGATTCAGGGCAAAAACAAATCTCATTTGGCCCAGGGTAAGACCTATGGCAATTTGGTCCCGACCCTCTGAGTTTTCGCAACCACTCTACATGTAGAGATAATTTTGTGGGTTAGGTTCCTAGGTTGAGCCTAGAGTTAATACATGAAAATATAGATAATTGGTAATCTAGTCAGGTATGAGCAGTGCCCTCTCATCCCCTGCAGTGCACTGAACCTGATTTATTACCTGAAGCAAATCAGTGTTATTACAGTGATAAACCTCTGTACATTTCAGTTGTGATTAACATGACAAGACAAAATTACTGTTAGAATGGACATTGAAAAAATAAAAACTCATATCCAAGGTTTCATCTTTGCAGTTCCTCATAATATGAAATGTGTTCCAATATCATAGTCAATGTTATTTTAGTATTATTTATATACTATTGAAGTATTTATTAATATTTTGATTTATATATTTTTTTTTAAATATATTTTCAGTTTTAGTCTTTTTTTTTACATTTCTATTTAGCATTAATTTCTTTAGTTTTAGTCATTTTAATGGTTCAACTTTTCAACATTTTAGTTAGTTGCCAATCTATATTTGATTTATTCTGGCTATATTTCAATTAACAAAATCATTTGTAATAGTTTTAACAAAAACAACACTGATCACAGCATAATGGTTCAGATTTAATTATGGAAGCATCATATATTGATTCCATATTTTTGACTTAATTTTTAAAAAATTAATTAATTGCTGTATCAGTTGTTATTGGATATTTAATTGTGTAATTCACTCTTTTTTTTTTTTTACATATAAATGAACTTTTACTGTCATCTCAGTTACACTCACTTAAACTTAAATTTAAACTTTAAATGTATCTAATTAATTTACGCAATTAAATGTAATCTTTGGTAAATTTCAAAATGAATATCCATTTTTCATACTCTACATTATAAAGTTGTGAAGCCTATTTTCATTTGTAGCATTTAAAGCAAGGGATTTTGATCTGTAATATTTATCAGCTATTGGTTATCAGCCAGAATAATTAAATAATTATTAAATAATTCAGTTTAATTATTGACAACCCTGCAAGAGTATGCGGTGCTTTTCTTTTTCGGTAACTTATGTTTTAAGCATTGGCAGAAATAGTTTCTGCCTAGAGGAGTGTGGCAGTTACTTGAGGTGGTGTGTCTGCAAATTGGATTGCTTTAGGCAGTGATGAATATGCGTAAAAATAATAAAGCTTTCCAGAGATGGCTGTACAATACATCAATATGCCACTAATATATTACTTGCTAATGCGTTTCACCATGGACACCAAATCCCACACATACACATTCACAGAACCTCAGATGACCTAATGATATAGTCAGAATGAGTTTGTGATATATCGGTCAGTCCATTTGCTTTGCTCCTGTCATCACAAATGTCAAAAAAAAATTAGTATTTTACCTTGAGGGCTCAGAGACCCTGATCTTCTGCCAGTCCCCATTAACCTGCTGTGTGTTACAGCTTGATTGATGCGATCTCTCTCTCTTTCCATCTTTGTCAGGAGGGAGATGCTTTGGGTTCCATGGAGAAGGTTTGTCGTCAGCTGACCTACCACCTGAGCCCACACTCCCAGTGGAGACGGCAGGGGCTGCTGAAGAGGAAGCCACAGTCCTGGTGAGAAAGCAGAACTGACAGGCAGAGAGGGGGTCTCAGATTTAGGCTGTGAGGGCAAATGCTGCCTTACTTTACTCAATACAACAACAGGTTTTTTTTTTAAACCTCAGTTTACAGTGCTTCTATTCTTGTTTCATCTTGATTTGTCTCTTTTACCAGGGTTCCCACGATTATGTAAAACCTGGTAATAATTAAAAAATAATAATAATTTGATTGTAATATTAAAAGTGTATATGTCTATAGTCAATACACATATCTTTCTAGTTATCACATACACTACTACTGTTCTTTATTTATTTAATCAAAAACACAGTAATATTATGAAATACTGTTACAATTTAAGATAACTGTTGTCTAAATGCAGTTTATTCCTGTGATGGCAAAGTTGCAGCCATTATTCCAGTCTTTACTTTCCCATGATCCTTCAAGTCATCAAGTCATTCTAATATGCTGATTTGCTGATCATGAAACATTTCTTATTATTATAAATGTTGAAAACAGTTGTGTTGCTTTAATATCAAGAAACAGCATAAAAGAACAGCATTTATTTGAAATCGAATCAAATAATAATATTTTATATTATAACTTCTATTTTGAATATACATTTTTCTAGATATCAAATATTTGCTCAATATATGTTCTCAAATATTTGAGATGCTATTTTGCTCTTGTGTATCAATCAAATTATATATATATAGCAAATTTTCCAAATAAATCAATGCAGTTCAAGTGGTTTACAGGCAAGAACAAGCAATTTAGACTAAAATTAAAACTTGGGTAAAACTTGCTCACAAACCATAGTAATTTACCATTTTTGAGTGAATCATTCTTTTAAGTTGAATCTTTTCAATGAGTCGATTCACAAATGATTCAGTGATTCGTTAGCTAGTCGATATTTATCAAAATGATTTTTATGAATGGACATTTATTTACCGCGGGAACACTTTTCTTTTTGTCGTCTCTTTTCTTTCTCTCTCTTTTTCCTCTTTTGTTTCTTTTATTTTCTCATTTTCTTTCTGCCGTCTAGCTCTCTATTGGGACATACGTACTTTAATTTCACATGAAAACGTTACATTCTACGCTACATTATAAATTGTATTGATGCTCATTTTCTTCAACCCACATGGAGTAGCCTAGTGGCTCGCAAGTGCCTCGCTTTGTTCATTAATTAAGCTAATTAGTTGGTTTTAAAATAAAAGGCTTTCTGACTTTGTAGAGCAGGCAGTCAAAATGAATCATCGCTTTGCCAGTTGTTTGTCCCTGTACTGATTCGTCAGCACTTAGGGATTAATTACGCTTTAAAAACCACATGGCTAATGGAGCGTCTCATTTGAGGTTTGGGTTGGGTCCTACAGTCCCGATATTCTTAAATAGTTTTAATACACAATATCTTATATCTCCAGAACAGCTGTGTATACCATCCAAATCTCATCACCTGTGAATTGGCTCCTCAACTGGGCTTTTAGCGGTTTCGCCTCCGTCCATTGATGAAAAGAGCTGTTGAATCTGCAGATTGAGTCAGTGAATGAAAGAGCAGCCTCCCACTGCGTGCTGTGTGGTTTTTTTTTGCTAACACATGGTTCTGTGGTGTAGACTCATACTTATGTGGCTCCTTTCCAGCTGCCATTAATATAGTCAAAATACAGACTGTGTAATGAGGAAATACTAGGCTTTATTTATTTCCTGTGTCGATGGATACACTTTAGATGAGCTTAAGCCTTTACTCCGTGCTTAACTCACTAGTGGTGTCCTTAAACTTATGTATGCAAGGATAAATCAGCTGATCTCCCCTACCGCAGTTCATTCACTGCATTGACTGCTGTGGTAAAGCTGGAATGTGAAGGTATGTGTTTATGTGTAGACCGGATTCAATAGCTTCTCCTTTTTATCCACTCTGGTTGTGTTGTCTAATCTTCACCGGGTTCACCGTCGTTTGTCTGAGTCACACCACACATGGCCCTCCATTTGTTACCCCTTGTGATGTTTACGGTGGGTGTGGGTTATTGTCGCAGATGTGAATGCAGCTGTTGGGGTTTAAAAAGAGAAGTGTTTCTCAGTTGCCCGTGCTGTTGATGCTGGTGTGCCTCTGTGGCTCTCCTTATTCTCTGTTTGAACTTCCTCGAGCGCTTTTGTTTGTTCTACCTGAACTCTGAGTTTACTGATGTGATTTCATCAGATCATTAATAATGAGGCTGTCCAGGAGAAATAGGAGTTCTAATAATTTCAAAGCCTGAAGGTGCAAACAGGAAAGAAAAACAAGGGAATAGATTAACTAAAATGAAAATTCAGTCTCCTAAAACATTTAAAGGGGTGGTATAATGCCCCCTTTTTTACAATATGTAAAATAAGTCTCTGTTGTCCCCAGAGTGTGTATGTGAAGTTTTAGTTCAAAATACCCCACAAATTATTTTTTACAGTATGTTAAAATTGTCCCTTTTTGAGGGTCAGTAAAAACGTTTTGTGTGTGTCCCTTTAAGTGCAAATGAGCTGCTGCTTCCAGCACATAGGGCGGAGCTTCAAGAGCTTGTGTGTGTGTGTGTGTTAGTAGCTCCGATTACCTCACACAGACAAACACTAAAATGTCAGAAACTGTTCTGCATTTATGTTTAAAAACTCAAGAAGAAGTGACAACATGTAGAATGCAACATGACGTTTCTGAATGGTTAGTTGATGAATTTATGTTGCTGATGTGGAGTTAACTATCTTCAAGTCTTTGATTAGCATATTCTGTCATGATAATCTATAAAATCACTCGTGTGGGAAATGTTGTAAGATGCCTACAGAGTGACATGCTATTGCATTTGTGTTACGTACTGTATTACATGTGAAAAGACGGATGCGACAGCTTGAGCAGACTCACAAATGTGCTCTACTACAACAACTCTTCCTCTTCTCAACATAGACTGTATGTTCTCGGGGGCGGGGTTTATGTAAATTTTAGGATTAGTGATGTCACTAACCCGGGAGGAATGTCATGTAGTCCCTACCAGCCGTTTGTTGTAGTCCTTAAAAAAACAGTTTTCTTTAAAAGAATTTATCTTCTTTTGCTTTGAGCTTTGTAATTTTGCAGGTGTTGTTTATGCTCAAACAGCAAAATTACACACTAACTAAAGTTAGAAAAGTGAAATCATAATCAACCACCCCTTTAACATCTACCTTTAACAGCCCTGGAACCAATTCATTGTATCTAGTTTATTTATTGCTAAATGTAACTTATTTAGCTTGTAAATTTAATGACCAAGTAAGATATTACTTGTCACTGGCATTAGCGCAGCCATTGTTTATAGTTTATAGTCAATGTAGCAGCCACAGCTCGTCTGTAACCAAATTATTTATGCATGCCCCACTAAAATATTCATCCAAAACATAGACCTCTATGTAAACTGAATCAATAACAAATTGTAAAAGTGTTCAGCATTCTACAACAAATATGTTTTGGATTTTCTCGACTTTAAGTTGTAAAGTGAGCAGGATATATTAAAATCTAGCGCATGGCTTCGGCATGCATGTTTTATGTTTGTAGTAAGCAGGGCAGAGTCCTCCTCAGCTCTACAGCGCCCCACGGTTTCTAGTGTAAATCTGTGGTGAAAAATGGAACTGCAGCACGCTCTAGTTTAGAGCCATTGGGGCAGATTTCAGACTGCCCCACTTATTTTCACATTACCTTACGTAAACCTCTGTCTGTTTTTCCTATGTGTATTAGTGTATCAAATTAAGTAATAAGTACTAAATCCTTTTGTTTAAACATGCTCACATGAACAGCTTTTATATAGTTCTGTTGTGTTTGTTTTATGTTTTTTCTGAGAATAGACATGACTTTCTATTCCTCACCGGAATTCCTCCACGACTTGTGACATTCTAAAACAACATTCGGAGGCAATAAATACTGCATTAATTGCAATTCTAAGATTGCGTCCAATGTGTGTGATGTGTGTATTTAAAGCCTTTCAGTCAACATTAGAGCGCCACCCTCAGGCTGAATAATGCAATGACATTAGACCTCTGCTGCCTGCACGTGTTCAGCTATTAGAAAATAAAGCTTACAAAATGTTTATCATAAACTAGCGCTAAGACCCAGAACCTACCTAAATTTACGGTCAGGATCCACTACTGCAATGTAGTGTTTACCTTCACAGTCTCTTCAGCACAATGGTAACCACAAAAACTTCAACATAAAATCTACTTTTTTAAATGTCAAACATTAAACACTAACAGGTATTTCCCTTTACTAAAAACAAATAAAATAACACTTAATTCCAACATTTATTCTCCTTATCCGGACCTATGCAAAGCTTGCTGGGAACTAGAAATCCAATGTTCATTTTCAAAGTTATCAAGACAATTTAATGAAGTTACTACAGCTTAATTTAAAAAACAAATAAATAAACAATTAACACAAAACATTTAGTTTAAATCACACATTAAATTAAGTTTATGTAATGATCGACATTATGATGTCAACAGAACTCAACAAAATATTGTTTGCAACTTAAAAGGTTTAATTAAATAAATAAAAATTATCAATTTTTAAACTGCAAACAGTCCTTTATTTCAGTTGTGGTATCAGGTCCCCTAAATTACTATATATAGTAATTTATAGTAAAATGTCTAAGCTTCTCATTTCCATACATTGAAAGTGAATGGTGACACTACAGATTTTCACTGAATAACAACTTTGGTCTGTTTCTCAAATTAAGATCCCATATGACTTGAGATGACTTGCAATATAGTGAACTAGTCATATGGACTACTTTTGTGATGTTTTTATAGTTTTTCCTTTTTTGGAGCTTGACCTCTTTCTCAGATTTTTCTCCTGAGAAAAAGTCTCCAGTAATCTCAAATGTGTCCTCTCTAGAGTTTCAGAAGCTATCTCAGCAATGTCTCAAACTTTCAATAGAATCTCAAACATTTCTAAATCAAGTTTTTTTTTTTTTTCTTGTTTTTTTTTTTTGTTAGGCAAAACATCTGAGACGAAATAGACACATTAAATGTGAGCTTTGAAAGAGCATCCTCTGGGTGGAAAATTTTTTATTCAGCATTTTTTATTCTGTATATAATATTATAGTATTTATTGATAAATTAGCTTTTATTTTTATATTTTCAGCTTGCATTTTAAATTTAGTTTAAGTTTCTATAATTGTATGTGCTTTTGTCATTTTTAATTTTAGGTTTAATTTATTTTTATTTCAGTTTAAGTTTTAGTAATTTTAGTACATTTCTAATTTTCATGTACGTTTTTTAAGTTTTTCATTAATTTAATTTCAGCTTTGTTTTAATGAACGAAAACCATTTTAAATAGTTTTAGTTAACAATAACAGCACTGAAAAATATCCAAGTATTCATAATGATTATATTTTTAACTCATTTTATGTCTCCTTTGGTTACCCTTTCTCTTTCCCTTAATGATTCCACCCTCTCCGCTGTAGTGTTGGCTAAGTGCTAACATGACCTTAACCTCCTCCATAGATCAGAGTGAGACAGTCTCTCAGACAGGTGTCTCATTTTCTCTTAGAGAATTCATACGCAACAGATGTTTGGCTGCGGTATGCATGTTTATGTGAGCATTGCATTACTCATAGTGTATGTGCAGTTTTATCTATGTGCCTGCATGCAAATATTTACATTGAAGCTACATCAATTCTGATTTGCAATTCTACATATACCTGGAGGAAATTATACATCTGCTCCGGATTTGTTAATCTGTTATCTTAAGTGTAATCTTAAGTGTAAATACAGACTGTATTTGTATACATTAAAGTGTATCTATTAGCACAGTGGTATATACACTGTAAAAATTATGACACATATGTTTTATCATTGCTTAAGTTAAGTAATTTTCAACAAGCTTTACAAGATTCAACTATTTTTTTTAAGTCAGTTTAATGTAATTTAAGTTGAAATGACTTAAACATCCAAGTTGATTGTACTTAAAAATTGAAGGCAGCAACTTTTTTTTGCAGGATATTGCCCAAATGCAGTATACAGTGGGTACGGAAAGTATTCAGATCCCCTTAAATTTTTCACTCTTTGTTATATTGCAGCCATTTGCTAAAATCATTTAAGTTCTTCTTTTTTTCCTCATTATTGTACACACAGCACCCCATATTGACAGAAAAACACAGAATTGTTGACATTTTTGCACATTTATTAAAAAAGAAAAACTGAAATATCACATGGTCCTAAGTATTCAGACCCTTTGCTCAGTATTTAGTAGAAGCACCCTTTTGATCTAATACAGCCATGAGTCTTTTTGGGAAAGATGCAACAAGTTTTTCACACCTGGATTTGGGTATCCCCTGCCATTCCTCCTTGCAGATCCTCTCCAGTTCTGTCAGGTTGGATGGTAAACGTTGGTGGACAGCCATTTTCAGGTCTCTCCAGAGATGCTCAATTGGGTTTAAGTCAGGGCTCTGGCTGGGCCAGTCAAGAACAGTCACGGAGTTGTTGTGAAGCCACTCCTTCGTTATTTTAGCTGTGTGCTTAGGGTCATTGTCTTGTTGGAAGGTGAACCTTCGGCCCAGTCTGAGGTCCAGAGCACTCTGGAGAAGGTTTTCGTCCAGGATATCCCTGTACTTGACCCCATTCATCTTTCCCTCGATTGCAACCAGTCGTCCTGTCCCTGCAGCTGAACACCCCCCCCCCCCCCCCCCCCATTGTGCAAAAATGTCAACAATTCTGTGTTTTTCTGTCAATATGGGGTGCTGTGTGTACAATAAAAAAAAAAGAACTTAAATGATTTTAGCAAATGGCTGCAATATAACAAAGAGTGAAAAATTTAAGGAGGTCTGAATACTTTCCGTACCCACTGTAAGTTGATTGTCAAATTGTTAAATGCAAACAATATAAACAGGTCTTTACGAACGCAAGATATCTGAAACCTGCTGTTGTGTGGACTAAAAATATTGTTAGGTGTATTTGGATCGCTTCTTCGAAACAAAACCTGCTAAGTGGAATCTGATATGCCGTAGACCTACTACATGACCTCTATTGTTGAGTTATAGCTGGGCTGAAATGTGAAGTGCATTGCACTGGTCTGCATGTGGTGAAGCGTCTGCAGTCGATAACAAGCAGCTGAGCCAGTAAAGAATGTCTTCCTCATCTCAACACAGGCAGGCTGGAGCTTTCTAGACCATCATCTCCAGATGTTTTATCTAGCTTTAACATATGATCAGCCTCCATAACACCCATTAATGGCAAACTCGTCGGTCTGCATGGTATTTGATAGCTAGAATTGTTTAACTGTGAGGGGAGAAGAAAGATAGAGAGCTGTGTTAAACGAAAAAAGGATTTGGGAATATAAAATAGGACTAGAAGAGGGTGTGGAATATGGGCTGTTGTGAAATCATACTGTCATCTCTCAGGCATGTCTGCTGAATTCTTTCTGCCTTCTAAATTTCCCCTCCTATTTCTCATCCCTCTATTTTCTTGAGTCTTTCTAATGCCACCTCTCCCCAAGAGATTACCTCACAGTTCTGCCTTTTGCTAGATTTAGTAGCTTAAGCTCTCCATTTTGTGCCTCTTTTTCTCTTGTTGTCGTCTTGTCCTTGTCTGCTCACGCTCTTTACTGCCTGAGTGCAGAAACAGCAGGTTCTGAATGTGGCATGATAATGCAATAGGCTATTGGTATTCATTCCTGTCATGTTCCTTACAACTGTCAGCATATCTGGCTTTCTCAATTTCATTCCCTGTCTCTCTTTATTCTAGCAGTGACTTTGACTTTCCGTTTTGCACGTGGCCTCCAATTAATGATGTCTTAACATTGATGTTGCATTGATTTACATAGCCATCCAGAAAGCTGTCATGTCAGAGTTACTGATGCCTGAGAGGCTGAGTAAAAGAGCTGATTGGCAAAAGACAATGTGAAATAGCTTGAAGTCAGCTTTTAAAATTAACATAAACTTATTACACAAAGAGCTTAAACAAAACTGCTGGCACTTTGCACAAATTGGCTATAAAATTGAGCCTAAACGTCATAAAAATGTTAGTTGTCAATCTCTGGAAGTCAACTGAATATTATGTTAGCGTTTTTTGTTTTATATGAAGTTCTCAATTTTTGCAAGTGTAAAAAGTATTTATAAAAATTGAGAAAATGGATTGAGGTTATTTGTTTGTCTTCCCAGCATGCTGTAAAAAAAAAAAAAAAAAAATTATGTTGTGTACTGTATTCATGGAAAGTGCTTGCTATTTTAAATTATAGGATATGTTCTACATCATACTAAGCTAAATGTTAACTAAAATAAATAGTCCGCACATTCAGTCATCCTTGCATACACTGCAAAAGAAGGTTTATTTCAGGTATTATTTCAATGATGGTAATCCTTTATTTTGCTCGGACAGTCACACACCTTTCCAGTGTGTTGGAGAATAGAACAGTATGATAGAATCTGCACTCAGTCATAATTACCACACTTATTATGGAAGAGTCTTCAACATATTATCTGAGGGTCAAGGCCATTTTTATTCACCTACATTAAATCTACATTCAGGGTCAGTAATTATTATTATTTATGTTTTACGTTTTTGAAAGACATCTCTTATGCTCACCAAGGCTACATTTATTTGATGAAAATACAGTAAAAAATAGTAATAGTTTGAAACATTATCTCCGGTTTAAATAACTGTCTTCTATTTGAATATATTTTAAAATGTAATTTATTCCTGTGATGGCAAATTACTCCAGTCTTCAGTGTCACATGATCCTTTAGAAATCATTCTAATATGCTGATTTGCAGCTCAAGAAACATCTCTTATTATTATCAATGTTGAAAACAGTTGTGCTGCTTAATTTTTTTTGTGTAAGCGGTGATTTAATGCATACTGACCCCAAACTTTGAAGAATACTGCATATATAATGTATCCAGCTATGTAAATTATGGATTTATGTCTTTTTTACCACTTTTTATAGACAACATAAAAATGATTTTATGGGTTGGGTGTTTTGCTTTTTCTCTTTTCCTCTTTAACAGCATGTGAATGAGTTGTAACAATGCAATTCAGGATGGCGCATCTCTGACACCCTCCCACCCACCTGCTGCTCAGAGTCTTTGCTTTATCTTCAGTAATCGAAAGGGTTCATTTCTGTATAGCTGAGAAATGAGAAACTTCAACCTTATTATCTTCGGTAATTAAGTCGAACCGTCTTTCCAATCTATCACACTGAAGTAATCACCTGATTTCATTTAGTTTCACAGGAAAAGAGGATTTTTCACAGCACACACACCTGCTGACGGGTCAATAATTAGTCTTGTGTGAGAAAATAAATGAGTGCTGGAAGTAAAGACACCGTTCTAACTGTAGAAATCGAGACATGTGGTAGACAAAATGTATTGCTTGTCACTATCTGCTTTTTTTCAAATTGAAGAGTGATTTAAATTTCAGATAAATTAAAAAGCTGCATTAAATAAATTAAACATTACGTAGATTGCAAAATCTCTCTGATTATCCTTTCCAGCTTAAATAACTCAGGTGCTTTCTAAGCAGTCAAAAGCTGCTTTGGTGTCATATGTTGCATGTAAGGGATAATGTAGAGTGAGGCGGTTGTTATAGCGAATACAACCCCGACAGGCTGATCAGGATCCTGACGCGAAGCGGAGGGGTCTTGAATCAGCCTGAAGGGGTTGTATTCGCTATAACAACCGCCTCACTCTACATTATCCCGCTTATTACATGGCTACCTACCAAATAAATCAATAATTTGACACAAAATATTGATTTAAAAAGGAGTTTATCGATTTAAAAACGATTGTATTGCTTCCGCTAAAGAAAATAGTCCGTTCCGTCTCTACGGTTAGAATCCTGCGTCCATAGCAACGCTCTGTTTTTCATGGCAACGGTGTGTTATACTTCGCAGCGGTCTGTTATCAAGAAATAACAGACCGCATTCTACATTGGAATTCAACCAAGCCATGTAATAAATGAAAATAAAGTACAGGAAAGATTACTTGGGTAAGATTATACAGTGCTATGCATAAGTTTAGACACCCATGCTAAAGTTGACTAAAAAGAGGAATAAAAAATCATCTTTTGGAAATTGAACTTAATGCCTTAATTAAAAAAATTAGGAAAAATCCAACCTTTAAGGACACCAATTTTCTTTGTGAATGAATAATGTATCGTAAAAAAATAAATGTTCTTCCTTAAAATACAGGGTGCATAAGTTTGGACACCCCTATGTTAAATTCCCATAGAGGCAGGCAGATTTTTATTTTTAAGTATTTTTTTTAATTTATTTTTTAGGATACTATGCATCCTGATAAAGTTCCCTTGGCCTTTGGAATTAAAATAGCCCCACATCATCACATAGCCTTCACCATACCTAGAGATTGGCATGGGGTACTTTCCATAAGATCATCTCTCAATGCAAATCAAACCAGCTATTAGGCTAACTGAAATAAAACCATGCCAATCTCTAGGTATGGTGAAGGCTATGTGATGATGTGGGGCTATTTTAATTCCAAAGGCCAAGGGAACTTTATCAGGATGCATAGTATCCTGGATCCATGAAGTAACTGGCCTTTAAAAATAAAAATCTGCCTGCCTCTATGGGAATTTAACATAGGGGTGTCCAAACTTATGCACCCTGTATTTTAAGGAGAACATTTATTTATTTACGATACATTATTCATTCACAAAGAAAATTGGTGTCCTTAAAGGTTGGATTTTTCCTAATTTTTTAAACTAAGGCATTAAGTTCAGTTTCCAAAAGATGATTTTTTATTCCTCTTTTTAGTCAACTTTAGCATGGGTGTCTAAACTTATGCATAGCACTGTATGTAACCAATGATTCCTCAGACTGGAGAGTTATTTAACTTGTTAACTCTCACAACCCCCCCTTTTTTTTTTTTTTTTTTACTTATATTTTTATTTAGAACCACAGCATTACATACAATACAGTATGGCATTGGGTTTTAACATGTTAGTCCATTATGTTTCCACAATATTGACAATTCTTCAAAACTTAATTATATCGTACACATTATACAGAGAATGAAAACAAATACACCTAGTACAGGGGGAGGAAAGACATTTTTTTTTGTTTTTTTAAAGGAATGGAGAAAGTCAGAGATGAACACAGGGTGGATATGACAGTATAGCCTAACTCATGATCACTGGGTTGTAAAGGCATTACAGGGGCCCACCTCTTTAAGAAAACCGTTTTCTGAAGTCGTAATGCAAATGTGATTTGTTCCATTTCGTACGACTCCCATACTTTTTGAATCCAAGCGTTGTATGATGGAGGGTCGGGTTTTAACCATCTGCATGTAATACACTTAATGGCTGCAGCGAGTAAAATTTGTAATAAATATATTTTAGCTCTACCCTCAAGGCCCTCTGGACGCACACCTAGAAGGGCTATTATGGGGTCTTCTGGGATTTCACAATGGAAGATTTCTTTAAGGGCATCAAATATATCTTTCCAGTAATTTCTTCGTTTTGGACATGACCACAAAATATGGGTGTGGTTAACAACATGTTGGCCACAATTTCTCCAGCACTTGTCTGAGCAGGATGGATTCCATTTTGTAATTATCTGTGGGGTTCGAAAAAAATCTGGTTATTATCTTCCATTTGAATTCCCTCCAGACATAAGAGTTGGTCACAAGATGTACCTCTCCACAAGCTTCCTCCCAAGTTTCAAGAGGAACTGTTTCATTAATTTCGGCCTCCCATTTTTCCTTGATCTGTAATGTGTTATTTGAATTCTTAGTCAAAAATAATAGATATCCTTTAGAAATAATTTTTTTGACCGCACGTCCAATTTGTATTTCTTTAAAACAAACTTCTGTTGGGGAGGGTTTTAATTTCTAGATCCTTATGCGTTGTGAGGAAATGTCTCAGTTGTAAATATCTAAAAAATTCAGACCTTGGGAGTATAAATTCATTTCTTATTTGTTCGAATGATTTAAGTGTGTCATCATGAAATAATTGGTGCAGATAATCAAGTCCATATTGAGACCACTTTTTGAAACCCACGTCTTTACGAGATGGTGCAAAGTCATTAAGATAGCCAATGCTGGCTGCGGATGAGATTTTCTTTGACAAACCAAATGATCTTTGTATAGTTCTCCAAATTTTTTAAGTAGCTTTGGTCCATTCACCCATGGAGGCATTTTTTAATGATACACTGGAAAATGGTCCACCGGGTTTGTGTGTCTTCTCTCATCCATGAAACCAGGGGCCTCAATTGAGCTGCCCTGAAGTAAAACCTAAAGTTTGGGAGTCCCAGCCCGCCATTTGTTTTAGGTGATTGTATTATTTTAAGCCTTATTCTTGGCCGGTTTCCTTGCCAAACAAATTCAGAAATTATTTTATTAAGCAAATCAAAGACAGATTTTGGCACTTCTATGGGTAACATCTGAAACAAATAGAGTAATCTCGGCAGGACATTCATACGAATAGATTCAACGCGGCCAATCAGAGAGAGAGGGAGAGCTGTCCAACGATTTAAATCTTCACTAATATTTGTAATCACTTTTTTATAGTTTGTATCGTATAACTGGTCCAAAGAGGAGGGAATAAAGATGCCCAGGTATTTAAACCCATTCTTTGGCCATTTGAACCTGCTTTTAATTTGGATTTGTTTTGAAATTTGACCATTAACATCTATGGCCTCAGTTTTATCCATATTCACTTTATATCCAGAGTAGTACCCATACTTGAGAATTAGCTTTTTTAAATAAGAATTGTTGTCTCAGGTTCTGTTAGGAAAAGTAGGACATCATCGGCGTATAATGACAACTTATGTTCCTCTCCTCCAATTACAATTCCCTTAATTGCACTGTCGTCCCTAATGAGTTGAGCAAGGGGTACGATGCTGATAGCAAACAGCAAGGGCGACAATGAACATCCTTGTCTGCATCCACGTTCTAGAGTAAAGCGTCCAGATCTACAACCGTTAACTCTCACTGAGGCGAGTGGATTTGTGTAGAGTGTTTGAACCCACTTTATGAAATTGGGGCCAAATTTAAACCGTTTAAGAGTTTGGATCAGATACTGCCAAGATACCTGATCAAATGCCTTATGAGCATCAAGTGATAAGAATACTGCCTTTGCACCTGTAGACTTTGTATAGCTCATAATATTTAACGCTCTACGAAGATTATTTCCATAATATCTCTCTGGGATAAATCCGGTTTGGTCCGGATGTACACTCACCTAAAGGATTATTAGGAACACCATACTAATACTGTGTTTGACCCCCTTTCGCCTTCAGAACTGCCTTAATTCTACGTGGCATTGATTCAACAAGGTGCTGAAAGCATTCTTTAGAAATGTTGGCCCATATTGATAGGATAGCATCTTGCAGTTGATGGAGATTTGTGGGATCCACATCCAGGGCACGAAGCTCCCGTTCCACCACATCCCAAAGATGCTCTATTGGGTTGAGATCTGGTGACTGTGGGGGCCATTTTAGTACAGTGAACTCATTGTCATGTTCAAGAAACCAATTTGAAATGATTCGAGCTTTGTGACATGGTGCATTATCCTGCTGGAAGTAGCCTTCAGAGGATGGGTACATGGTGGTCATAAAGGGATGGACATGGTCAGAAACAATGCTCAGGTAGGCCGTGGCATTTAAACTATGCCCAATTGGCACTAAGGGGCCTAAAGTGTGCCAAGAAAACATCCCCCACACCATTACACCACCACCACCAGCCTGCACAGTGGTAACAAGGCATGATGGATCCATGTTCTCATTCTGTTTACGCCAAATTCTGACTCTACCATCTGAATGTCTCAACAGAAATCGAGACTCATCAGACCAGGCAACATTTTTCCAGTCTTCAACTGTCCAATTTTGGTGAGCTCGTGCAAATTGTAGCCTCTTTTTCCTATTTGTAGTGGATATGAGTGGTACCCGGTGGGGTCTTCTGCTGTTGTAGCCCATTCGCCTCAAGGTTGTGCGTGTTGTGGCTTCACAAATGCTTTGCTGCATACCTCGGTTGTAACGAGTGGTTATTTCAGTCACAGTTGCTCTTCTATCAGCTTGAATCAGTCTGCCCATTCTCCTCTGACCTCTAGCATCAACAAAGCATTTTCGCCCACAGGACTGCCGCATACTGGATGTTTTTCCCTTTTCACACCATTCTTTGTAAACCCTAGAAATGGTTGTGCGTGAAAATCCCAGTAACTGAACAGATTGTGAAATACTCAGACCGGCCCGTCTGGCACCAACAACCATGCCACGCTCAAAATTGCTTAAATCACCTTTCTTTCCCATTCTGACATTCAGTTTGGAGTTCAGGAGATTGTCTTGACCAGGACCACACCCCTAAATGCATTGAAGCAACTGCCATGTGATTGGTTGATTAGATAATTGCATTAATGAGAAATTGAACAGGTGTTCCTAATAATCCTTTAGGTGAGTGTATAATTTGACTAACTCATTTATTTACCCTTTTGGCAAGAATGGCAGTCAATATTCGTAGATCACTATTTAACAATGAAATAGGCCAATATGACTGACATTTGGCAGGATCTTTGCCCTCTTTGTGAATTACAACAATGGTTGCATCCCTCCACGAGGGCGCCACTGTACCAGATTGCAGCGCATAATGATATGCTCTTAATAAGAGCGGAGAAACTAGTTCTTTAAAGTTTTTATCCGTCGGGTCCTGGGCTTTTATTATTCTTTAATGTAGAGATTGTCTCAATTATTTCACTTTCTTTAATAGGTTCATCCAGATCCTTTGCCATTGTCTCTGTTAACTCATTCAATTGTGTATTATTTAGGAACGCTGCCAGAATATTATCGTCAGAGCAAGTATCACAATTTTTGTAGAGTGATTTGTAGAAATCTGCAAAGGATTCTACAACCCCCTTTTTGAGCATAAATCTAAACTTAAATGGTTATAATTTATGAATGCTTTGGAATGCAGACCTAAGGTTGGTCTCTTTTTAAAGAAGTATTGAAAGTGTAAAGAAGTTGTAGAAGTTTACATGTGAACTAAACTTTATTTTATACTATATATATATATTACAAAATAATGTGGACTCTAATTTCTAGAAAATCAAAGCCATATATCTAATCAAATTGTGCTCCAAATTTGAAGTTGATATCACAAAAATTGAGCCAGCTAAGAGGATTTAAAGGACCTTTTCCATGGTAACACAATGTCCAATTTTCACAGAACGAATTTAGAATGTTTAAGCTTTGGAATGATACATAATGTATGATGATTACTAAAATATGGGATTGGGAAAAAAACAAAAAGGCATTAAAAAAGCTGTGCCAACTGACAGTCAACGGGCCATGCAAATAATCCATTTGAGAGGGTTTTATAAAGAACAATGTAACAAATATTATTATGGAAAAGTTTTTTAAATGCTTTTGAAATACTTTTCAAGTTGTTTTCTAAAGTTATAAAAGTCACATGACAAATATCATTTTGCTAACAGATCATTTTAATACTTCTGCTTAGCATCACTCCTTTTGGATATGATCAAATGCTGTGAAGAGAATATAAGTGGGTCAGATGCATTCAGGGTGAGGTTGCTGAGAGAGGGAAATGCTTATTTCTCTTAAAGAGCGTGGGATTCGGGATGCTTGCCAGTAATATCAGGAGAGTTGATATCCTGTTCTGCTTTAGCCATTTCCTTGACATTGCTGCTGTTTTATTTGCTAGCTCAATGACAGGATCATAGCAGGGCTGGAAATATATCATTCAGAATGAACATAGCATGTTAAATCAGGATGTTATTATTCGTCTCTCTTCCTCAAATGCCAGTTCAATAAGATATATGCATGTCCTGGTGTGAATTAATGATGGCCACATTACGAATTAGTATTCTTGCCGTTTCTGTTCTCGCTTTCACTCTTTCTCTCTTCATTCTCACACTGGCAAGCTGTGGTGACACACTGAGCTGATTATGAGTTTGCTGCATGTGCAGCGGTTACAGCAATGCATTTGTTCTCTTTTACTTAATAAATCAGCTTCTCTTCCTGCCTTCTTCTTCTGTTCCCCACTATCACTCCATTTATCTATCTCTTGTAGGTTCTTAATCCATACTTGACAAATAACAGCCGACATCATGATTAAATGAACTCTTAAATTCTATGCTGTTCGTATTGCAGGAGCTGTTTTGAATCTGTAATGCATTTACAGAAAATGAATCCTTTCAATCAGATCTCAATTACTCTCGGTGAGCCGATATGAGTCATTGATCATCTTTGAGTTAAAAAAAAGAGAAAAGTTAACGCTGGTTTGGGTTTCAATAAATTAAACTGCATTGTCGATCTCTTTTATTATTATAAAATTGAGTTCCTCAACAGTTTCGAATGCCCTTTTTGCTCTACTCATATACAGTTCAGCTTTCAGTTTGCCCCTGCCCTACACGTCTTCTTCAGGCACTATTGACTGTTTAAATTACTCTAGCTTTGAAGTACTTTCATTTGTAGAAATCTGTAACCAGATCAGAGAGCAGAGATAGTTGTCACAGTCTAATTATAATACATTTTGAACAATAGAATGTTGTTGCCACAGGAAATGTCCACACTGAAAGGTTTTACAGCATAGGATTCTGGAAGAGGCCATTTAAATATGTGAGAAGTTGTTGCCACAGCTGCCAATGTCAGTAAAAGGAAAATGTAATGGCCATAAATATTTGTTGCCTTAATAATGTCCACAAACGGTATTTTGTGTTATTTTAATTCAATTATTTAATTAAAATTTTGATTGTTTTATTTAATTTTATTTAAAAGGGTGGTTGATTATGATTTCACTTTTCTAACTTTAGTTAGTGTGTAATGTTGCTGTTTGAGCATAAACAACATCTGTAAAGTTACGATGCTCAAAGTTCAAAGCAAAGGGAGATATTTGCTTTTAAAGAAATCGTTTTTTTAAGGACTACAACAAACGGCTGGTAGGGACTACACGAGCTTCCTCCCGGGTTAGTGACATCACAAACCCTAGAATTTACATAAACCCCGCCCCCGGAACACCATTATCATGACAGAATATGCTAATCAATGACTTGAAGATAGTTAACTCCACATCAGCTGCATACATTCTTCAAATAACCATTTGACAGAAATGTCCTGTTGCTTCTACATGTTGTCACTTCTTTAGTCTCTCCATCTTTGTCTGACTCCAGTTTGAACATAAAAGGTTAAAAGTTTGGAAATGTTCAGTGCATGTCTGTGTGAGGTGAAAGGACACAAGTTCTCCCCCCTCTTTTTGGGAGCAGCAGCTCATTTGCATTTAAAGGGACAGACACAAAATTGTGCGTTTTTGCTCACCCTCAAAAAGTGACAGTTTTAACATGCTATATAAAAATATCTGTGGGGTATTTTGAGCTAAAACTTCACATACACACTCTGGGGACATCAAAGACTTATTTTACATCTTGTGAAAAGGGCATTATACCGCCCCTTTAATTGTTTTATTTTATTTCTTTATTTGCAGGATTTCAGCTAAATTGCATCTGTCATAAGAACATGAATAAGATATATTGTGAATTTATTCCTCACTAGTGCAAAATACCCGTGCAAAATCAGTTTTTGTGTGTGTTTTTAGTAATTGTTGGTTTGGTGTGATTGAATGCTCATTGTTACAATTACACAGCAAAAGTTCAGTGACATTTTTATTTGTGCATGGTAGAAAGCACACAGTGAACAGTGAACAGTTTGTGAATAGGCAACTACAAATGATGTCCGTGAAAGAGACTGTGAACGCATTGAATAGGATATGTTTAGTTGGTGAATAGCATAGGCTACTATAACACAGTAGCGATAACGTTAAGCGCACCAGAATGAAATATAATATTCAGAAGTAAACAGCATAGCTGACATATAGATTCAGTTAACATCCACAAATGAATAAGCGTGTCGATTCAGGGAGCAGTGTAAAGTGCCCGTGCAAAATCAGTTTTTGTGTGTTTTTAGTAATTGTTGGTTTGGTGTGTTTGAATGCTCATTGTTACAATTACACAGCAAAAGTTCAGTGATATTTTTATTTGTGCATGGTAGAAAGCACACAGTGAACTCCGAGAAAACGCTATTTTTGAGCAAACAGTTTGTGAATAGGGTACTACAAATGATGCCCGTGAAAGAGACTGTGAACACATTGAATAGGATATGTTTAGTTGGTGAATAGCATAGGCTACTATTACACAGCAGCGATAACGTTAAGCGCACCAGAATGAAATATAATATTCAGAAGTAAACAGCATAGCTGACTTACAGATTCAGTTTACATCCACAAATGAATAAGCACGTCACGATTCAGGGAGCAGTGCAAAGTGCCCGTGCAAAATCAGTTTTTGTGAGCTGATCGCCGTCAAAAAAGTTCAGGAGATATTTCTTAGCGACGGCTGATTTCAACAGTTTCAATATGATAGCATTTTAAAGAAAAAAGTGTCATGAATTTATTGCATTTTTTGGGGAAAATAATCAGTTTTTATAATAAATCTTTGAAAATCCAAATCTGGATTTGAATTTTTTATGATATTATAACCTAAAGATGCTATGTGAAAGTTTGAAACAGAAAATAGTGGTTTTCATCTTGCCACTTTCTTGGTAATGAAAACACATTTTTACTCAAATTAATCAAAATGGATTTATCACGTTTTGGAACCAAACGATAATATTCAGAAGTAAACAGTGTAGCTGACAGATTGTCAGAATGTTTATTTTTAAACCACAACCTTCTAAAAATGATATCTTTTGCATTTCTCATCCAAACAACGTCAAACTTGGCACTGCACTTACTCGTGCCCGTAGCAAGACACCTGTCAAGTTTGAAATCCATCGGACTAACGGTTCGAGAGATATGTGGTTAACACACACACAGACACACACACAGACAGACAGACAGACAGACAGACAGACAGACAGACAGACAGACAGACAGACAGACAGATGTTTCTGTAATTTATAGATAGATATATTCATTTTAGTGGTTTGATGTGATGAATAGCCCTAAAATTCTACATGGAGTTTTGGAGAGAGATTAAAAACTTTAGACATCCTAGATGGTAAAGTCCAGTCAAAGTTTATTTATACAATACATTAAAAAGCTAAATAAGGTGACCCAAAGTATATATATAATATATATAAACTTTCAAATTCAAACTACAAACTTGCCACATAATGTTTTTTTCAGTTCCTAATAAAATTACCAGCCAACCAGCAAGTGTGTCCTAGTTTCCTTATTAACTTCTTGAAATTTTAGAATTCTTACTATTTTCTTCCTCCAGTTAATATTTAATATTAGTTAATATATTCTCTCCTCCGGTTCTGATTTATAAAATTCAATAAAAAGTTAATTCCCCCACATCCACACACATTCTTACTCTCCGTCTGCTTCTTTTCCCTAGTCTGAAATCAGCTCTTTCAAGCACTCCATCCAGTGGGGCATTAGACCTGTCTGGCATCCCTCTTGGAGTGAAAGACATGGAGCGTCTCAGTGCCTACCTTCATCACCACGCGTCCCGCATCGGCAGCATAGAGCTGGGCTTCACCGAGCTCACAGACGATGCCTTCCTCCTGCTCCTCCCCACGCTGGCGTCCCTTCCCCGCCTCGAGACTCTGGCCCTCAATGGCAACAGGCTGACCCGTGCAGTGCTCAAAGAGCTCACGGACACGCTGAAGGACCCGGACAGGTTCCCCAGCGTCACCTGGATCGACCTGGGGAACAACGTGGACATCTTCTCCCTCCCACAACCGTTTCTAGTGAGCCTGCGCAAGCGCTGCCCCAAAAAAGGCAACCTTCCCACCATCCTTGAGTTCGGCGAGAGCCAGGCCAGCGAGCCGGAGGGCCGAGTGGATGAGGACGACGCCGATGATACGAACAGGACAGAGAGCATGGGAGAGCTCAGATCTGAGGTAGAAGAAGAGATTGACGGTGAAATGGAGATCGAAGACATGATGGAGGAGTTGCTGGACTTTGACAGGGAGGTGCAGGGCAAGGAGGACGAGGAAGACAGTTTGTGGACCTTGGAGGAGCAGCGGTTGGTAAAAGATCCCGTCGCAAAGTGGAGCAAAGAGAAGAGGCCGCCCAAAGCAGAGGGTGAAGAGTACTTTCAAAGCCAGTCTTCCCATCTGTCTTGCTCCAGTCAGTCACAGCACTCCTCTGGAGCCATTGAGCCTTTAAGAGAAGACTCTGTCCCTGACCAGTTAGCATGTCATTCGGACAACCCTACCTGATTAAAGCCACTGTCTAATTTGATTAGAGGCTATATAACCTTAGTCCCTTTAAGAAAAAGAGAGTGCAACGAAGAGTGTGACAGGCTTGTTTTCAGACTGGGTTGTCCAAGAAGTCATGTGATTCTGCAGGTTTTATAGGTTTAACAATCGTAGCGGTTGTCTGTTGTTGCAAAGGAGAAATGAATTACTTGTGAGGTACAAAAATATCAAATATTCTTTCTCATTCAGGTTTTCCCCTTCACTGTCATAACCATGAACCTCTGTGCCTATGTGCCTGTTCAAAACCCTGCTGGAGAGGCATGTGTGTAGATGTGATCGGTTTTAACATGCTTGGATATAAGCAGATTGGCTTGGGTTTCATGAATCAATGTGTCCATCTATGCATCTGATTGTTGCAAGCATCACATTTTCTCCTGCAGTGGAAAACAACTTAAATTCTATTCAGTATCACCCAGTGAATATGCATGTCCCGGGTGTCAGGTGGATGGGACGCAGATGAGATCATATTAAGTGCCCCTAATTTATACAGTGGAAAACCAAAATCTCTTGTCACAGTGTTGGCCCAAAATGAACGTGTTTGTATGATAAGAGCAGCGGGACTGAAGCCAAAGAGAAAAGACTCGCTAAACAAAGTGTCGTTTGGCTACACAGTATATATAATGCTGATATTCTGTTGTTGTTACTTGACA
>NC_140223.1:20043035-20075535 GCF_951802725.1 Rutilus rutilus
TGGTTCTTGTAGTGCCTCTCTTATATGTTGTGGCCCAAAACTGCTTTAATATTAGATATAGATATTTCTAAAACAACCCAGTTATCTTTACAATAACCAAGTAGGATTTTATGAAGTGTCACATTAATGTGCAAAGCCTAACCTGATGCCTCAAATGTGTTTTGCTCAATTGATTTTGCACATACGAGTAGTCTTTTATCTACTATCGGTTCATCTGGCTATTGACTTTTTTTAACCATCAGCCTCCATCATGCCTGTATTATCTATTTCAATGCAGAAACGGTGTATTTTGTTCTTTAATGCCCAAGTAAGACATTGTTTTCCTAATTGCCTGCCTTAATTGCAGATTGTCAATGACCAAATCAGCATTGTCTTTAGCCTAAATTGTTGAATGCATAATGCGGGGAAAAGTGGAGTATGTTTTGTTCAACCTTGCAGAAATGTTTCTTTTAACCTGCTTCCATTACTATTGACTGTATGAGAGAATAGAAATCGAATATCTGTGGACAAATGTATTAAATTATAACACTAATAGACAGGCTACCAGAACAACACTATCAAATGTTAATATTTTTACCCTTTACCTTTATTTGTTGTTACTTTTAAAAAGAAAAGTTGACTAACTTTGTTTGGTAACAATGACAATCACCTGGAAACTATTCAGTTATGTCACATTTAATGTTAGAAAGCTTTGTTGTGTGTGTAGGTTAGCTGTATGTTGTCATGATGTGACAGCAAGCCGGCCACGTTATGTAATTGTCGCTTAAGTCGTAATTATGAAGGACTTTGATGTTCATGATCTGTCTTATTAACTGTCTGTTTCAGTCACAAATTACCTTGATGATATTAGATCACTAAAATCAGCCACAAAGCAAAGCTGGAGTCTTGTAAGTCTGAACTCTCACCTGTGTCCTGTGAGAATGATTTCACCTTAAAAAAAAACCCATCACTTTCCTCTATGACTGAGTTGAATGAGTAATCGCAACAGTCGTATCTGTACATTTTAATTGTACCCAAAGTATTATGTTTTAGAACCTAAATATCAACACAGTAATTTTGTGAAATTAATCTTGTGTTATCCTTTATGTGCATCCAAGTCTGTCAGAACCGTGTTTTAAGTCACACACAAAAAATCCAACGTTTTTGTTACAGTTTTATTCATGTACATGAAATAAAGTTGACCCCTATAGTAATGCTATTAAACCTTTTACTTGGCCTCTGTCTGTAATATCATGCCTTGATAGTATTGTATGACTCTGTTATTAGGATCAACGTGATGGAGAAGTGCTTGTTTCATTATCCTACCATAGTATAAGTCACTGTTTAATTTTATGACCAGCTATTATTAATTCTGACAAGCCGACCTGGTTGAAAATTGTATCAGATAGTAATAGCGTGGTACTTTGAAATATAGTGTGATAGATGATTACCATATTTATCATGTACAATGGTATTTCAAAGGCACATTTGTACTATATTGTTAGTGATCTACACTGATACGGCACACAATTTAATTTCTATGGTGTAATTGATAGAAATATACTTGTAAAGCAAGTTTAGGCCCAAATGCAATACCATTTAAAATTAAATTAATGTATTATTTTATTTATAATATGTTCAATTGAAATTATGTATTACGTCCAATTCTGTATGATTGACTTTCTTCTACAGAACATAAAAGAAGATATTTTGAGATATTAAGAGTTTTGGTAACAAAACAATATTGATTACCATTGACTTCTATGTTATGGACTAAACAAACTGATTTTCTCAAAATATCTTATTGTATGCTGACAGAGTAAATTAAAATAATTTAGCTTTTTTTCTTAGTGAACTATTCCTTTAAGTTTTCATTTCAATTTTAAGGTGTTATTTTAAATGGACTTTTCTTTAAACTAATATATTTCTAACAATTACACACCATAGAACGACATGAGGGTTAGTAAAGGACGACAATGTTCATTTTTTGGGGGTGAACTCTTCCTTTAAATTCAAGAGTTTCTATTGAAAATGTTATTGAATAACGGTGGCCCTAAATGTGCCACTTTAATACACGATGTTTGGTAACAAAAATAGCAGAAAAGCACATAGAATTCATTCTCTATTCAAATAAAGAGGGTTAAAATCCAGCATTCGTAAGGGAGAGAGGGAGTGTGTGGAGCTGCTCTGTGTGAAAGTTCCCGGATGAAGGTGTAACGCCATCTTTACTCCACCATTCAATCCGCAGCTGTTGCTCGCACAGGGGCCTGCCGGTGAACTCACACTCCTCCTTTACTCCCAATCTCTCACAAAACACGCTCGCCGCGCGCTGTCCACCATGGGTGACCGGGAGGATTTGGTGTACCAAGCCAAGCTCGCCGAGCAGGCGGAGAGATATGATGGTAAGATACATTGAGATGTAACGGGAACGATGTTTTTACAAAGCGAGTGCTCAGACAGACTAACTGACGGTCGGGTTAGCTGGCTTAATTCGCGTATACACCAAGCGAACACCCTGTAAATGGCAAACCGATCTCCGTTTACCCTTTAAAAACGTTGATTCATTTATTTGTACTGTCCGTTAATTCTGTCGATGTGATATTGGGGTAACTACAGAATGGCATATGAAGATGGAGACGTTTATTGAGGAGACAAAATGGCGGAGAGTTAGTGGGTGAGGCAAGCTGTTGCTAGCCATGGCGGAGGGGGTGGCTGCAGTCTTCAAGGCTCATGTGGGCGAAGAACGGTTCAAATATTAGTTAACAGCTGTCTCAATCGACCCAATTAATCACGATAAGGAGTTATTTCGGTACCAGGGCCGCCCTTTTCTGCGTTTACCCCCGCAGCACATTACGAGAGACCATGGCTGTGTCTCAAAACCTTTTGAGATGCCTACTTTTTGCGTATTATGGGCGCGTTGAGCTATGATACCCAAAAATGCTGTCTAGGCAGGTACCTCAGTAGATTTAGAGACGCAGCCGTTGTACAGTAAAACAAAGCAATTAATGCTTTGTAAGCTCAGATACAGTAGCTTTGCAGTGAGATTTAATTTCATACTGTAGAGAAGAGGCTCTCTGGTTTGTGGTGTTCGTGATTTTAACGATATACTAAACCAACAGCTACAACTGTGCCTTGTTGGTAATTTATTGTCTAGTTTAGTCACCCATTAACCTATTTTAGGTTTCTAGGGTTTTCAATCACCACTTAAAACTATGCTTGCTGATAGTATGTAGAATGATAGTTTGTTAACAAAGGGTATGCAGTTTTTTATGATTGAATACTGACTACACAAGGGGAAAGAGTACAAAATTGTACATGTTGTAAATGTTTATGAACAAATGCATATAATACACACACACACCATAGTAGAGCTACACGATTCTGGACAAATTGAGAATCACTATCTAGATAGATAGATAGTGATTCTCAATTTATATATATATATATCTTTATATATAAAATTTGTTGTTTAAAGTGGAGATCACGGTTCTTCCATTATTCTGAACATACAACTAAACAATTACTAAATTATTATTATTATTTATTAATTAAAAGCAGTGAGTGAGTGAATGAATGATTCAATAACTTGCTCATTAGCCTAATAGCCTACTTGTTTCATCACTGGATGAATCAGTGTTTTTGAAAGAATTTCTTGAATGAATGATTCAATGACAAATACATTTTAAGTCGCTTGTCGCCAATGCACACTTGTCGGTTTAGCGATCTAATTGAAACAATCTTTATTTGATTTGTCAAATTACTTTCAAAAGGTGATTTACTCTATTTTGAGTGCTACTGTGGACATCACTGCTTATATCTGAACTATAAACTTTTATTCCAGTTCTTCTGTGATTTTATTTGAATATTTATTATTAAAAAATAATGATACTGTTTGTGAAGCTGTTACATACCTAAAGATGACAACTGCTCTCTCTGGGTCAGCAGCAGCGCCAACGCAGATTTGAATGTTCCGCTGCAATCGTACTTGTAAAAGGTTTAATAGATACAGGTGAATCGTTGTCATTTAGGAATAAGATCACGTGGGTGTTTGATTTGAGATTGCTATTAACGATTAATCGTGCAGCTCTACCCCATGGAGTGCAACAGTGGCTGCCCACTTTATCAGCAGCCTTTGTTCTGGAAGTATTTTCATAGAAATGTTAAATTATTTGTTGATTTTAAAAAATGAACCAAACCTACCAGCTACGGATGTATCACAATCATGAATCGCACATTGCAAACTTCGGTTTAAAACAAAAGAATATTTGAATATTGGGCAAAAAGACAAAGGTACAACACTAAGAGCGAGAGAGAAACAAACAAATAATAATATGCATGTTATGCATGCAGATATTTAAGTAGTTTGAGAGTGAAGGAGACTGTCAAGAATACGACATTTTCAGTGCTTCATGGGATTGGGCGGGCACTAAAAGTTCTTTTGGCACGATTTGCTTGACACGAGACACAATTTCTCTGCAGAATCCCTAAACAGTTATTTAAAAATTTGAAATAATATGGGTTGATGGCTTCAACAAAAGCATATGCCATTGATTAAAAACTTAGTTGCTTACAAGTGTGTCTGTCTTTAAAGGATTATAAGTTATCATTCAAGATCAATTCCCCTATGGAGAAAATAAATGGGGTTCTTTTTTTTAAATCCCAGAACCTGTCTTGGACTGTTTGCTATGTAACTGGCTAATAAAATGTGTACTTGTATTTGCCATAGTTGTGGCTCGCTTTCTGCTTTCTGGCTGTAACTTAAATCCATTAAGCAAAATGTCCATCACATTTATTTTCAATTTTCCAGAAATGGTCGATTCCATGAAGAAAGTGGCTGGGATGGATGTTGAGCTAACAGTTGAAGAGAGAAACCTGCTCTCCGTGGCCTATAAGAACGTTATTGGGGCGAGAAGAGCATCCTGGAGGATAATCAGTAGTATCGAGCAGAAAGAGGAGAATAAGGGTGGGGAGGACAAATTGAAAATGATTCGGGAATATAGGCAAACGGTAAGATGTGCGCTAACTAGCATTCATTAAAATCACTGGAATATGATGCATTTTATGCTTTTAACCTTTACATTTTTAATGTCCAGGTTGAAAATGAGTTGAAATCAATCTGCAATGACATCCTCGATGTATTGGACAAGCACCTAATCCCAGCTGCAAATTCAGGAGAGTCCAAGGTCTTCTACTACAAAATGTATGAAAGCCATTCGTTTTTCCTAAGTGAATCTAAGGTTGAATCGTATGTGACATAATGAGGTCACGGCTTTATTTATACATGTTTTAAACAGACCTTTTCTTCCTTTGATGCTTCAGGAAGGGTGACTACCACAGGTATCTTGCTGAGTTTGCCACAGGAAATGACAGGAAGGAGGCTGCAGAAAACAGTTTGGTTGCTTACAAAGCTGCTAGTGATATTGCAATGACAGACCTTCAGCCTACACACCCTATTCGTTTGGGTCTGGCTCTTAACTTCTCCGTATTCTACTATGAAATCCTCAACTCTCCTGACCGTGCATGCAGGTTTGTTTTCTTCGTGTTTTGTGGTTTTTCAGTGTCAGTTTCAAATCTTTTTGCTTGCTTTTGCAAATGTGTATCAATCATGTTCATATTTCGTTTGTACGAATATGGTGCCATCTAGAGCTTTTAGATGATGTGTTTGGCTACTTATCTGACCAAGATGGTATTATCTTTTGCAATGTATTCCTGTTCATTTGTATGTTGAAACTTACTAATAGTTTATGTGTGGATCTTAGGTTGGCAAAGGCGGCATTTGACGATGCTATTGCTGAACTGGACACATTGAGTGAAGAAAGCTACAAGGACTCAACACTCATCATGCAGTTGTTACGTGATAACCTGACACTATGGACTTCAGATATGCAGGGAGATGGTAAGACGCATCATCTTTCTTGCAGTTTCAGATGCTAAAGCTTGACAAACATGTCTTTGAAACCCATTGGTACATGAAGGTGACATCCTCAAAAGCTCCTCCACAAACCAAAGCTATTTTTAGAGCGATTGTTTCAGAGTGTCCCGATTTAGGACTTGTGAGGCATCTCTAATATCTACCTCTAAAAGAAGAGTTAAAATGGAGGGGTCTGGCTGCTTTGAAAGTAAAATTGTTCAAGCAAACATGCCTGGGTATGATTAAAAAAGACTTTATTTAAATTCATCCACCAGAATTTCTTTTTCTCAGTATAGTGTAGTGGTTTTTAATGTTATTGCATAAATATGTAATGTAGTGCATCCAAGATATGCATTCCTACTCCAGAAATAAGACAGCAAGCTGTATTTTCTTAATAGCTTTTAAACCTTTTTGATGTTCCTCTATTGTTTTCCAAAGTATATACTGACCTAGTGCGCATCACTGCATTTCTGTGCAAAACCAGCAGTATAATCTTTCTCTACTACATTTCATGTCATCTTGTAATGTGTCCAACCTCATGCCGTCCAACTTAACCCATCTTGCCTTTTTTCATTCCCACTATTTAGATTCCTAAAGGAAAATGTTAAATGCCCACAAACTTTATTTGTAAGTGAGGCCACTTTTTCCAGCACTTGCCTTTTTGCCCACAAATTGCATCATCACTCACCCGTTTGTAAGCTTTGTGTTGCTATCTTTGTAGCCACCAGAGTGCTATATGTGCAGCATGTCTGAAACAAACAGTTTCTGCATGATCACTGCCAGATCCTCTGTCCAATTGGAATGGCTGTGTTGTACCAATATATTAGAATTTGAGAAATTCTGGTATGTTTTCCTAAGAAATGTACAGTACAGGTCTCTAAAGGTCTTATCCTTTGGTTTGGGAACTGAATTACGTGTGACAATTAAATGACCGTATGAGATAACACTGCATTCAAATTAGACTTAAGCCAATTTTAATTTTTTTGAGCTTGAAAATGACAAACACTATTTTTGTAACACTATAGAGATACATTTTATTTTTCTCACAGCATGTATTTAGTCCTTCACTATTGATTTATTTTTATTTTTTGCTTTTGATAGCATTTTATTTGGCAAACTCCTAAAGCACAATATCTTGCAAGGGTTGCAAACTTGATGATGATGTGCGAAAATGCACAACGCATCACACGTGGATTTCTTTAAGGGACACACAATTGTGGTGCAATGCAATAACAATGGCTTTGTTTCTCTGTACACAGGTGAGGAACAGAATAAAGAGGCGCTGCAAGATGTGGAGGACGAAAACCAATGAGACAACACAGCCAATATGAGACTCCACCCCACTCCCACTCCCCCTCCCCCTCCCCAGACCCCACTCACAAAGGGAGCAACCGAGCCCAACCTTATGAGTGGCACTCAACAGCTTGATGCCTCCAGTTTTCTCTCCCTTTGTTTGATTTTTAATATTATTCTGTTTTATTAGCCCTTAAATTGAAATAAAATATACCACTCATGAAACAAACTTCAATTATGATTTTTGAATGGTCAGAGCTTAAGATTTCTTGGAATATTTTTTTTTTTTTTTTTTTTTTGTCCTGGTACAACATTTTTCCTTTTTTTTTATGTTCATTTGCTTTATTTCTCAACATTTTTATCAGTTGCTGGATATATTTTGAGTTTTTCTTAATGTAATTACAGAAATTAACTTTTATTACTATTACTGATATGTCTACTATTAGTGGTTTGAGCTGTAATATTTCTGTGTTAGTGCAATTATACGATGCAGTTAAAGAAAACGATTAAACCTTTAAAAGGGCAAGTCTAAACAAAGTGCTCTTTTCGTTAATTTAGTTTTTCAGAGAAAGTCGAAGCAAATTTCTTGATATCCATGTGGAGCAAAATGCTTAACATCACCAAGTAGTAGTTATGTAGTAACATTTACCAGTGGTCTGGACTGTAATTTGTGCTAAAATACTGTATTGCTCACATAGGCTGATGATGGTGGGTGGATGGCTGCAGCTCTATACAACTGAAGGAGCCTTGTTGCTTTTAGAACTAAGACAAATGCAGGTCTCCATTTGGCTGTCTCAAAAAGAAAAAAAAAGCACTAATAAAGTTGATTTTAAGCCTGCATGAGTACATGAAATAGTCTATTTTTCTTCTTCCCCCCCCTGAATCTGCATAATGCATATAATTTCTTCTGTACTTTGTTAACTTGAAACTAGTTTGTACTACTGGATATCTGACTGGAACCACAGACTTAGAATCTGTATTACAATGAAACAGCATGGAATTAACAATTAACTTAAATAAAACTGCCTCAAGTAAAATATTTAACCACCTCTTTTGCACTCAAAATGTTTTCCTTTCTCATTTATCTCTACATTTTATGTGTTTTTCCTTCAACATGAAGCAAAATCCTATCTTTGGTTGGTAGTGAAACGTTTACCCTGCAAAGTTGGAGAAATTTATGTTTTATGAGGTGAATTTTTCTGCTTTGGTCTTTCAGGAGGAAGATGTTGTTTTGAATTTGGAAAAGGAAGTTGGACTGTATTTTCATTGAATATGATGTGTATTCATTCAGATTCCGCACCTATCTAACATTCAAAGAAAGTATTTAGTGCACTAGATTGTAACCTTCCATCTCCGTGCAGGTTAACAGGAATGTTGTTCAGAGCCCTGTGATGAGATGGCCCTCTATCTCAGACAGGGGGTCTGAAGATGATTTTAAATAATCAAGATATTTAATATTTCATTTATCCCTTTTCCTTCGAAAACCAGAGTTCCCACAGTTTTGGAAAACCTGGAAGTATAGCCTCATTTTAAAAGTGTGATTTCTAGACCTGTATAAAATCTTAAAGTGGCATGGGTATTTTTATAAAGAATATTAAATTTTCTAGTTACGCCAGGCATTACTGGGTAGAAATTAAGTAAAAAAATATTTAAAAATGATCCTTATTAATCCTTATCCAGTAATCTACAAATGTAAATTCATTATTTAAAAAGTGTAAGATGCCTGAAGAATATACAGCTCCTAAAACGTCTGGAAGAGGGTGTTTACATGATTATTAAAAACGGAAAAATGAATTATAGGCCTAATTATTTTAGCTACTTGTTTTAATCTATGGACACTCGTAGTATTAAAAATAAAGGTTTGGGAACCTCAGTTGCCCATCTATTTCCATCTACTGCCATAATGATGACAAAGCTGTTTTCAATCCTCTTATTATTAATCAAAACTAGAAGAGTAAAAAAAAAAAAAAGAATTGATTTTGAGATTCCACAAATCTGTAGGCCTACTTCAATAAAAACGAGTTGTTAAGGAAAGAAATTAAAGTAAGAAAGATATCAGTTTACATGTTTTCAACTTAATTTAAGTTGAACTAGTACCTTTTCAGAACTGCTATTTTAATCCACGGAGGCCTAAGGGGTTAAGCCTTGCAGATAGCACAGGTAGGCCTACATCTGTAAGATGTCCGCTAAAGATCTGTTAATCTGTAAACCATCTGCTGTGTAAAAACATCTGATAAACGTCTTAGAAAAGCAGTTTTACATACATTCTAAATCTTAAACATCTTGAAGACATCTAACAGGAAATGTCCTGGAGACGTATTGCAGATGAGCAAACACTAAAAAATACATCTTGCAGATGTAAAAGCAGACATCAAATGGGCGTCTCCGAGATGTAGGCCTACATGTGCGATTTTGTCTCAGGTTCCAGGTCTTGAATTATTTTGAAAGTGTTTTTTATATATATATATACACTTTTTTTTTTTAAGTTGCCACTGATCTAAAAAGGCTTCTCACGTCTGTTGCCGTTAAAACATTAATAACTCCACAATTATCTATTTTACACAAACATAACAAACTAGTCCATGTTGATGACTGGTTGGTGCACTTGATAGACCATCAATAAAACCAACGACACCTTAAAAAACACATCGACTATTCTGTAATTAAAATAGTTCAGACATCGGCATGTTCTCATTTACAGCAGAACGGCAGAAATTGGTAGTCGTGACTTTTATTTTGAAACTACTCCGGCTGTCATCGAAACTCCGCCCTTTGTCAAAGCGTTAGCAGCCAGGATTCAGGAAGTTCATACTAAAAATATCCCGACGTCAGGCTAAAGAAAGGACCTGACTCCGGGCGGACAAATTTATAGGATTTCATGTATACGTCCAGGTGCCTTCGGAAACATGTCGGGACAGAGGGTAAACAACTTGTGTTCATCGCATAAACTCCCGCTGTTGGTTTTATCTCTGCTAGTTGTTTATATCAGCTCCATCAACTCAGCTCCTCTCGGCGAGCAGGAGGCAGAAACTTACAACAAATACTACAATTACACCGAACTTACTGACCTTCTTAAAAGTCTCGCCCAGAGATACGCAAACATCGCAAATCTGATCAGCATCGGCAAATCAGTGGAGAATAGGGAGCTTTGGGTAATGAGAATCACCAAGGACCCCTCTGTTGATATAACGGTACCAGGAAAACCCAAATTCAAGTACGTGGGCAACATGCACGGAGACGAGACCGTGTCCCGGCAGGTCCTGATCTACCTACTGGAGTATCTGCTGGAGAACTACGGAGAAGATCAGCGGGTCACAGAGCTGCTCAACACCACCGATATTTATATCATGCCGAGTATGAACCCTGATGGATTTGAGAAGTCTATTGAGGGGGATTGTACGGGCGGAGATGAGGGTCGGAATAATGCTAAAAACATCGACCTCAATAGAAGTTTCCCAGACCAATTTGAAGAGATACACGTGAAAGCAGAAGACTTCCCTGAAGGCGCTGCTGTCATGAAGTGGATCCTGGAGAACAAGTAAGACCATTAGCAAACCGAAACCAACTTTCTGACAGAAGAACTGTTAGAAAATCCAACTTAAAGACCATCTTAAACCAATACAAACAAAACCAAAAAAACTTCTATCCTTTTCCAAAACACAGCTTCCATCTTAAGCTATATTTCCCAACCTGTTGGGTGTTCCTAGCCTGGGGTGTTCCAGGAATCAGGAATTTTGCCTGTAAAATCTAGCAAATTATAAAAACTTTCATGAATGTACGGTTTTCCAATTCAGCTCAACTCTACAATATTTCACTTTTCTGAATCAAAGTAATGGTAACACTTTACAATACATGAACATTACACATGTTACAGTATTTAATAATGTTACTTAATGTTAGTAAATGTCCATTATTAGTTCATGTTAGCTTGGGACTAAGTGTTTAATTCATTGTCATTTTGTGTTAACTAATGTAGTTATCCAGTGTTAATAAATTAAACCTTATTTTAAAGTATTACCATAATAATAATAACAATAATAATAATTATTATTCAGAAAAATGAGATATTATAGAGCTGAATTAGAAAAAAAGTAAAATTCATTAAGATGATTTTTCCAGTTGTTTGTGATTACTGGATTAAGACTTTATAGAGATTGCATTTACAATAATAATAATGATAATCTTTATGGAATCCAGCAATCACAAACAATTTATTAATATATTTTGTTTTGGTTTTTACGAGCAATTTCTATAAATATACTTTGTTCTAATTCAGCTCTACAACTTTTTTGTAATATTTACAATAATTATTATTGTTATTATTAATCTTTGTATGTCTGTAATGTCTTAATCCAGTGTATGTGACGTAGATGTTAATTATAACTCATCTGATATTCTCTGATTGTATTTTCTAGATTCGTGCTCTCTGGGAATCTGCATGGTGGGACAGTGGTTGCCAGTTATCCTTATGATGACTCTGCAGGCCATGAGGCAGAGGGCACCTATAGCAGATCGCCCGATGATGCTCTCTTCAGTTACTTGGCCCGGGTTTACGCAGAGAATAACCCTGTTATGAAAACTGGACAGCCGAACTGTGACGGAAGCTTAAGTGAGACCTTCAAGGATGGCATCACAAATGGAGCAAAGTGGTATGATGTGGCAGGTACGTTAGCAACACTTATTCCCTAGCCATGCTTTAATTCACACTTTTCCTTGTTCTCTTTTTCTGAATTTCACCCGCTGAGCTATAGCTTCATGAGTAATTAACTTCACCTCAGTTTTCTTGTAGTCTGTGTTAAGTTCAGTGGAACAGTCTTTATTTGGCTCCACCCACATCCTTCTTTACTCAAAACATTCCGTTGCATATTTCCTATTGGGAAGTATGATAATGAGTTGGTAAACAAACGCCATTTGGTCACATATTTCAAATGTTGACATAGTAATATTAGCTGCATTATTGTTTCAGTAAGTTTAAAATTGAGGAATGCTGGAGACGATATTTCTTTGTTTTTTGGCGGGGAATATGTATAATGTTCTCAAACAGCACTAGTAAGAAACACAATAGTAATCCAAGTAATCCAAAACCTGGACTGTAAGTGTACTGTTGTGGTGTTCTCTGATTACTTTTCTTACAAGTCTGTAACCTCAGTCTCTGCAGTCCAGTTTCTCAACCATCACTGTCAAACAGAAGAAATCTGATCCACAATGTTCCTTGAAGCTTGCAGGTCAGATCCATGATGTACCTCAAGACTTGCTCAACCAGTCTAATGGTGATTAAATCACACTTCTTGCATTTGGATGTTATTCACTCAGTTTTTATAAAGCGGTGGCATTTTGTTTGGTGCTGTTTACGAAGGGAGTACCTGTGTGAGCCCCTAATCTCTCCCGAATGTCTGGACCGAAGGTCATCATGTGAGGTGGTGACAGAAATTGCAGACCATTAAAACCACCTTGAAAGTACAACATAACAGATCCCAAAATTAAATATGACGCCCTTTTTGACATTAAATTTCATACACTGCATAATTCCTATACAAATGTCACCTGATCTTTAGTTGTTTGTTGTAAGATGTGTGTTGTTGATCTTATAACGTTTTATTGGTGCACTTGACAGGGAGGTGAAGTCATAAGGTGATCATAAGACCAGTTTTATTTTAGTACCATGTGTAGTATTTATTAATATTTTGAATTAGGTTTTATATAAATTTTTGTTTAAGTTTTAGTAATTTTATGTGCTTTTGTCATTTTTCTTATTTTATATATTTCTATTTAGCTTTAATTTATTTTCATTTTGGTTTTAGTTTTAGTAATTCATCTTTAACCTATTTTATTTCAGTTTGTTTTCAAGGCAACATTGAATTTTTTAAAATAAATAAAAAAGCTTTTTCACATTTAAGTTTTTCCATCCAATATTTATATTTTATTTTATTTCAGCTTTATTTCAATAAAAGAAAACTTTTTTTAAAATCGTATTACTTAATAACAACACTGCATAAGTTATGTGAGTGTAGTATGCCTCAAATTGGTTTTCCTCGTAAAAGTTTTTTATTTGTGTGTATATATTTATTTAGTTTTGTCTTTTTGTTTTGTCTTTGCTTAGAAACTGGTATTCTACCATAGAAACCAGTCTCAAAGTCTGTTCAATGACCTGAATCCTGTTTCTAAGATTGTACCCAACACAGTTTGAAGATCTACAGACCACCAGCTGCGTTTTTAAAGTTAATATTCAATCATTTTATGACAAACTCCAGCTTTATCTAGGCAGTCATTCCTTTGTTCTTCTCAGGGTCCTATGTTCCTCAGATTTAAATTGCAATTAATGAACACATGACAAATGGTCTTATGTTCCCAGGGTTGGTTAGGGTTAGGGCACCATAAACATAAGGTTAGCCCTAGGAACATAAGATGCTTTGAACATAGGACCCAGGCAACATTAATACGCTGTCTACACTCTGTTTTGGCAGCCCAGAGTGAAGTATAGTTTAATAAGAAAGTTGACCCTATTCTTTTCTTAGTTGTATTAAAGGGGTGGTTGATTATGATTTATTTTTTCTAACTTCAGTTAGTGTGTAATGTTGCTGTTTGAGCATAAACAAGCTCTGCAAAGTTACGATGCTCAAAGTTCAAAGCAAAGGGAGATATTTAGTTTTAAAGAAATTGCTTTTTAAGAACTACAACAAACGGCTGGTAAGGGACTACCATAGACTGTAAAAAAATATGGACGTAGTGTCCGTGACGTCACCCGTAGGTTTCTGAAGACCGGTTTTGAAGCCTAAAGTGGGCGTGGCCGACCGTCGCCATCTTGGCAGCGCGTCACTCCCGAATTTATTTATTTTTACAGTCAGACAATGAACTGAGGTAACGTGGCGGCTAACAGACAGCAGACAAACGGCTAATGATGACTAATGACCACAGCAGCGGGAATCCACCCGTCACTCTAAATTGGACAGCCTTAATTCTGCAGAAATTTTAAGGCTTAATATAATTTAAACGGATGAGTTATAAAAAAATTCACCCCCCCCCCATTTTAACATGGGGGAGATACAGATTTGACTCACTTCTGCATCCAGCCTCAAGTGGCCAGTCGATGAATTGCCGTTTAATTCACTTCCGTGTTGGTTTCAAGAGAGAGACAGGGAGGTTGCTGCTTGGGGACTACACAAGCTTCCTCCCTGGTTAGTGACACCACTGACCCTCAAATTGAAATAAACCCCGCCCCCGGAACACGATTTATAGATTATCAAGACAGAATATGCTAATCAGTGGCTAGAAGATAACTACACATAAGCTACATAAATTCATCAACTAGCCTAACCATTCAGAAATGTTGTCTACATGTTGTCACTTCTTCTTGAGTCTCTCCATTTTTCCAACTCCGGTTTGAACATAAAAGGCTAAAAGTTTTTGAAATTTTCAGTGCATGTCTGTGTGAGGTAAAAGGACACAAGCTCTTGAAGCTCCGCCCCCTGTGCCGGGAGCAGCAGCTCATTTGCATTTAAAGGGACAGGCACAAAAACTGTGCATTTTTGCTCACCCTCAAAAAGTGACAATTTTAACATGCTATATAAAAATATCTGTGGGGAATTTTGAGCTGAAACTTCAAATACACACTTTGGGGACATCAGAGATTTATTTTACATCTTGTGAAAAGGGCATTATACCACCCCTTTAACAAATAATCCTGTGCTAAAACAGGATCTCTCTTCTGGGACTAATCAGGATGCCCTCATATATGTTTGTTTTCTGTCTAACTGTTGAAGTCAGAATAACTGTTAATAAGGATGTATGCTGACAAATAGAGTAACTGGGCTTCTGCCACCTTTAAAAACATGCTAGACTGGTAGCATACAGTGTCACATATTATAGAAAGACAGAAAACATGGGGCAGAGACATTTGACCTCACATACCTATAATTACAAGACTCATTTGACTTGTTAGGTAATGTTAGGCTTGCTCTAGACTGCATGAATAAGCCGGACTAACTGGGAAAAATACAGTTTCAGTTGTTGTTATCTTCGTGAAAGATTAGTGTTGCGAGCAATTGTGGAATTTTTGGTCTGTCCTCCGAATTTGCTCGACTGGAAATAGCTGCCCAGGGCATTGCCATGATTGGCAAGTGGACTGTCTTTTTACTTTGAAATTACATTGCATGAACTCGGCTCTATCTCTTACTATTGCATTTGTATTGACCGTCTGAGAAAGTCAATTCTGCAAAGAGCAGAAGTCCACGTCTTTCACAATCAAGACCTTTTTAGCTGTTAAAAAACACACGCAGATATATATTTGCGTAGTGCCTATTGCAATCTCGAATTGCCATTAGTTTGTCCTGTTCAGCTGATTTTGAGGAATTTTGATCCACAGCGACAGTGCTTTAATGTTTTATCCCTGGGAATTGAACCCATAACCTTGCTGTTGCCAGTGCCATGGTTCCCTTTAAAGAACATGACTCTACCACATTAAATTGATCAAAAGTGACAGTAAAAACATTCATAATGTTACAAAATAATTATATTTAAATATATGCTGTCCTTTTGAACTTTCTATTAATCAAAGAATCCTGAAATAAGTATCACAGTTTCCACAAAAATATTAAGCAGCCCAACTGTTTTCAACATTGATAATAGTAGGATTTTTTTCTCTTGAGCAAATCAGCAAATTAGAATGATTTCTGAAGAATCAAGTGACACTGAAGAATGAGTAATGATGCTTAAAATTCAGCATTGCCATCACAGGGATAAATTACACTTTAAAATATATTAAAATAGAAAACAGACTTTCAAAAACATGTAAAAAATCAGCATTGGTTTGGTTTCTGAAGGAGTCGTCAAACGTTAGATGACAGTGTGTTCTACCTTAGACCAATATAACCTATATGTGTTCTAACCCATATCTGTCAGCTCTTTATTCTCTGAAATCAATCTTAAAATGGGTTGGAGCTTGTTTTGTTTTTTTCAAGGATATAAAAGTAAGTTGGCTTACATGAATGATTTCCTACCCCCTACATATATTACATGCTCCTAACATTAGCAACTGGCCAAACATTCTTGACATTACACCTTTTGAAAGACTCTTTGTATTGAGATGTTCCTCGTGTTTGCCGAAGCTTACAGTTTAAGCACTGACAATCCCACTATGTCAATTCATCCCATGCCTTTGGTACACAATTTGTCCTTACTTTTCATTAGGGGGTATGCAGGATTACAATTACCTGAAGGGGAACTGTTTTGAAATCACTATGGAGCTCAGCTGCTGCAAGTACCCACCCTCATCTCAACTCAAAACAGAATGGGACAACAATCGGGAGGCCCTGCTGGCCTACATGGAGAAGGTAGGAGAACTTGATGTGTTAACAACGACAATGAGCCCTACAAGAATGTCAGTGTGGCTTCGTTTTCAGAGTTTCCACCTTGTTGTGTATGTGTTCAGATTCATATTGGAGTGCGTGGCTATGTGAGAGCAGCCAAGAATGAAGCCCCTCTCGCAGATGCTGTGATAATGGTTGCAGGCATCAACCACAATGTGAGCACTGCACGCTTTGGTGACTACTATCGCCTGCTGCTGCCCGGCACCTACACCATCACAGCTGTAGCCCCGGGGTAAGTATGGAATATGATGGAGTGCATATTTATGAGGAAAACTGTACATACGCATTCAATATTCAGAGGAAAATCCCTTTATCAGTGGTCTTCCTATATCTGATGGCTAGGGCCGAGTAAAATTATTGAATTTCTGTTCTAGCATCTACATCCCAATATTGATATCTTAAAAAAACATATTGTGCCATTGTTCAGTTGCTGTGTGAAAATGTACAGCGTTGCCTGTCCTTCAGATATCACTGCTTTCTGCTGAACTGCATAGTTTGGGCCCTGTTGTTAATTTATAAAATTAATATTAAAAATGATAATAGTTGCAGTCAACCAGTCTAATTCAAAAAATGACTTGTATGAACCGGTTCTTTTTAATAAATCAAAAACATACAACATGACCAATGTAGTCAGATTCACACACAAGTGACTCTTATGAGCTCATTGTTTTTAGTCAATCAAAAACAATCAGTGTAGTCCGATTCACAAACAAATGACTCTTATGAAAAAAAAAATGTTTAGTTAACCAAAGCACGACCAATAGACCTTAGTCAGGTTAGATAGCAAATTGAATTTAACATGAATGATAACAAGGCTGTGAGGGATACATTTACATTCACGCACAGTATAAAGGGCCTAGATCACGCAAATTTCAAAACTGTTTTATGGAGTTTTTGTTTACTGAAAGTTTTTTCAGAAAGATGTTTCATCAGCTGGACAATTGGTTTGTTGTTAAACAACAGTACAATCCTTTGACCGCGCTGTACTTCTGTCCCTCACAGCCTCGTTTTCATTCCTGTCCAAAATTAAATATGCTGCTGCCCTGACTAAGGTCTATATAGTCAAAATTCACAGACAAATGACTCTTATGAGCTGGTTCTTTTTTTCTTTTTTTTTTGCAAATCAGAAACATTCATTGCAACCTGTGAAGCCAAAACAAATGTCCCTAGAAAGTCAGTACTTTTAATGACTGTTTCACATGTAAACAAAATGGACATTATAACGTACATGAAATATACCATAATCAATTGAGATAGAATTGAATCAAAATCAAATGGGAAAATCTGTATCAATACCCAGTCCTACTAATGGCTTTTATTTGTTATTTATTTCAACTAACAGTATGCTCTGAGACTCCTTCACGTTCAAGTGTTCTTTCTATGTGTTTTATGTCGATCTTTGTGTTTATGTAGCTACATTCCCATGTCCGTGGCTGGGGTGGTGGTGAATGAGGGAAAAGCAACTGAGCTGAACATCAACCTCGTGGCTGAGACTGATGAGAATCCGACCACCCTATCAATCCCAGAGTCCCCCTCTGACACCTCTGCGGACAGCGGCAGCACAGACAGCAGCAGCACCAGCAAAGCAGCAGCAGATGAAAAGCAGGGCTCCAGGCTTACGGTCCAGCCCCAGGACTTCCGCCATCATTACTACAACGACATGGAGCTGTTCCTGCAGAAATTCAGCTCTGAGTACAGCTCCATCACACGGCTGTATTCCATCGGCAAATCTGTGCAGGATCGCCTCCTGTGGGTCATGGAGATCTCCAACAATCCTGGTGTCCATGAGTTAGGTACTTCCCACCCATTTTTATGTCATTTTAATTAACACACATCTTTAGAAGTCAACCCGTTTCTAAAGTGAACTGACCCCCGTCTTTCCTTACCAGGTGAACCAGAGTTTAAGTATATTGGTAACATGCACGGCAATGAGGTGGTTGGTCGTGAATTGCTCCTCAACCTCATCGAGTACCTGTGTCGCAACTATGGCACTGATCCTGAGGTCACCCAGCTCGTCAACTCCACGCGTATTCACATCATGCCTTCAATGAACCCAGATGGATACGAAATGTCCCAAGAGGGTAAGGTCTTCTTGTCAACTCTGAGAAACCCCTATTGACGGAAATTTTCGTAATTTGAGAGAAAACGCTTCCCCGCCATTGACAAAAAAATTCGCTATCCGTGTTTTCACTGTTATATGGTAGGGAGCGCTATGACAAATCTTCTGAAAGAGTACAGAATCTTTGAATCAAAACACAGGCAGAAAAGAAGCAGAAACAAGCGATCTCATATGTAAGCAGATGCATATGTAAAATAACGCGATCATCAACATTAAACAGCATATAAATTAAAACTGCCTAATGTTACTTAAAGTCCAACTGAAATCAAAATGGACCCTATTTACTTTGTTAGCGCATATTACTAGTCTTGTGGTGAACAATTAATCCGTGCAAGTTAAAACACGGAAAGAAATGTTTTGGCTTCGTAATCTTTAATCAAAATCTGAAATGCCCCTCCCCTCTGCATTGGAGGACCTTCCCTGATGACGTATGCTTGACGGCTTGGGTTGAGAAACGCTTAACCACTCCCCTCAAATCGTTAGTCTGTAATGAGCGAGAGATGGAGAGGAGGAGCACTAGAGTAAAACCCTGCCCTCTATTCAATATTCCTTTTCACTGGGAAATACGTCACAGCACTGGAGAAAAGTCGTTTGCAACTTCCGGTTCACGCGGACTTTAATGAAATGTCGACCTATAGGACTGTGAAGCATTAGGGGTGTTGATGGACTTGATCTTCTCCATCTATGTTTTGATCATCTTTCTGAATCCGATCTGGATGTAGTCTTTGACCAAAATGTGATTTTCTCAGGTTTTTGCTCAAAATGTTGCTTTTTTTATTTATTAAACTCACCCACATTCAAGTGATGATAAAAAAGAATGTATTAAGCTTTTTTTGTTTAAAAGCAGAGGCTTCATGTTCAGATATTCATATAACATGACCATGAAAAGTTTATGAAAATGATCAAAAATGCTGGCAGTGGCTGGCCACTTAAAAAAAACACACACACACTGGCGAGGAAACAGTTAAATGCATCTGTCTTTTTTCATAATTCTATTTGTACCAATATAAAAAATGGTTAGTCTCAAACTGTGTTGAATAATAATAAATATATTATTAATGTTATTATTTATGTAATGAAAATAATAGTGTGTATTATTATTATTATTATTATTATTATTATTTGTTTCTGTCTGTGTGGAAGCAACATAATAACAATGAGAACAGAATGGCAACATATTTTTAATAATAATATTATTATTAATAAGTTATTATTATTATTATTATTATTATTACATTTATTATTTTTTAGTATACTTTTTTTTTCTCTCTGTGTTGGAGCAGCATAGTAACTGCAGGAAGATGGAACCGTAACAAAAACATTCTCTTTTGTGCAGGAGATATCGATGGCATCCAGGGACGCAACAACTCTAACAACTATGACCTGAACCGTAACTTTCCGGACCGGTTCAACCTCATCACAGATCCCAGACAGCCAGAGACCATTGCTGTTATGAACTGGGCAAAGAGCTACCCTTTTGTGTTGTCTGCCAACCTTCATGGAGGTAGGTCCTAATTTATGATAGTTCTGTTTGATTGGAAGCATGCCAAACACAGACGGATAACCTCGAGATAAACCCCTATCAGGCTCTCTGGTGGTGAACTATCCATTTGACGATAATCTAGAAGATGTTGTCGAATACAGCAAGTCCTCAGATGATGCCGTGTTCAGGATGTTGGCTCTCGCTTACTCTCAGGTGAATATCTAGCTTTCTTTTTTCTGTAAAATCAAATGACGTCGTTAAGAATATTTAATCATTAAAAGTTAAATCAATGGCCAGTAAAACATTCTCTTTATTTATTTATTTCAGGAAAACGCTCAAATGCATGACGGTCACCCCTGTAAGGAGCTGCATCCGTACAAAGAATACTTTCAAGATGGCATCACCAATGGCGCTGCATGGTACAATGTCCACGGTGAGCACTAGATTGTGGTGGGGGAAATTAATAACTAGAAAAGGAAAGTTCAAGACAAAATTTTGAATGTTGACATACTGACAGACACTTGACAAATGGACAGACGGCCTTTTGTTGATATTGACATCCTAAAATAATATCCAGAAAAAAGTTGTATAAAATTAAAAAGTGCTTTAATAAGAAGTAAATATAAACTATGTGCATTATGTGCTTTTTCCCTCAGGAGGGATGCAGGATTGGAACTACGTCAACACTAACTGCTTTGAGGTGACCATTGAACTGGGCTGTTACAAATACCCACCAGCGATAGACCTGCCAAAGTACTGGGAACAAAACCGCAAATCACTTCTGCAGTTCATCCATCAGGTCAAACAGTCTGGCTGTTTCTTTCTCATATATATTTTTTTCCTTCTCTATTCTGCCACACACCTTATAAAATTATTTGTTGGATGTTCAGGTCCACCGTGGGATTAAAGGAATGGTGATCGACAGCAAAGATGGATCTGGCATCCCCAATGCGACCATCACTGTGGACCAGATCAATCACTCCATCACATCCAACATCGCAGGAGACTACTGGCGCTTACTCGTCCCAGGAAAATACCTTCTGAATGTCTCTGCCCAAGGGTACTTTCATGAATTTTCTGCACTAACTGTGGCACCAAACTAAAAGATAGCAATTTTTTCCAAACATATGGAAGCTTACAGGTTGTGATCTGCTTTTGTTTAGTTATAAACATATACAAATATTTGTAACTAGAATACGGTAACTATATATTGACTTATTAAGCCACTTTTTGTAATGTATATTAATTGTACTTACCTGCAACAATAATGTAATAGCTTTGAATTATTTTAATATGTGGAGACTTTCTCAGCAAATGTTGATATTCAATTATTTACAATTAGTTTAGATAAATAATCATTGTATTTATATATGTGTTCACTTATTTATTTATTTTTTATTTAATTTGTAACAGCCCTAAAGAGTTATTTAGCATCATGGGTATTTATTTAATATTTTTCTTTTTGCATAAAGGCCGATTCACAGCGCACAGACAAACGCCAACAAACACCAACAAACAATATGAAAAATAACTGTCATGTTCACACTGCCCCAACAGACACCGACAAACTCTGATTGAACATGTTCAGTCGGGTGAAAAATACCCCAGACAGACGCCAACAGGGGTAACACACTGATCCGTCAAAACCCAACAAACGTGTTTGTTGGCGTTTGTCTGTGCGTTGTGAATTGGCATTAAGACTGTAAATTACTGACATTCTCTCTTTCCATCTTTTTAGCTACTCCTCAGTTAGCACCTATGTCAGCGTGCCTAAGGAAGGAGTGGAGATTGTTAATTTCACATTGACCCGGATTCACAGTTACTCAACTGGACAGAACACAGAAGGCTCAACCTTAATTCTGGATCCCAGTGTGAAGGAGTTCCAGAGCCTCATCAAGCTGCTGTCAGGAGAATCCGGTCTAGACAAGCTGATCAAGGACACTCCCACCCAGAGCAGCTTCCGTTATCGACGGTACAGCGAAGTTTCCGAGTTCCTGCGCGGCCTCACCCTGAACTTCCCGGAGATTACCTCACTCCACAGGTACAGCTCTCTTATGCATCTCACAGACATTTGGCACGTTGGATTCAGTGTTTACAAACTCCGTGATCATGAGGGACCTTAAACACAAGTTCTCTGGAGAGCTGTTATTCACACGTGTGCCATGCCTTTCCCTTCAGAGAACACCTGTTAAATTGAGCAAAAGCATGAGTCAGTTTATCTGATCTCTGCAGACATGCCTGAACCGAATCCTGTGTGTTTCTGTGACTATAAACCCCGAAGGGCGATTCTTTGGGAATGAGAGAGATTAATGTCTCTGCATTCAGTACACAATGAAGTTACTGTGTGAACTTTAGCTTAGTTAGCTTAATTTTTGAAAATTACAGTTTGTGCTGAACCAAGTTTAAGGTCACAAAGTGTAAAAAAAAAAAAAGACCTGAGAAGAGGTAAGTAGATTACCGTTCAAAAGTTTGGGGTCAGTAATTATTATTATTATTTTTTTTTTGTGAAAGAGATTAATACTTTTATTTAGCAACGATGCATTTAAAGGTGAACTAAGTAACTTTTTTACCTTAACTGAACAGCTTCGGAGTCATTGGAATGGTTATATTACTTATTTCGGGTTGAATGGTGGTCGTTTCGCACCCCCCTGGTGCCCGTGAGCGGAAAATACGCACTTGCAACTTTGGGGCGGCGGGCCACCGGCCGCCGCGTCAGGAAGTCTCGCGTGATATCAGGTCTCGCGATGTAAACAATTGCTTTACGGCCAAAATAAATCTGCTAAAATGCCGTCATTATTGCGCTCCCTCACGCTGTTCGAACCCGAATGAAGAAGACGTTTTAAAGAATATCCCATCTGCTTTGATGTCGTTGATCTGCTAGCCTCTGGTGTCTGAGAATAGCCAACGAGTTTTTACAACAGTGTTGTCAAATATCTATTCCGAAGCTGTGGGGGGAGCTCTAGAGAGAAACCTGCGAGCAAAAAGTGACAATACAGCGAAGAAATCCCGAAGTTACTGAATGCAGCTTTAATAGATAAAAAGTGACCGTAAAAAAGTCACAAAAAAATTATCAAATAAATAATATATATATATATAATTTATTTATATTTCAAATAAATGCTGTTCTTTTGATCTTTCATCTAAAAATCTATATTTCATGCTTTTCATAACAATAGTAAGCAGCACAACTGTTTTCAAAATGAATAATAAGAAATGTTTCTTAAGCACCAAATCATCATATTAGAATGATTTCTGAAGGATCATGTGACACTGAAAACTGGAGTAATGATGCTGAAAATTCAGCTTAGTGTCACATGAATAAAAAACATTTTAAAATATATTAAAATAGAAAACAGTTATTTTAAATTTTATATCTTATTTTATTTCACAATATTACTGTTTTTACTGTATTTTCAATCAAATAAATGCAGCCTCGATGAGCATTATAGACTTCTTTCAAAAACATTATAAAAGCTTACCAACCCCATACTTTTGAATGGTACTGTAGGTCCAATGGTAATTTCAGCATTTGGTTTGTAACAGTTTGTGTCAGTTTATAATAGTTTATAATGGATTAAAATATGTAACTGAAGTAAAACATTTTGTTGCGTCAAACAATTGCAGTGATGTGATAAATATTTTCCCCCCTATGAAGTCTTGGTCAGAGTGTGGAGTTCAGAACTATCTGGGCTCTGGAGATCTCCAACAACCCTAAAGTCCAAGAACCATCAGAGCCCAAGATCCGGTTTGTGGCAGGTATCCATGGTAACGCTCCAGTGGGCACAGAGCTGCTTCTGGAGTTTGCTGCCAGTCTCTGTATTAACTACGGAAAGAACGCAGCCATCACCAAGGTGAGTTGCTTTTCTTGATGCCCTTGATGGTCACAGTATAATCAGAGGATCCTCCTAACCCGGGGTGCGTTTCCCAAAGCCAACTATAGTCGCAGGTTCCATCGCTACCAACGCAATTCAACGGAACTTGCGTCCATAGTTGGCTAAGGATACTTTTTGGAAACGCACGCCAAGATGAAGGAAGCAGTTTAAAAGATCGCCTCAGTTCCACTGGGCATATTTGAACAGTTTAAGCAATAAGAAATGCTTTGGGTTAAATACAAGTTAAACTATCTATAAAATGTACCCTAATAAAGCCTGCTGTATCATGTTTGATAAGCAAATCTCTAAATTATCAATATGATCAAAACTCTGCTGAAAAACCTGTTGTAAACAATCTGCTACATGCCTTCTATCGTCTGATTGGTCCTTCATACTTTTTAGCAAGTAAAAGGCCTTTTAGTATAATTGTAAAAGCATCCTGTAAAGTGTAAGAATATCTTGTATTTCATTTCATTATATGTTCTGACACCCACAATTAAAGACTTCAGAGCTCTAATCATAAAACTAAGCATTTAAATATCATCTTACTAAGGCATATTATTGGGAGGTATAGAGTGACAAGTCTACTGTTATAAAGATCTCATTCATTTACATCACAAGCTATCAGAACTTCATCTTACTTTTTGGAAAAATAGACTGTATATCCTCCCCTTCTTGAGTATGATCTCCATATTCTATGATAATATAATATATCATACTATATGAGCCATAATTTGATTTGATAGTTTTATTGTCATTGCATATCTCATTGCATATAAAAGCCTGATGTATCACTTATGATACCAAAAAAAACCACATATACCATGCTTATCCTATAGACTTCTATTGTAAGTCTCATTTTAAGTAGATTTCACCCCAAGTACAAGTCAAATTCATTTTCTGTGCTTATCGACAGCATTGGTGTTATTGATTACCACAGAAAATTACTGCAAAAGCTTACCTTATTTATCAATGAAATCGTTCCAAGCCAAGTCAATTTTATTGAAACCAAACAGAATAATCCTTTAAATGTAAGTACATGAAGGTTAATCTGTACCTCACATGCCCCCTCTGTCTTTAGCTCATAAATGAGACCAGAATTGTTATCCTGCCCAGCATCAACCCAGATGGACGTGAGCTGGCGAAAGAGAAAAACTGCACCTCCACTGTTGGCATGACCAATGTTCACGGCAAGGACCTTGACAGTGACTTCTTCGGTGGGATGGCATTCAAATTATACCTTACAGTCCACTGCTTAGTCTACAAGACGGCTGACTGTTTGTGTGTCCTTCTGTAGGGAATGCTTCTCAGCGTGCTGCAGATCCTCAGCCAGAGACGCGCGCTGTGATGGATCTGATTCAGGAAAGGGGCTTCTCTCTCTCTGTGGCTCTGGATGGAGGCTCTGTTTTGGTCACCTACCCATATGACAAACCAGTGCAATCTGGTATGTTTTGACTCATCCTCTGCTGTATGAAATTACACATTTATTGCATCTGTGTTCTGATTCGTTTATTTCTTTTTGTTTTTTTCCCCTTCCTTCTTAATTACAGTTGAAAATGATGAAACGCTGAGATATTTGGCTACCGTGTATGCAAAAAACCATCCTACAATGCACTTGGGCAATACTGGATGTCCAAACAGCAGCCAACGTATGCTGATTTCCTTTCATACTTCAAGTTTTTAAAACAACGGTTTATCTCTTTAGTAAAAAGAAAATGCTCAGCATGCTCAGTGAGCAATTTCAGAGCCTCTGCTCTGTTAAATTTATAGGTAGATGAACCATTTTTAGGTTGATGTTATAAATTATTCCAGTCTTTCTCCTTGTCTCCCCCAGTGGGCAACATTCCTGAGGGTGTCCTTCGAGCAGCAGAGTGGCACAGTCACATGGGAAGCATGAAGGTAGTTTACAAACTGAAAACTGGTTTTGCTTCAGAACCTAGCAATGTACTAAAACTTATTACTAAAAATGTATTTATATTATTATAAACACTTTTAAAAATATGCAATTTTTTTTTTAACAATTATTAATATGAAATGTCAGCAGCCAATAATTCACCACATAAAACCTTTTTGTCTTCACAAACCATATTTGTCCTAGTTGCAAATTAATCTGTTTATTGTATTATGGATTTCCTCTTACTTTGTGTAGACTACCATTCAAAACGTTGGGGTTGGTAAGATGTTTTAGTAGTATATTAAGTAGTATTGTATAAGTATAAGTAGTATTGATCAAAATACAGTAAAAACTGTAATAAAGTGAAATATTATTGCCATTCTAAATAAATGTTTTCTATTTCAAAATATTTTGATATGTAATTTAGTTCTGTGTTGGCAAATCAGTAATACTCCAGTCTTCAGTGTTACATGATCCTTCAGAAATCATTCTAATATACTGATTTGTTGCTCAAGAAACATTTTTTATTATGCAGTTAAAAACATTTTTGTGGAAATTATGACAGTTTTTTTAGGATTCTTTGATGAATATAAAGTTCAAAAGAACAGCATTTATTTGAACATTTTTATATTTTGTTACATTATAAATGGATTTACTGTATTTTGCAAAAATGCATTTTATTAAATAAAATCTTACTGACCCCAAGCTTTTGAATGGTAGACAGGTTAAATTCTAAACAAAACTATCCGTCTAATATGGCTAGCTTATACCAAGCAAGCAAACCATAAAGTTTGATTGGACACACAGATTTGGATGTCAAGAACAAAATATACGAGAAGCGTTTTGCTATTCTAAATGAATGTTTTGCACTTAGCATTGCTTTTTTCACTGCTCTCTGCAATCCAATCAGAACGGACCAGAACCCCATTTTTGGGTCATCACTAACATACAGTAATTTTCAAAATCTTAATTCCTCAGTAATTTCCCTGACTCTCCGATTACTTTCTTTCCATGCTGTAGGACTTCAGTGTGGACTTTGGTCACTGTCCTGAGATGACGGTCTACACCAGCTGCTGCCTGTTCCCACCGGCTGAAATGCTGCCCACGCTTTGGGCCGAGAACAGGAAGTCTCTTCTGAGCATGCTGGTTGAGGTCAGTCTGTTGTTGTCCTCTCTGCCTCTCTGTTCATCGCCCTCCGCTGAATCTCAGCTAGTCCTTGCTGAAGCTGGTTCTTCTGTTCTAGGTACACAAAGGGGTTCGTGGAGTGGTCAAGGATAAGAACGGTAAGCCCATCGTGGGTGCTATAATAGTATTGAATGGTGGTGTCCGAGTCTTCACGGGTGAGGGAGGATATTTCCACGCTCTTCTGGCCCCCGGTTTACACAGCATTGAAGCGGTGGCTGACGGCTACCAGCAGCAATCCCAGAAGGTGAGTGTTGATTTTTGCTGTGTTGGTCTGTTTTTTTGTTTTCTTTTTGTTTGTTTTGTGTGTGTGTTGATTTATTTTGTTTGCCTTATGTTTTTTTTATTAAATTTTTTTTTTAATATATTTATTATACAGAATATTTAGTTTAAATTAACCAAACTCTATAATATACAATGCAGTATAATAATGGAGATAATTGAATTGTCTAATAAGATACCATACATTTTATTTTATTATTTTATATATATAATATTTATATATAATATATATTTTATATTTATATATATATAAGATGGTGTAATTAAAATTCATTTTTATTGTCTAATAATATACTATACGTTTTAAATGAGAAACGCTATCTATGCATACATTTTTTTCACTGTTCCTGTGGTCTTTTCAGGTGTCTGTGTCACCTTTTGAAGCAGCAAGTTCCATTATTATTGAATTTGACATGGAGAACGATATATTTGGCCTGCCAAGAGAATTAGTCGTGGCAAGTGCAGGTAGGCAGATCAAATCGCTCACGGCATGAGGCCATTTAAAAAAAAAATACTTAGTTAATATGCACATTTTCAATGGCTGTCTTTTTCTTTACTCTCAATCCCACAGCTGCCGCAATGACGGCCCTGGTCGTGACAGCCTGCATCATCTGGTGCGTCTGCTCAGCAAAGTCGAACAGACAAAAGGACGGATTCCATCGGCTACGGCAGCACCGGGACGACTATGACGATGAGATCCGCCTCATGTCTATGGGCTCCAAAAAGTCTCTCCTGAGCCACGAATTTCAGGATGAGAGCGAAAGTGACGAGGATACGCTATACACCAACAAACTTTAAGACCTTCTCATCCTCTAAATCTGTCCACTGCCTGCAGGGCCCGTAGAGGGCGCTCAACGGCCAGCAGCATTATAGTCCAAACCATCTAAATCCCGAGAATCACTGTGGGATGCACTTTAATGCCCAGATGAAATCGTAGTGTATGCAACTTGACCACTGCTCTCAACCAGCCTGCTTAGTTTTCCGGGTCTGTGTAATACTGGTCCTCTACCCTTTATAAAGGAAATCGAACAGCTAGAATCCATCTCAACAGGATTATGAAACACTGTGCCTTGTTAGAATTGAGATTGCATGGACGCTGCAGTTGTGAGGATGACAGTTTTGTAGTGTAAATGGAATTTTGTTCCCCTTTTTTCTGTGGACCCGTGTCAAAGTCCGGAATCGTTTGGTTTGAGACTCTGGTTCGCTCATTGGCTTCATTGGCTTATGATTAACAGACTGCTGTCATACAGCGCTGTCATAAATGGCCCAAATATTTTACATTATGCCGTTATTCATCCAATTAGTACGGTATTTCATGCAAGTATGTGTAACAGATTTCAACAGCCGCATTAAACGTCTCAGACCGTGAGGGTTTTGAACATACTAAATGTAGATATTTACATTTAAGCTTTTTCTCTCTACCATTGCACATTTGTCATAAAGGTGACTCATTCGATACATAGCAGACAAACTCATACTCACGCTCATTTACTGCCTTCCCATTTCTCTTTTTTGATATTGTGGGGATATGGTGGAACTTTTAATAATAACTCCACTCGGACATGATAGTGTTTAGTCAGTGTGTCTGTATTATTTTGTCTTCATGTGCACTCTTGAAAATGCTGTCCCTATTTTGTTCATTTTTAACAAAAGAAAAAAATTATTTATTTTTGTTTTAAGATCCATCCAATGAATATATTTATTTTGTTCACCCACTCTCATTCATCCCAGAAAGATCAGAATAAGCAGTGCCGTCATTACTTCATTTATGTAGTTGACATATTTAAATGTTATTTACAATTCAGGAAACTAATGAAAAAGAATGAGGAGTGGTGTGGTTTGCTCGTGCTTTTAAAAGAAAAAAGCAACGAACACCCTATTAAAATTCAATGGAAGATTCAGGTTTTTATGTATAATTCATATCATTCTGTGCCAGATTGATCATTCATACAGGGCAAATGTTAATAAGTGGGAGAATTATTTCTATGATTTAATTAGTTGCTGATCCCATTACCAACAAAATCTTAATTAAATTTGGCTTGATGTTGATTGTCATGCTTGAATGTAAATGTCTGGGTGTGTTTGACTTTGAACAAATATGTCTAACTTTTCTATGTTTGTGCTGATGTTTATTTTTCTTTCTTTTTTATACAACAATGATTGTACATATCGAATTGTTGCCAACTATATTTAAATTACACAAGTGCAATTCCTTTCGAGAGTGAAAGAACTGCACAAATAAACCTGTTCATGCCCAGCATACAGTACGTTGCGACGGCGTCGTCAGTGTTTCGAATGGTGTGTAATTAAATGAGATGTAAATAAAGATGAAACTTTGTTCTGAATATTTCATGTGCTTTTCTTTAATATGATCAGGTTTTAATGCAGTTATGCAGTATTTTTATGGTACTGTAGTAGCTATGCATTTTTCAACTATAAAAAAAAAAGAAGAACATGGAAACTCATATTTACTAGGCTATTATCCTAAGATTATTTTGTCATCTAATCTCAAGTGTGCACAAACACAAAAGGAATTTGCTGTAGTTTCCAGGAGCTTATACATACATACATTACACAAGAGAATAGATAGAAAATGTAGGATTACATTTAAAGTAGGATTAAGAATGAAAAACTATCAGAATCAGAAAGAGCTTTATTGCCAAGTGTGCTTGCACACAAGGAATTTTTCTTGGTACTGAAGCTTCCAGTGCACATACACAAATACAACAAGAAACATAGTGATACAATTCTAGGAATAAAAATATAAAAATAAAAATATGAAAAAAGTATAAGACTACATCTAGATGTAGTATTATATATTTTTTATATATATTATGTACACTCACCTAAAGGACTGACCCTTTGACCCCCTTTCGCCTTCAGAACTGCCTTAATTCTACGTGGCATTGATTCAACAAGGTGCTGAAAGCATTCTTTAGAAATGTTGGCCTATATTGATAGGATAGCATCTTGCAGTTGATGGAGATTTGTGGGATGCACATCCAGGGCACGAAGCTCCCGTTCCACCACATCCCAAAGATGCTCTATTGGGTTGAGATCTGGTGACTGTGGGGGCCATTTTAGTACAGTGAACTCATTGTCATGTTCAAGAAACCAATTTGAAATGATTCGAGCTTTGTGACATGGTGCATTATCCTGCTGGAAGTAGCCATCAGAGGATGGGTACATGGTGGTCATAAAGGGATGGACATGGTCAGAAACAATGCTCAGGTAGGCCGTGGCATTTAAACGATGCCCAATTGGCACTAAGGGGCCTAAAGTGTGCCAAGAAAACATCCCCCACACCATTACACCACCACCACCAGCCTGCACAGTGGTAACAAGGCATGATGGATCCATGTTCTCATTCTGTTTACGCCAAATTCTGACTCTACCATCTGAATGTCTCCACAGAAATCGAGACTCATCAGACCAGGCAACATTTTTCCAGTCTTCAACTGTCCAATTTTGGTGAGCTCGTGCAAATTGTAGCCTCTTTTTCCTATTTGTAGTGGAGATGAGTGGTACCCGGTGGGGTCTTCTGCTGTTGTAGCCCATCCGCCTCAAGGTTGTGCGTGTTGTGGCTTCACAAATGCTTTGCTGCATACCTCGGTTGTAACGAGTGGTTATTTCAGTCAAAGTTGCTCTTCTATCAGCTTGAATCAGTCGGCCCATTCTCCTCAGACCTCTAGCATCAACAAGGCATTTTCGCCCACAGGACTGCCGCATACTGGATGTTTTTCCCTTTTCACACCATTCTTTGTAAACCCTAGAAATGGTTGTGCGTGAAAATCCCAGTAACTGAGCAGATTGTGAAATACTCAGGCCGGCCTGTCTGGCACCAACAACCATGCCACGCTCAAAATTGCTTAAATCACCTTTCTTTCCCATTCTGACATTCAGTTTGGAGTTCAGGAGATTGTCTTGACCAGGACCACACCCCTAAAAGCATTGAAGCAGCTGCCATGTGATTGGTTGATTAGATAATTGCATTAATGAGAAATTTCTGAGGAATGCTAAAGGAGAGTGCGAATCTTCTGCAATCCCTGTGGTGGCGCTGTGACGACGGAGCGCAGCGCAGAGTGTGTTGAAATGCTCTTGCTCTAGTAGTCTCCGCCTCTGCCAGCACCACCGCGGATGACGTGCAACAACAAAGATGGCAGGAGGAAACAGCAACTATTGGGAAGGTGAGGTGGCAAAGCGTCACAAATTCCCCTTGACCAAAAGCTTTATTGCGCTTTGTGACAGCTCACGCGAATTCATGGTTCTGAAGAGTCTTTGGTAACGTTTTCATGGAAACGCAGCCAGGTTACCACACTAACTATCGCCGTTAGCATTAGCTCGCTAGACCGCAGAAACGTCAGTGCTTTTGATTAGCCTGAAAACCTGAGGAATAGAGCGAGACATCTTTCATTCATCTAAATCTAAACATTTGTCTGATGTCTTTCAGTTCATCTTACTTAATGTTCCACGAACTTATGTAATCTGTCAGAAAAGTTACAGAACTGTTTGTATATGAAGCTGAAACAAGCTTTGACACTAAAACTAAATAAACTAATAGGCTGTGTTTCAAAATCTAGTAAGCTGCCTTCCTAGACAGCACTTTTGGGCTTCATTTTCTGCCTGTGATACCTAAAACACATTACAGCAGACAGACACTGTAGACAGTTAACAGACAATGTAAAAAAGGACCAGGTAGACTGATATGAATCTTTTGTCATATGTAAATATAAGTAACTAACTACCAAATGACGTTCTTAGAGAAATGTTGTGTGCAATTCTATTGCATTTTCTAATATTATTTTGTCATCTAGTGTAAACGTAAGGTAATGCAAGTGCATATTGATTGATGTGTGTTGTCATTTTATAGTCTTACACTTTATGAATATGAATGTATATTACCACTGACATCATTCACTGAATGTCATAATCTTGACTTTTTTTGCACATTGACAGACCTGCGGAAGCAGGCGAGGCAGCTGGAGAACGAGCTGGACCTGAAGCTGGTGTCTTTCAGCAAGCTGTGCACCAGTTACAGCAGCTCTCGGGACGGTCGTAGAGGGGACAGGTGGGACGTTGCTGTAGTAGCTCATTCAAAGAATTGTGATGTTTTCTAGATA
>NC_140223.1:20080535-20210535 GCF_951802725.1 Rutilus rutilus
CTCTTGTCAGGACATATAAGAGTGGCTCGGGGGTGAATAACAGGCGGACAGAGCTCTTCCTGAAAGAACATGAGCACCTGAGAAAGTAAGAGCCTTTCTCCTCTGTTGCCTACTTGATGAAGTACTCTGAATTTCACTAAATGCTTGCACCGTTTTGTGTGAAGAATTTTTTTTTTCTTGAATGAGACAAAGTTGCTGTGATATTATTATTATTATTATTAAATTTTTTTTTTTTTTTGTACACCTGAATTTTCTGATAGGAAGTAATTTATTTGTTGGCGTTACACAAGCACTAGGCCTGCATGATTTGGGAGCAAAACATTTATTTTTTTATAGAAATTGACATTTAAAATTATTTTGTTTTTAGGCTCTAGGTTTTGTTGTTTATTGTGTGATTATATGTTAATATGATTATATAATAATTATATAATTATTAATATTTCTAAAAAAGTTAAACATGAAATATTGCTACTGTAAAAACGATATTTTATAAAATCATATAATATTAACAATAATGATAATTTTATTTGATAATGCATCTGTAAAATGACAGTACTGATATTTATGGCTGGCTGTCTTTATTTTCAAACGTTAAACCATCAAGCTTTTTGCCAGAAAACACCAGGGAGCCCTTAAATCTTCTCTTTTCGGTTAAGCCTTAAAGGCCTTTCACACTGTACGCGACTAAACGGCGCCAATGTAGTAGGACGCAATGACGCTCTTGAATCGGAAAAATAGATCCCAATGGAGATATTCACACTGATCAATCGCAGCGCGACAAAGCAAAAAAAATATTTATTTCCGACCTGTGTACTTTTTTTATTATTATTTTTTTTAACCCATTTCCGCGCGATGAAATGAGCCGTCCAATTAGATTTGAGCTTACCTGAGCCGCTGCTGTTGCACAAAAGTGTGAGAGTGGTGGTGCTGTTTTGTAAACCTGTTAACACTGAAGAAAAGTATTCTGGAAGAGAGAAGAGATTGAATTCTTGTAATCATTGGTGTCTGAGAACAGATTTATTGTTCTTATACAGATTATCACTTCTGTTTATTTTCCACTGAATTATGCGATCTGAAGAGCTTGAAACAAGCGTACACAGCGCTGTTTTCTTCTGTGCTTGTTTGTTATGAGTCAGAGAGCTCTTTAGCGCTAGAGCTGTCAATCATATTATGTGATCATAACTCCTGCCTGAGTTCAGCACGGTTCCGCACATAAACAACTGAGAGAAACATTTCTACAGATGAAACATGAAGCCAAATAAATATATGATTATGATGATGTATGTTCTGTATTCGCTGAGCTTCACCACGTCACGCTTGGTGTGAAAGGGCCTTTACATGGTATTACAACTTCATCTCCACCCTGTCTCAACCTAACAGTAAAGATAGTGGTGCAATTCTAGTCCTTCTAGAGATTGTCAATGGTTGAAGAGAGGATGTACACTTCAGAGGAGCCCACATTAAGTGAAGTGACTGACTCGGGTGAAAGGGAGAGAATAAGAAACTCGAAGCGTAGCACTTCATCACCTATTGTGTCACAGCCACTTTGCCTGAAGAAATGAAGGAAGGTTACCTTTAATAGGCACACTTTCATTCTCACGCTCTCAGTAACTCAGCTAAGCCGGTTCTATCTCTCTCTTGCACCGTTCTGTGTCAAATTGATGACTTAAATTTGTAGAGTCATCGTAAGCGACTGCCCTGACTGCTCATGTAGACATGGCGTAATTTGGTATAACAAAGGATGGGTGTAAAATTTGCACTGGTTTTAAAACTTTAAAATGAATCGATGGCCTGCGGTAAAAAATTTGACAGAGCATTTGCTCTGGGTCATTTGTTTCATAGCAGTGCATCAGTTTGCTAGAGATAAGTAAAAGAGACCAGTGACAGAGATGAATATTACACTCATGCTTAAAGAATCATGTGGATTGATTATTGCCTTAAGAAAGCTTGAATAAACTAGCTCAAATGGAAGCTTCCTGGGTTCAACTTATGAAATTAAACGCACTTTCTTATAAAGGACTATTTAATTTTCTTTTAAAGTGAATGCAAATGGGTGTTTCTGGACAAGGTTTGATTTGACCAGTTGAAAATTGTTTGAATCGTAAAAAAAAAGAAAAAAAAAGTGTTATGAACCAGGATAGAGTCCCAAAAAATCCCATTAGTTTTCTCCAAAGAGAAATAAGGTTTGATCTGATGCTTCATTTTTAAAAGATATTTCATAGAAAAATTCCTTGTAAAGCACAACACCCCATAATTATACAGAGAAAGTGCAATCACAAAATCCTAGCAAACAAATCAGGTCGAAAGAGCTGTTCAGCGACCGCCCACTGCCATGAAACTTTGCGAATGATGGGTGATAGACTCAATTGCGCTCTCAAACTTTAAAATTGATCAGTTTCCACAAAAATATTTAGGAGCACTCCTGTTTTCATCATTGAAAATAAGAAATGTTTCTTGAGCAGCAAATCAGCATATTAGAATGATTTCTGAAGATCATTTGACTCTGAAGACTGGAGTAATGATGCTGAAAATTCAGCTTTGCATCACAGGAATAAATTACATTTTGAAATATTTAAAATTGTAATAAATTTTCACAGTATTACTGTTTTTTTTTTTTTTTTTTTTTTTTAATGCAGCCTTGGCAAACATAAGAGACTTCATTCAAAAACATAAAAAAAATCGTAACCTGAACTTTTGAACAGTAGTTAAGGCGAGACACCACAGGTGAATAGGGTAAATGTTTTAACTAGCAGATATCACCATGAAACTTTCCCAGCTGATTACCTACATTAAGATGAGAAAAAAATGTATTACAAGTTTTCTGTAATTTAATGTTTAAATATGCAAATTAGGTAATATCCAATTAAATATGCGCTAATCTGAGTATTGGATAAAGCCAGGTTAAAAATATTTTTTTCATTGTGTTCACATATTAGATGGGAAGAGGGATTTATGGATATCTACTTTTGTTATCCTGTAAATCAGAATATACTGTCAATATACTTACAAATCCCTCTGTAAATGTCTTCATAATATAACTAGGTACAAGACTGGAAAGTTTGGTGTCTATATAGGTGCTACTGAAGTGGAGATTTCGGACTTGGAGTATGAGAGAAAAGTCATTTTGAGAGAACGAGCTTTAAAGATTTATCATCAGCCAATGAGATTGCGCATTCAGCCCTTTTACTTTCACAATTGGTTGCTGATAAAAAGAAATGACCATATTTGGATCCGACAGAATGGTCAGGAGAGAGAGAGCTTTCCAGCGGTGCATGTGATGACAGGGAGCAGACCGCAATCACGTAGCAGCATGTTGATTAAGATCGCCAACTTATGTTGAATTTATGAGAAATCTACAGACGCAAACAGACAAAGTGTAATAAAATAAAAACCTAAATGTGTATTTCGGACTTTTTTTCACCACAAGTCTGAAAGAAGACATGTTATTGAAGACAAATATCCCAAAATCTCAAAATTGACCAGTAAAAAAAAAACTATGTTTTTGCCTGCCGTGTCTCATTATATAGAAATGTAAAATGTATTGATTTTTTTTTTAATACAATTATTGTTAATTTACAAGTGAATATAAAAGTTTATTTTTTAAAGTGATTACATCATTCACAAACCTTCATGGGATTGTAGGTTTTCCATCATGATAGGTGTTTATACAGAGTTGTGCACCTTTTTTCCAGATTTTCATATCAAATCAAATCAAAATCTGTATTGCTATGACTGGTTCATGTCTGAGAACTTTTTTTTTTTGAAGAATTTTTTTAAAATCTTAACAAAAATAAATTTGTTACAATTTTTTGTTACAATAAATAATATTTCTGGAACCAAAGCAGCTAAAAAAGTGGGCGGTTACTGTTTACTGTTGTGCAGAGTGGTAATTGGCACTGTAAGCTGGCTGAATGCTGAGTGTGTATGTGTGCTGCCTCCTCTCCCTGCAGTCCTGGCCACATGCCCTCTTTGTTTCTCAACATCAGTGTGCCCTTCCTTCTCTCAGCTCAGTGCCTCACACCAGAGTCTGCTGGGGGCAAACACAGGACATAGAGACTTCATTTACACTTCTAGCATTTGGACTGCTTTGTTGTTTTCCCTTTCTTTTTCTTTTATATGACTTCTATTGACAATGTTTAAAGGCACACTATGCAGTTTTAGTTTTTGTCAAACATCGCCCCCTAGAGTCGCTGTGGAGTACTTGTATTTAACGTTACTGTCGTAGATACCACTCACGCAGAGCCGTCTCTTCACTCTTCCGACCGCGCTTTCTTCGTCGACTCTGCCATGATTCACGTCTGAAATGCGTGCGAGTGTCTTCCATAGAGGCTGCTTCATATGTTGTTTATGTATGTGACGTTTTGCCGTAAAGCAAGTCGCGAGATTTGTCGGGGCGCCACCTCTCAAACTTGCAATGCTGGTTTTTCCAGCGGAGTCTCCCCCCGCTTTGCTATCGGGATGATTTCGAAGCTGTTATATTAAGGTACAAATCTTGCATAGTGTGCCTTTAACATTTATCTATGATCCAGAGTATCAGACCATTAGTATTGTTGATGTATTGTACACCCATAAGCTGTAAAAATGGTAACAAAGAGCTGCGTATGCATGACTTGGGCCGTGGTTGTCTCCTCATCTTCCTTTGACATGCTTCTCGGCTCTCAGAGAGGAAGTAATCTGGTGTTATTGCTTGAGCCCATTCCAGAGTAAAGACCATTTAAAGACATTAACAGCTATGACAGTCTGACTCATAGATTACATTGTGCACTCAGAGAAAACAGGGAGGGAGACTGGAAACACATTCCAGACAATTACTCAGTCAAATAAGGAAAGATGCGACGAGAAAAAAAAATTAGCAATAAAAGAATGAAAATAGGAACTTGTTACTGGAACTGAGTCTGTTCTAAAGAGCTTTTTTGCATATATTCAAATGTTTTTTTCACTCCTTTATGGGTCTTCATAAAATCATTTAGTACCCTGTGTCATAGTGTCAATCTGCTGATTTGAAGTAGGCCTGGGGATTAAAAAATATAGGACCTTATGGCCTGAAGATGAAAGATGGTTCTTACTAGTGTTGTCAAAAAAATCTATATTTTTCAATATGTATCGATACTGAAATATCTGAACCGGTTCCAAAACTCTTTTTTCTGCAGTATCGATACACTGATAACAGCTGCGCATTCTTGCTCTCTCTTCTCTCCCACGGCGAAACACACACCCACCTCCCCTCACTCACTCGTCTCATTCGCTCCGGTTGAATAGTGTTGGTGCTGGCCTGAATTTTATGGGGTTGCATTTTGGTTTTGTTCTGAAATTCCAGATGATCCAGAATCCAGATTTTTTTTTTTTTTTTATGTAGTTTATCTTCATGCAAAAATCAGCTTTTGTATCAAGTTATGTTGAAACACTAAATGTAATGGTAGAAAATGAAAACAGTGGAATTAAAAGGGGAGATCTACCCAAGTGTTAAAGGACAAGTTCGGTATTTTACACTTAAAGCCCTGTTTACAGATCGTTTCTGATGAAATAGAACGGTTAAGATTAAAATTTTGACACATGCTGCTGTCCCGAGAATTTTAGGTTTATTTCGCTTTCCCCCCCACCTCCAGAATGGGTGTATAGGTGCACTCGAACATATCCTTCCTATGCTTTCCAAAATATGGAAAGCATATTTTGCAGCGATTTTTGTATGAGCATATCAGTGAACACCCCTGACCACTCGGTGAGTTTCATCTCTTTGTAAACGAAAGTTTAATGCGTTTTAGGAAGGATATGTTCGAGTGCACCTATGCACCCATTCTAGAGGTTTTGGGGAAAGCGAAATAAACCTAAAATTCTCGGGACAGCAGCATGTGTCCAAATTTTAATCTTAACCGTTCTATTTCATCAGAAACGATCTGTAAACAGGGCTTTAAGTGTAAAATACCGAACTTGTCCTTTAAGAAGTCGGGTGGTCAACATGTCATTAACTCACAGGGCAAATGTGTAACAAACTCTCTGCAGATGCAAACTGGAGAATGAAAATTCTGTCATTAATTACTCACCCTTGTGTCGTTCCAACCTGTAAGACTTTTGTTCATCTTCGAAACACAAATGAAGATATTTGAATACATTCTATATTCAATCTGTTCATTATATAAAGCGATCCAGTCTGTTCAGAAAATTTGGACTAAACCGTCGATTCATATGGATTTGTTTTACAATCTCTTTTATGAACTTTTTGAAGCACCAAAGTGGTAGTTGCTTGGACTTTCAATGGAGGGACAGAAATCTCTCAGATTTCATTTAAAATATATTCATTTGTGTTTCGAAGATCAACGAAAGTCTTATGGGTTTGGATCGTCATGAGGGTGAGTAAATGATGACTTTTTTTTCTTTTCATTTTTGGGTGAATTAACCTTTTAACATTGGCTACGTCACATTCTTTTTTACTTATCTGGGGTGCGTTTCCCGAACAACGACGTAACTCGGTGCTTAACTACCGTAGTACGATGCATCGTTGAAGAAACCAACTAGCTAGTCCCAACTGTTTCTGAATGTATTAGTGCTGTTTATGTCCAAAACAAACTTAAAGTAATTACACCGGTCAGCTCCTCTTTCACAGCTGGCTTGAAAATACACAGACTTTATTGAAGTTGATCCTAGATTAGTTAGTTGGCGAACTCATTAGTGAATTACTCCTCGTTTGTACTTCTTTCGAAATGGTGAATTATTGCATGGTACCGGGATGTTCAGTCCGCGTCCCACCCCCTGGAAAAATGAGGAACAAGTGTTTGTAGTCTCAACCTCTCTACAAAGAAATGACGATTTTTGCATCATTATAAGCAGGAAATCCGTATTTCTCCCGATACAAAGCTTAATGCAAATGGGGGAAGTGTCCCTTTAACAGTCATCTTTTTCTTTAATAAAGAAAAGAGATTGGTATGTGCACAACCAGTTTGTATGTTCTATACATTATGTAAATGTGTGCATTAGAACATCTTACAGATGTAAAAAAAAAAGAAATGTTATTTATATATATATATATATATATATATATATATATATATATATATATATATATATATATATATATATATATATATATATATATAAGCACTGCGCACATTTATTTCTTGGGAACACAGGGCAATCAGGGAGGCTTGATTTTCACTCACAGCTCCTTTGTGTGTGTAGTGTGTGTGTGGAGACAGAAGGACTCCGCAGTCATGCCTGTGTGAGTTTTGGCCCATCTCCACTCATATCAGATGCAGCCAGCAGGTTAACGAGTCTTTGAAAGTCATATTCAGAATTTAATTTGCATGTGTCTTTGCTAACTTTTTGACGTGAAGTGCCATTTTTATTTTATATTAGTAATCACTATGTCCATTTGTAAGTATTATACTATAATTAATACTATTAAAACAGTACATACTGTTAGAACAATTAATACTATTAAAATATGTGTAATAGGGCTGGACGTTTACTCAAACTTCACAATTCAATTCTATTTCGATTCACTAGTTTGCGATTTAGATTTGATTCAACATCGATTAACTGGGGCCTTTCAGGTACAGTATGGCTCGTTTCCTCAGGGAAAATTTCTCAACTAAAGCTGTAAACTATACAGGGAACCCCAGTTGGTACATTAATATATTATTAAAGTTTAAAATTAACTGATTTGTATAGGCAATTTTTATTGTATATTGCATTTAAATGACACATAAAGAGGTTTTTATAATAATAAAGTTATAATAATAAAACTTTGACATAAATATGTTTCTACTTTTAAATATAAACATTTTAATGGTGGTTGGCATGAAAACATGACGGATTTATTGAAACATACATTAAACTTTTTCTAACTAATGAGTTGAATTAGTATTAAATTAGAGACATTGACTGGCTTTTCTGAGGAAAATGGGACATTATGTGACCTATTTTTTTTTTTAACAAGTGACCTATTTTTTCCAAGCTGTTTTATTTACATCTTTCCATGGTTGAAACACTGATTACATGAAACATACAGATTTCGGTAAGTCGTTCTGTATCTTTCAACATAACAACTTCTGATCATCATTCATCTTTATTTCATGCTGTAACTAAAAGCAAGAGATGATTTAAAAAAAGAGATGATCCAGTCACGTCACGTGACGCTTGAACTGAGGCACTACAGCAATCTGACGCCACATTAAAGAGCGACAAAACAGTATTTATTGTTTGCATTTCGTAATTAAACTGACAGAATTCGAAAACTGAGGCTTTGTTTCATATCAGAAGCAACAAAAGCACAAAGCCTATTTCAAATTTATTGGATGGGAGTCGTGATAAAATGTTCTGTTCATTCATCAACTGGGAAAAAAGGATAGACTAAAAGATTGATTCTTGGGATTTAAGAATCGTTATCAAATCGAGAAATACATTTTTAAACCAGCCATATATATATATATATAACACACACATAGAAGTCATACATTCTATTATTTTCAAAGGGTTGTTTTGAGACTCAAAAGCAGATTGGTTTACTATTTAAAATGTGGTTAACTCACATTTGGCACATGGTTACGTGTTCATTTGGATCCCTGACATTTCTAAGATAGACAGCTTAATAAAAGTTGGTAGGCCCAATACTGCGCTCTTGTACTCGTACGCATTAAAATGCTCCAATACCAAAAACTGATACCACGCAGCATGTACAGTGTTTGTGTGCAGACAATCAAACACCGACTGGTAATGGAGATATCAGAGAAGGATGTCTATGAAGGAAATGTATCTAGTTATTAGAATACTAAACAAATTAAATATCCATGCGGCACGCCTATAGCCTATAAGTGCGAGCTCATTGAGCGTGCAGTGCCACAGACGCACAAGCTTGTCGAGCACATCCCTTTTTACATGCATTGCTGGAAAGTCTGTAGTTCAGTCAGTTATCTCAATAGCGAGGAACATATTACAAAGTTAACTGCTCTTGATTGCTCACTCAAATCACTCAAAATGCCCGTATCGATGAGTATCATTGTGAAACATTTGAGTATGTCTTAAGTGAACACAAACAGTTGAGAAAGAAAACGCTGTGTAACAGTATATTGGACACGTGCAGCTCTTGAAGTGACGGCAACATAATAAATCTACTGTTGTCTTTGTCCTTAATCTAATTACAAAAGACAGAAAATCACCCACTGCTTTTGACTGAATCTTGACCTTTTGTAAATTTAATAAGGATTAATCTATATTTAATTTATAAAGTGAAGACTATGCAGTGTTGTTTTACATATGATTACTTTTCAATTTCTGAAGGCTACCTGAAAATAGTGATGTTTCACTGGTATCTAACAATTTGAACCACTGCCCCAACCGGGCCACTAGAAAAAGTCCTTAGAATTGAGCTCTAAATATCAGCAAGTAGAAAGTATCAGTATTGGACTCGTTCTGGAAAAAGTGGGATTGGTGCGTCCCTAGTACATGTTAATAAATATCACTCAGTATGTGTAATTACACTGAAACAAGGACACCTTAAACTAAAGTGTAATCTAAAATACTTATCATAATATTCCTCTCTCTCTTTGTTTTGGCTTGTGTGCAAGCATTTACCCTCCTGTACGGTCCATTGGTTGCTGATACGTTCTCTGCTGACTTCTTAAGATTTTTAAATACAATTACATTATCCCTTCGAATCCCTTGATTCCATTTTGAAAGCTGTTATCATATTGTATGAAATTGTTATTGTACTTGAGGTGGACACTTGGGATCCGAGCATTGTAGGGTTTCCAAGATGTCCATTTATTTATTGCATTGGAAATGCATTTGAGTTGTGCCCGTATACAGCTACAGTCCATTAGCTCATCTAGAGAAGAGATTTTTTTCTCTCTCACTCTCTCAAACATGATGGCTCTTCCACCAAAAACAATAAAACAGATCCAAGTACAAATGATAAAAGTAGTTTAGCAAAGAGCAAAGGACCTTGAGTCTTAAGTCTAAAACACTGTGTGAATTGATGCTGAGAACAAAGCACAGCATTAAGAAACTTGTGCCTAAAGCATTTGTAGTTCCATCATTGAGCACACAGCGTTTACTTACTAGTTCTCTGTGGTGCTGGAAAACTCAAATGTCATGCTGAAATCATTGGATAGGTACAACCAAACCAGACATGGTAACGCAAATTGTTTGGCAAAAATGTTACTGATTGATGTGCTCTCTCTTTTAGCTCATTATCTATCAAAGTAACCTCTCCACCTGTATTTCCATGAGTGAAGGATCCAGCAGATGGAGCTCACCAGCTTGGAGCTCAGACGTCTTTCTCACTCTCCTCTTGTCATCTCTGTGGAGCTGGGGTATAAATCTTTCCTTGCATAGGTCGGCCATAACAATGAGGCAGCTTTTCTGATGAGCCAGCAAGATTACTCTGTCTGCTAGTTTCAGGGAAAAAGAGAGAGGTTGGCTTCTTGACTGATTACTAGGACTCATTTAAGTACAGTTCCCAATTTTAAAGCCAATTTAAATGTCCAGTGCCTAGCTCCAGGTTTTAAGAGCAGGTCTTTAAAGGGCGGGACTTCCCACCTCTTTCCATGCCATAAAATGAATTCAGTGGCAGCAGCTGTCAGCTTCAAGTAAGTGGGCCATGGGGTATCTGTTCTGTATCCAGGAGTTCATCACCCTACCGTCTGCCCTGTAATCACAAGCTGTGCATTCAGTGGTAGTACACTACCAGTCAAAAGCTTGGACTCACTAGAATTTTTCTTCTCATGATCTTCAAAAGCCTTTGATCTGTGCTTTTTAAATGCTTGAAGATATTTTGTCAATTTCCAACCGTAAATATCTAAAATATTTATTTTTGTGAGTGATTGCAGGACAATCGCGAACATAAATTAACAACTTTAAAGGCGATTTTCTCAATGTTTAGATTTTTTTTGCACCCTCAGATTCCAGATTTTCATATAGTTGTATCTCGACCAAGTATTGTCCTATCCTAATAAACCATACATCAATGAGAAGCTTATTTATTCAGCTTTCAGATGATGTATAAATCTCAATTTCATAAAATTTACCCATGTGACTGGTTTTGTCGTCCAGGGTCACATATGATGATTTGGTGCTCAAAAGCATTTCTTATGATTATCAATGTTAAAAACATTTGTGCTGCTTGATATTTTTGTGAAAGCCATGATATTTTTTTTCAGGATTCTTTAATGAAGTTCAAAAAGTTCAAAAGAACAGCATTTATTATTATTATTATTATTATTATTATTATTATATACACTTGATGTACATGAATTAAGTGTACTTGCTGAATAAAAGTATTAATTTCTTTACAAAATTTTCTGACCCCAAACATTTAAACTGTAGTCTGTTCTTAAAAAAAAATCATTTAGTATCATTCTATATTTTACAATTGATGAATAATAGTAATAATACATTGATTTTGATTAACAGTTTTTGGTCCCTGTAATTCACATATTTTCATTTGTTTTGTTTTTTAGTTTTGATTAATTTTATTGTTATTCTAAATTGTGGAAAATAGACACAGATACAGAACAGAAGGAAATGTGAGTGGCGTGTGCCATTTGAAAACTACAAAATTATCCCAAAAAAACCATGATGCTATCTTTCATGTCCACAACACAAAACAGTGCAGTTATGTGCCAAAAATTTTGGGTTGGAGAAAAAAAAAATCAGATCAATAATAATGTCTTGCTACCAATAAAGAATGAGTCACTGTGTCCAAACTTTTGACTGGTGTTGTAGCTGGAACAGGACGCATTACTAGATTGCTTCAGTGTGGGTGCCAGATGCAGTTCAATGAGAAGCAAAATTATTGTTCTTAGCTATAAGTTAAAAGTTTTAGCAGAAAACATTGAGGCAGAACGTGACAATATACTGGGAGAGGTAAAAGGGCAGTGAATGGTTTTAAATTAGCTTTATGCAAAATAATCTAGTAATGACTGCAAAAACAGATTTAGGCCCTGGGGTATTAAGATGTGTTTTGGTTGATCACAAGTGGACGCTGCTAAATACAGGTGTGAACGCGGTGTAAAACATTTGTTGTGGCTGAAAAAAAAAGCTGATGCTCTCCGTATGTTTTTCCGTCGTCTCCGGACGCATACATATGCAAATTGCGCAAGCTCCATTAGATCCAAAGATCTGAAAAGGCCCATACATTTACCTGCCCATAGACCCTCCCCTCGAAGAAATCAGGACAGAAGTGGTTGGAAGTGAACGAGGTGGATTAAAATACCAGGTGTTAACAAGAATGTGTCTCCCTCGACCAAATTGACCAAGATCCGATCGACCAATACGCATCTTTATACCAGGTGTAAACAGGGCCTTTGGGATAGTTTTCTTTACCAGTGGAGCTTGTGTGTCTCATACATTGCATCAGACCCTGACATCTTTCCTATCTGCTTCTGAGACGATAAAGAACTACAGTAAATCCTTCAGCTTGAGCTTGTCTCGGCCTATAAAAACACAGCGAGAATTGGACCTTGACACCCCTCCCCAGATACAGCAATGCGCATTTTATAGCACGAGCCCGGTGACAGAAGCGTAAAACCAACACAGTCATCCCATGAACTCTGTCAGCTATCCACGGCTCCATACATGTGTGCTTGCATGAGTGTTTTTTTAATAGAGACATCTTCCGGCCTCTGTATATAAATGAGTAAAAAGGTTATTTTAGAGTTGGAGATTAATAACATGCATTAAGTCAATCAGGGAATCAGTTTGAACTTAAATGGATAGTTCACAGGTTTGGAACAACTTGAGTGCATGAAGTACATGAAGACAGAATTTTCAATTTTTAACATATTTTGCTATTATTTTTTAATAAACGTGTCGAGTTCTTTGAATATTTATTTATATTTGAATTCTTTTTGACTAGTGATGACACAAATGGATCATAAACCAACATTTTTAATCCATTAATTCAAGAAAATAACAGTTTAAACTGCTTCACAGAAACGGAAAGTCCTTATTATTAACTCTAACAACAATTTTGCTTTATTTTCTAAGACTATTTTTCACATTCACATATATGCTAGACAAGGCAGCCTCATGAATTTTGTCTTGACATGTTAATGCCCAAAATAAAAAGCTTTTACAATTATTGTGATATGCAAAATATTCTGTAATTTTTTTTTAATTTAGTTTTTCCTTATTTGTTAATAATATTTGTTATATTATTTCCTTATTAGTTAAACTATTTGTTAATTTTTTTATTATGAATTGTAGATCCTAACTGTAGTTGGTGTTAAAGCTTAGGCTGTGTTATTTATGCACATTTCCAACACTAATTTAAATACATCAATATGATGCCTGAACCCATTAAGCAGCTCAGAAAAATGGCTTGCCCTGAAAGGCTGTGTGTCAGTACACAAGTGGTGTGCTGCATGTGTTTGCATATATTAATGTTGAATAGATTCAAAGATTAATTTACAATTACTTTAAATTTTAGGTTAAAGGTTAGCATTGTTCCAGGACAATTAGATGACAGCTCAGGCAAAGCAGAACTGAAGTTAAAATATTTGTTGGTAACTAGGTTTGGGTATCGTCGGAATTTTGGCTATTCTGAATCTGCTTATCGATTCCCAGTTTTCAAACCTTTAGATATCAAACATATTTATTCTGTCTTTTTGCAAAACAATGTTTCACACGTTTTCTTTCTCAACCGTTTACATTCACTTAAGTCATCATAACCAGGGCTTGACATTCACTTTTTTACTTACCATCCACTGCAGCTAGTGGTTTTCCAAAGTTACTAGCCACTCAGTATTTTCACTGGCCACAATTTTGACATTGATACCATAGAGAAAAACTGCCATATAGATTTTTTGAATATCTCATAATTTGGCAGCATGTATATTAGGCTGCTGTCACTTTATTTTTAGCGTAAACGAATTCAAGATGGCTTTATATGCGTGCTTTTTGGGTGTGAGGCTGTGAGCACCAAATCTGCGGTAATGAGTAAAATCATGCGCAATATGTGCAATACCATGCCGAAATTCAGGCCCTGTAACAGCAACAATATTCTTCCGGTGCAAATGAAACAAGTGAGTGAGGGGAGGCTGGAATGTGTGTCAACTCGCTGTCGGTTATTGGTAACAACATCTGGTTTCATTCAATTATTTATTTATTTATTTATTTATTTATTTTTGACCTTTTCTGCGATGTTCTGGTCAAATTATGTTGTGCAATCTAACGCACTCACATTTCATTTCATTGTAAACGGGTGCTTTTCCCAAGGATAGTCATATCTGATCAGATTTGTTCATATTTGAATTCATTTGGATTCATTTCACTATGGAGACAGTGATTTAGTGACTTAGCTAATTTGTTTTGTTTTTTCTTCGTTTCTCGGAAATATTCTAAGTATCAATCTTAATTGGCGAATAAAATGCTGAGTACATGGTTTGCAATGAACACTTCTTGAAACACGAGCCTCAAGGGGGCTGTGCGGTATGCCGTGTGTGTGTGTGCGTGTGTGTGTCTGTAGGGGTTTGTTATTGGGCGCTGTGGAATAGGTCTACACACCAAGCCTTTTACACATCTCTTGTGTATTTCTCTGTTGAAAGGGGGTGTGGGGTACTGTTGTGGGTAAATCTTCATTGCCAAACAACTCTGTTCAGTATATGATTTCTAAGCTAAATAGTAAAACATTTTAACTTTGTTTTTGGAATAGCACACACTACTGTTCAAAAGTTTGCTCTTTTGGACTTTTTTCAGTAATATATATATATATATACTCAGAGCGTGGGTTTAAACTTTTTAGTTTGAAATCGCGATGTACAGTTTGCATATTTAGAAACGCATGTATTCTCCTGTGTTAGCGTAGGTTAATAAATTATTTACATTGCAAATCTGATTAAATGATTAGATTAGATAGAGTTTGAGACGTGCCCCATGCATGTAAATGATAACATTTTGTGTGGAGCAGCATTTACTGTGAACGGAGCTGCTCTGCGACACATGTAACTTACACGCATGTAAATTAAGCGCATATACAGTATATTGAACACGCAGGGCATATATTTATAGAATTAAATCGCAGCCTTTGTGAATTCACAGAAGCCCTTTGCTATAGTATGTTTTTTTTAAATGGTTTTTAATACATAGTGCAGTCTTAGAAAACGGTCTAATAATGTGGTTCATTGTTTCTCGCCCGTGGAATGCGCCACTTTCGGTATTTTGCCGGTTACTCGACACGGGTCAATTACAATCGAGGATATATTTAAATCGAGTGCTCGAAATAAATCGAGGAATCGTGACAGCCCTACTAAAATATCTTACCGACCACAAACTTTTGAATGGTAGTAGCCTACATCTTCTAATCTTTCAGTTTTTAGACAATTAGAATTTCATGTGCATAATAGATATGCTCTGCTGAAAGCTTTACAGAACTAAATTGTATCACTGTAATTTTCAGACTGGCAGTCATGTGTAATACTAGCTAATGTAATTGAACTAATAGCCCTGCTGTTGAGTTCAGAATGGATCAGGCTTAATGGGGAGACAAGACTACCCCCTGGTTTCACAGACAGGGCTTAAGACTAGTCCTAGACTAAAATGTAAGTCTGAGCTGTTTCCACTGAAATAAACATGCACTGACTGATCTTAAAAATATATCAGTGCCTTTTTAGTTTTAAGATGCACATCGGTAATGTTTTTTTCTAAGCATGTTTATAAAAATTACTTAAATGTCCTAATTGATCTATGGTCTAATCCTGGCTTAGTCTAAGCCCTGTCTGTGAAACCGGGCCTACATGTGCTAGAAGTTTTTGTTGAGAACTTCAGACTCTGCATTGTCCCCTCACTAACTTTAATCTTCAGTTTCAACTGATTTATTTCCTTTAAATTTAATTTTCTTTTTTAGGCAACCAAGTGGATAAATGTCTGATGCAGATGATGAAGATTAATGAGTCTGAAGGAGGCCTTATTAATTATTTATCAGGATGAAATGCAGATCATGAATAAAGGAATCTGTTTGGTCAAATCCCACAGGATGCTTAATATTTGCCCTGCTAATTGCAATCTAAACTGTGCAAAATCAGCATTCATTAGCACCCACTGGGACAATTCATACTGATTAGTCTTTTCGGGAACTCACATACTTTATCTTTGCCGATGCAGGTTTGGCTTTTTATTCAAAGGCTTCATTCATAAGAATTCATAAGCTCTTAAGTCGACAGCCGTTTGACAGAATGGAGCTTCTCACATCAGTTTTGCTGCACCTTCAAAGCATTTTACAAGATACCAAGATACATGTTCATGTGTCTGTGAAGACAGAGCCCTGTTTTGCAGTGGTGGGGCTGAACAGCATATGGACCATTAGACTCTATTCTCCTAGCTGCTGTTTGTGTTTGCCAGATTTCTCAAACCATACAGACAGAGAGAGGGAGTTTACAGGCTTCAAAGCAAGAATTTGCAATCTCATTTTTGCTCGTGTAATCAAAATTGGAGCTCTCTGTCACAACGAAAATCATTTGTCTGGAAATTGAGGACTTACTTTCCCCTGAGGTCTCGCTGGCCCTCAGACTTTGTCATCTAAATTGACGGAGGATGTGATTTTGAGCAAGCATAGAATTTCATTCCCACCCTGCAGGCCTGCAGCTCCTTTTCTGGGAGAAAAATGGCTGTGGTGGGGGTACGAGACATTCCAGTATAGATAGTAATGTAAGATTGAAGAATTGTTCCTGAAAGATAATTTCATTCACACACGACATACTTGTCTTTTCCGAGCAGCAACTGCATTGACAATATATAAATCTATTTGTTTCACCATTTGGAATCAATATCTTGAATAGGATTTTATTTACTTATTTTGGTGCTATGGTGTGACTTTTCTAAAGCAGAATTGCAGCTAGTTTTGTATATGCTGTATTTATTACATGGAAAAAGAAGTTTGTGGTGATTTATTATTAACTGGTTTAGCTATTTTAACTATGCCCATAAAAAACAAATTCGTAAAATTCTAAACATGGCCATGGTTTAGAAAAGAAATGTTCAAAGACATATGGATGTGGTCTTTAAGGGTCCTCCATATTTTTAGCCTTGTATTGTTTGTATGTAGACGATTGACAATACTGATTGTAGTTTTTTAATGTAATGCTTGTTAAATCCTTCATCATCGTATTTGTTAAAGAAAATACTTCTGGTGTTCATGTGAAGTACTGATCAGCATTCATTGCATGTTTGCCATTGATTGATTCTTTCACCCTGACTCTCAAAGATGAACGAGGGCTCCAGTAATTCACCTAATTATCATTTTCTAAATGTCTTTTTTTTTTGTCTCCTTGCAGCTCAGATCGACTTATTGATGACACAATAAGGTAAGTCTAACTTTATAAAAACAATTCGGACACTTCTTCAGTTTCCATTTTTATTTGTTTTACTAAAATGTGTGGTCTCTTCTGAAAGAATAGCCTGCCAAGGGTCATTAAAGGGATAGTTCACTTTGAAATTAATTTTTGATATGTTTTAGCTTACCTCAAGGGCATCCAAGATGTAGCTGTCTTTGTTTCTGCAGTAGTTTCAATTTTGATATTTTTAGGTCAAACCGTTCTTGTCTGTCAGTCATATAATGCAGGTCGATGGTCACTGTCTCAAAACACAAGCACAGAGTCCAAATTAAAACAATTCCCCATCGTCCAAATGAAACAATTCCCCATCATAAGTACACATTGATGGCCTAAGACACGAAACGAGCGGTTTGTGTGAGAAAACGAACAGTATTTATATCGTTGTTATCTCTTGAAAACAGCACACGTCCAAATGATCTGACGGCGCGGGCGGGTATAGATATATACATAGATGTCGCCTTGGCTACGGTTTCGTTCCAATGAACTGCAGTAGCCAAGGCGACATCTATGTTTATATCTATACCCGCCCGCGCCGTCAGATCATTTGGACGTGTGCTGTTTTCAAGAGATAACAACGATATAAATACTGTTCGTTTTCTCACACAAACCGCTCGTTTCGTGTCTTGGATGCCCTTGAGGTAAGCTAAAACATATCAAAAATTAATTTCAAAGTGAACTATCGCATTAACTCGAGGAAGATCTCATTCGATGAAGGGATACAAACTACTGACCCATTTGCTTTTGCATTGAGTTGATACCACTAGATCATTTAGTTTTAGATTTTCATCTAATATTTCTATTTTATTTCATTTCAGCTATATTTCAGTTATCAAAAACCATTTTAATAGTTTTAGTTAATAAAAATAACCCTGGACCCCATTGACTTCCATTATTTGGACGAAAAACACTGAGATATTTTCAGAATATCTTCTTTTGTGTCCTGCAGAAGAAAGCCAGTCATACAGGTTTGGAACAATATGAGAGTGGGTAATTGATGACAGAATCGTTTTTAGGTCAACTATCCTTTTAAGGGAAACTAACAGAAACTCTCCCAGCTGTGCCATGTTCTTCAGGTGCGTTAGTTGTTAATATTGTGCTATTGGGCACTACTGTCTTTCCCTCACTGCAGATCTGTGCTGGGCATGAGAGTAGCCTATAGACCTTATGTAGCCCCGCCCCTTTTCAGCGCTGCGCTCGTTGTCCTTTGACTTCCGGTCTGTATTTTCGCAGCGATTTTGCGTTTATTAATGAACGGCTCGTTTTAAAATCTTCCCGGTCGACTGACATTTGTTAAGTAATCTGCTTTAAACATTACAGTCCTCATGATACTTTCGTTAACTTTACATTAAGTAAACCCACTTCAAAAGCTAATTACTCCTGGACAGCAGCGCCATGGAAATATACAGAGCGACCGCAAAAACGGAAGTTCAAAGACAATATTCTAAAGATGGCGGCGCCCTCGTTTCTCTGGCGCATAAGGTCTATACACTTTAACTGCGCATCTTTGGGAACCCCACAGCTGGCAGCCGGCACTGGTGCTTAAGTCGGCTCTTGGTCCATGCAGCTCTTTTTTATCCCCACCCCAGTCTTGTTCAAGCAAAAAAAAAAGAAGCTATATCAGCTGCTTTTAATCATTATCTTCCCTATGTAGCACCCACAGCCTGGAGCCACCAAGATGAGAGCTCATTGTTTAATGTTTCATCATAGCTCTGATCTCTGAAGAGCGTGGGTGCTCATGTTTCTCTTTTAATGATTTAAAACAAGGCAAATCAAGAATTAAACTATCACAAGCAAGATTTCATGAGATACACCCTTGCAGGTAACATATTTAAACAAATGCACAATTTAGAATACACACATACAGATATGAAGATTCGGACTTCGGAGATGGATTAAGCTCATGTGTTCATCATCTCATGGTGTGCAGATGCTCAGGAATGTAGGTTGAGAACAGAACTGTCAGATGGTAAAGGGCCTGTCTAGAGGTGTCACAGCAAATCTCTGGCTATAACAAAATAACTGCTTGTTCGTGACTGAGGGCACCTGGGAGTACAAAACACCAGAGACCTTGTGGCCTTCAGGGTCTTGTTAAATGTGCTCAATGACTTGTTTGTGTGAGTGGGGTTTGGCTACTGGCAACTAATCATCACTGAGTGGCATGCTGCTTAAAAATTATGGTGTCGACCTAATTTTACAAATACATTCTAGATGACACCTGTTTTATGTGGGTATGATAGATAAGATCTCTTGTTCATTATGATCAAGGTGTAGGGTCTGCTTGAGCGCTTGTGGTGGACTATATTTGATGGTTTTTGTTCTGCAGAGTAGGGCAGACAGGAGTTTAATGGATGCCTGGCTTTAGTTTCCACTCACAAATCTGCTGAGCTGGAGGCGGAGTGAGCTGTAGTGTCACATAGCAATTTAATCTTCCCCACTTGGAACAATAAAGTAAGACTCAGCTGAAGAAAACAAAGTAGTGGGACTGGACCTGTCCAACAGTCTTATTATAGCATGCAACAGTGCATAGTTAAATGAGCATTAGATGAGTGGTTCTCAAACTTCTTGACTTCAAGCCAAATCCCCCCCACCCGCCATTGTCCACAACAATATTTGAAGGCCCATGACTTTCCAGTTGTTTTTAATGTAATAAGGATTACTTTGTACTTTTCAAACTTTGAGGATGTTCACACAGCTTTTTTACTTTATAGCAAGCAAACAAACAAATCACAGATATGACATGAACTTTGCATTTGGGCTTCATGAAACATACCTCAAACAAATTCACTTAATTTTTTTTATTGATGGCATCTTTTTCCAGATCAAGTAGAGGAAAACAATTATGGAATCACTTCATGTTGAGGGGAAAATGATTGAATTATCAACAAAAAAAAACAATTAGTACTTTGTTGCTCCTCCTCTGGCTTATATGACAGCCTGAATTTTTTTGAGGCATGGACTTCCCTAATAAAAAACAATATTCCCCATCAAGCTGGTTCCAACTTTCTCGAATAGTGGTTGACATATCAGCTTTGCAGGATGGAGCCTTGTCATAAGCCGTTTTCCGACCAAGTAGTTACAGGAACTTAGTTATAGGAACTGTCCACTTCTAAACAGTTCTATGAACTACTCTCCCCCAAACTCAGTTTTGCTGTTTGCGTTCGCACTGGCCAAGTGGCCATAGGAACTGGTAGGAGGGGTAAGGGAGTGACGCAAGCACGGTGACTTTTATTTTGGCGGCGCTGAGAACGCCAGAGCAAACAATGCTCGCATTCTCTGTGTTTATTAGTTTGCGATCTGTCTAACAGTACTGTTTAATATGTTATTAGATAGAACTGTTATAGAAAGTAGACAGTATATGAAAAAAATTTTATCAGCCTATGCCGTGTGGTTGATGTCCAGTGTTGCTAGCTGGGCAGATAAACATAATCATGTTTGGCTTTGTCCCCTCAAAGTTGCGTTGGATTTTCTCTTCAGCATAAAGGTTTAAAGACCCATCTATCACTGTTTTCCATGTTTGTATAGTTAGTTTCTGGAGTAAATATAGGCTATAATCTGTGTGTTTACATTATAGCTGTTTTAAAAATGGCGGGTGCTGGTGTTCCGCGTGCTTTCGGTCAATCAGCGTACACTAACGTCACGGGTAGTTCCTATAGTGCTGGTTTAGACCCTACTCTGAAGTAGGACCTAAATTAGTTCCTCCAAATGGAGTTCCTAGAACTAAAATCGTTCCTAGTTCCTGCGGTGCGAACACGCTGACATCCGAGTACTTTAGACAATAGTTCTAGGAACTGTGAAAAGGTTCCTCCGGTCGGAAAGCGGCTATAGACCAAAATTTGTTTTTGTTTTTGTTGTTTTTTACAAAATTTTCCCTTTACTCTGTGGCAAGATGCATTATCATCCTGAAAAATGACTTCACCACCAAACCTCTTCTATCGATGGAATGAAAAAAAGTGTCCAAAATTTCAATGTATACCCTGTGCATTGACTGTTGACATGAACTTTCATCTCCCCTGGTCCTTTACCTGACGTGCAACCCCATATCATAAATGAGTTGGGAAATGTAATTGTTTTCTTCAGGCAGTCATCTTAATATGTTTCATTAGAACGGCACCAGACAAAAGTTCCAGCATCACTGATTCATCACTGAATATCACTTTCATTTAATCATCCACACTGCATGGTTGCTTTTCTTTAGCCCACTGTAACATTGGTTTCTTCTGTTGAAGTGTTAGTGCTGGTTTTCATTTAGCTTTTCTATATGTAAATGCCATTTCATTCAGTCACAAGCATTGACTCCTGTTTCCACCTATTTGTTGTTTATTTGTTTGTTGGGCTTTTTTTTTTTTTTTTTTTTGATGCTATGACGTCTTCCTTGGTCTGCTCATATGTTTTCCTTTTATAACCTTCCCACTAAGTTTCTATTTGCACCAAATTTTAGTCACAGCTGACTGGGAACATTTTTAGACTTCGTCTCTGTATTTGTTTTAGAAATGGAAATTAAAAGATGATTTCACACTTTTTTAACTTTATTTAAACAAACATTACATTTTTCTTTTGTGATTCACGGAAGCATGTAAGTCATAAGAACCTTTGGAATAACATAAGTGTGAGTAAATGATGGCAGAATTTTCATTTTTAAATGAACTATGCCTTTAAGCTAGGACAAATGATGGCTGTTGCAGGAAAACCTCTGATCTGTCCAAAATATGAGGTGTTCACTTTTTGCAGTGTCAAGGGAAATGGATATGTAATGGTTGGTCACTTTTCTGCATACTTTTGGTTTCTAGCTGTGTGTGGCTAATGTCTCTGGAGCTTTAGATTAATGCAGCTCCTGCCTTCCTGTCTGAAATCAAACCTAGTGAAAGAGACGTTTGCTGTCTTTTAGGGACTTTCTCCTGTGTCTGCAGTCCTAACAGCTGCTGCGCCCTTGACTCACTGATCAAGTGAAGTCACCTTTATTTATATAGCGCTTTTTACAATACGGATTGTTTCAAAGCAGCTTTACAGTGATAACAGGAAAATAATGCAACAAAGTTTGTTTTGGCTGTACAGCAGCTTTAGAAGAAAATAGTCGTCCAGCGACAAGTTAATTGTTGACTCATTTCCATTGTAATAATCATTAGTTACTAATTTAATCACAGCAATTTTTGACCACTTTCATTGCATATGTGCTGTGATGAGCCAACCCCATATCATATGCAATAAAACGCACTCTTTTTTTATTTTTTTTGTCCACAGCATTGCCATGGCAACCAAGGAGAACATGACCTCCCAGAGAGGGTGGTTGAAGTCTATACAGAGCCGTGTCAACACCCTGGCCAGTATCCTTGATTTAAAAAAAAAAAAAGTATTTGTATTCAGTAGAATAAGATTATACAGGGTGGGCCATTTATATGGATACACCGTAATAACATGGGAATGGTTGGTGATATTAAAGTCATGTTTGTGGCACATTAGTATATGTGAGGGGGCAAACTCCTCAAGATGGGTGGTGACCATCACATATACTAATGTGCCACAAACAGGACTTTAATATCACCAACCATTCCCATGTTATTACAGTGTATCCATATAAATGGCCCACCCTGTACATATTGTATTGCTTTGAGTGCTTATATATGTGTATGTATATGTGTATGTATATGTGTATGTGTGTGTATGCATGCATGTATGTATGTATGTGTGTATGCATGTATGTATTAGGGATGTATCGGCCAATAATCAGTATCTGCCGATAAAAGCACTATCAGCCAGTAAAAGCACTGTTATTTTCACTATCGGCCAAATGATCAGGGCTCACTATATCCTGTCAATCAAAAGGGGGTGGAAAAATGTGTCAGACTGCAACTCGTATTGTGTGAAGAAAATGTATTGTGTGTTGAATTTAGAGCTGTAGAAGTTAATGTGACTAATACATTAATAGTTAAAAGAAATTGCAATGTTAAAGCAAACTTTATATTGAACCTTTGAAAACCCCGTAGTTCAAGCCAGGGTTGGCATTTTTCCTACACCAAACCTTATTTGTATTGCGCCTCCCGTCTAGTTATCGCAAAGAGCTTTGTGCTTTATTACTTGTGATAAGAAAAAAGTCTCAGCTTTTAAATTCTGTCCATTTTATCACGAAATTCAAACAGTGATTGGCATTTTCACCCTTACAGTGACAGATCGCTGTAGCACCTCGGAGCGGTGTGGAGTGCACGTCTTTGCTTACACTTTAATAGTTATAGCATGAAAAAACATGCATGGACATTAAAAGGTATATTAAAAAATACAGTACAACTGACCAAAATGTATCATCTTATGCAATCTCTCAATCAACCGCAGAAAGATGTCAATAAAACGATGTCACATACCCCTGGTTTCACAGACAGGGCTTAAGATGTAAGTCTGAGCTGTTTCCACTGAAATAAACTTGCACTGACTGATCTTAAAAATATATCAGTGCCTTTTTAGTTTTAAGATGCACATCGGTAATGTTTTTTTCTAAGCATGTTCATAAAAATTACTTAAATGTCCTAATTGATCTATGGTCTAATCCTGGCTTAGTCTAAGCCCTGTCTGTGAAACCGGGCCTTAATGTTGCATTTACCTCAGGAAAGTTTATCCAATGTTCACAGTTAGTTTGCCGTAAAAAACACTAGAGATGACCTTATTTACTAAATTATATATATGTTAGAATAAATTTGTCATGAAGTGTTTAGAAAACAACCTTATGTGCTGAAACTGAGTTGTATACAAACATTTTAGTTTTTATTTGAGTGTAATTATATTTTTTCACAAACCAACAATTTTTAAAAAAAAAATTTAGTAGTTAGATTTTGGTTAGTGTTTTATTTTAGATAAAATAGGACATCATTTTAATATTGACCTTTTTATTAATTATCGGCTTATCGGTATCGCTAATCAGAATTGCATTATCTGTGCATCCCTAGTATGCAGGACCTATACAGTAGGTTTCCTATAAAAGAGTAGATTTCTACAAAATTTCATTTGAAGAGCTCACCTCTACCTACATGGGTCACATTTATACAGGACAAGGCCATGTTATCTTACAAAAATGTGAAAAATTGCAACTTAAAAATACTTGCTGTCAGTTTTTGAGGAAAGAAAGGCAATCTACTGTATCCCTGTATTTTCTTAACCTACCCCTACTTTAGATCGTTTCCCTGCCATCAACAACCTAATACAGCGGATCAACTTGAGGAAGAGGCGGGACTCATTAATTCTGGGAGGAGTCATTGGCATCTGCACCATCCTTCTGCTGCTATATGCATTTCACTGACAAACAGGGGAGCTAACCGACTACTTTTAAGGGGGTGTTCTGCAAAGAGGTGGCAAAGCCTTGAGAAAGGGCTCAATGAGAGGTGGACTATTGGGGCCTACAGAGCTGAAGCCCACCTGGCCTAGTCTGGAAACAGGATTGATTGTGGCCAGCATGGACGTTATTTGTAATTAGCATCAGAAGGGTTTTAGCTCTAAGAGCCTTTTTTTTGTTTCTGTACTACAAACAATGCGCTGTTCAGATGTGAACTGGGACTGGAGACCAAATTACTAACAGGAATAGATTTCAAAGAGCATATAATAACACATTGGCTTTGAGAAAAGAGCGATTCTGTGAAGCATCAACATGGAGTTGTGGTGTTCCTGTATATTATTAATCGGAAGAGGGTTTTAATTTGATGATCCTTTTAGTAAGAGGGTTTCTCATCATGCTGTGTACTTTGTGAATTAATAAATTATTCATATACAAAATATTAAAAATGTGTGTGAAACATTAGAGGTCCGTACTCTAAAGCTTCTATTTTTTAGGTATTTCTAAACTCTCTTAACAATGACATATTGCTCTGCACGGAGTGTTGGAAAATAAGAGTCCAACAATAAAATAGTTGCATTGCAGCTCATGTGATGTCTAACCCTTCTCTTTCAAGGTGCTAATTCTTTATGACTTTACTGGTGTGTTTCAAAGTTTAGATCAGGTTCCAGTTAGGAATACCTGGATAAACCAACAAGCCTGCAATGGAACTGGAGCGTGAGAGACAGAATCAAGACCAGAACTTTAATGTGATGAATATACAAGCTATAAAGCATCGATCCCTGGGAAATGAAAAAATAGCACAGTGATTGCATGTAGAGGTAAGACCAGCACACTATGCAGCATGGTTGTAGAAAAAAGAAAAAAGGATTGTTAGTCTTATCATACGCCTGTTTCTCCTTCCCTCTTATGTTGGCAAATGATGTCCCATCCATAAAAGTGAGCTTTTTCTGCTGAGCATCTCTTTTGTACTGATCCTTTTTTGACGTGTCTGCCACATTTGGAGCAGTCAGACTGGCTATAGTTCTTATTAGACTGATGGAATCTGTTTGTCTGAGGTTTTTCCATTGGCGCATAGAGAGAGTGTTTACACAAACTCGATACAATCACTCAATGGAGACATTGGCTTCCCCAAAACAATAAACTAAAATGAGCTCTTTGAAACTAAGAAATCTTTCCTCCTTTTTCCTATATTCTCTGTGGGTCCATTATCTAAAGGCCACATCAGTCTCCTACTGTTCCAGTCCATACATTGACCAAGTGTCCTGAAATACAGTACAAATGTTGAGGGACTGAGGGTCTTTTACAGATGAAATGGGCCTCGTTGACCAAAGGATGATCACAAAACACCACAGAATGGGTTTCTCACCATATTTTCAGATAGTTAAATTGTTTTAAAGTCACAAATGAGGTATGTTGTTGTTTTCTCTGCCTAAATGTGTCTGTAGTAGAGGTACTGCAGCAGTCATTTGGAAGGTAGTTGGCCACCCACAGAACTCTACAGGAAGCTGTCATCACCCTCCTCACCTCCCCTGCTGAATGAAACGTGTTCTCTTTACACCAGCCCAGAGAATAAATGAATAAATCTTTGTCATTTCCACATTGTTTTATTTTGCTCTACATGTTGCCTTATTTTGTTCTTTCCTAGTGATCTTATAATGGGACTGATCTGAGGTGAGAACGGAGACATGACACATTACCTACTCTACTATTCATGAATTTTGAGGTATGGCAGCACTTGAGAATTTTAGTCTTTATTCCTTGGCTCTGTTAAGGTTAAAGTAGACTGTTCTCTGAACTTAAACATTACAAAATGAAGCCCTCTCTGCTTGATTTTTAATCAATATCTGCAGCTGTGTAGTAATTCGTGAGTTGAGTGTGAATAGGACGAGGGGGGGTCATATAATACTTGGTTTCCTGGGCTGCTTTCCAAGAAGTTACAGATGCTGAATAGTCAGTGTGTGTCTGAAACTGGAGAATTGCAGAGATCACAATCTTGCTCTGTCACCGTCGTGCCCTTGAGCGAGACACGTAACCTGAAGTTACTCCTGAGTGACTGTAGTGAAAATCAGCTTACATCAGGGGTGTCCAATCCTGCTCCTGGAGGGCCAATGTCCTGCAGAGTTTAGCTCCAGAGTCCAACCTGCCCAAAAAACACTTGCCTGGAAGTATCTTGGGTTCTTCTCAATCAGCTCTCTATAGTTTCTGAGGTTGTGAATCAGTATAATGTGTACACGAATTCAGTCATTAGTAAGGACCCTTGCTCGCTGCACATTGGGACGCTGATGGCTCTATTTCCAGCGACATGGCAACGTCTTTGTTGTACAACATCACTACTGGTATTTATGAACAACAGCAGAACTGATATATTTCTGACATTATATTTTAATGTTTTTTAAAGTACATTATTATAAATACTTGTTACATATACGTCCAACATTTGTTTCACAAGTTTCGCACTTCAGAACTTCTGTTAACGGAACATAGTGAGCATCAATGTTCCCTGGTTTTCACGCTGCATTGTAGGACTTTTTAGGGAACAAAGATTTTAAAATGGCTGACTCCCTGATCAGTGCCCTGACTACTGAACTAGGGATCTGATTCTGGACATGATTATCTGGTTCAGGTGATTAGGTTTGGAGCTTAACTCCAAAATAATGAAGAATAATGAGCCTCCACGAGGAGGATTGCACAACCCTGGCCTACATTATACTGCAAGTTCAGTAAATACAACTTTGCATCTTTGTGGGGACCATCCCTTGTCTCTCGTTTTTATGTCTTCACGTTTTTGATTTTGCGAAGAGTTTGATCTTGAGACCTATTCATTCGCTTGAAAGTGCAACACAATATATCAAAAGTAGGATGTAATCCTGGATCAACACCGTTTAAACTAAGTATAGCCCTTACAGTGACCTTAAACCATCTCATGAATGGTGTCCTGTGCCCTAACCCTAATCCTAAACTAAGAGGACATTGATTTGTAGGTACATTACTGCACCAACAAAGGATGTTGATCCAGAAACACGCCCTTCTTGTGTAAATCTTATTAACCACATTTGAAGCCAGTCGAGAGGAATATGGAAATTTAACCCTGTGTATGCAAAGCCAAACTAGATAGTTGAGGCTGGTGCATTGCTATTAAATCTTGCCAACAATATTCAAATATTCATTTTTTTTTTTTGACCATGTGAACCCTGTTTCTTCAAAGGAAATGAGAACTTATGCAAGTGAATTAAAATAAAAAAGTGGCTTATTTTAATACCTGTTTTATCTTGTTTTAAAGTAGCCCCCAGTGAGCTTTGTTAAAGTCTACTTTAACATTGAGAATCTCTGTTTTAAATCAGAAATATCCATGTCAGGGTTTCCCGAACAGGCAGTGACGGATTAAGACTCTTTGGTGCCCCTGGGAACTGACACCTAGAATGGTTAAACACCATGGTAAAATGGATAAATCAATCTTCTATGACAGTTGGGTTAAGAATTATATTCTAATGGTCTCACAACTGATAAATAACGAAGGCTACTTATTTACATATACTGAATTTTTTAAAGACATTTGGGATTCCAATATCTCCACGAGAATATATAGCATTATTTTTGATGCAATACCAGCATTGATTTTGAGACTTTTGCGAGGCAGTAGTGAACCTCATAAGCAATCAATGTTTAAAAAACAGGTTTTGTTAAACGGTGTTGATATTAAAGATAGTAAATGTGATAATACATTTTTCAGATGCCTGATTCATTGCCCTGCAACACCTCGAAATAAATACTCTTGGAATGACCATTTTGAAAATATTAGTTGGAGACTGATTTGGACTTATAATATCAAATACTGTATCAATGATAAAGGTTATGAAATATACTTAAAAATTATACATAACATTTTTCCAACAAACCAGTTCCTTAAAAGATATAAAAATGACCTTTCTGAATCATGTGTATTTTGTAAAAAGGATACTGAAGCAATTTTGTATCTTTTCTTTGAATGTATGTATGTTAAATTATTTTGGATTGATGTGGAATATTTATTTAATGTTAAGTGGAATTAAAATTCACATAGAGAAAAGAGATGTTATTTTTTATTATGACAAAAAAATATATAGTCAAGAGTCAAGTTTTTATGTTAAATTTTATTATATTACTTGGTAAGTTTTATATATGCAAATGTAAATGGTCTAAAAGGATACCCAACATCACCAAACCGCAAAGCAACCAGAACTATGGACATCTACAAAGAATTCAATTCCTCTGCTTTATTTTGATTACACATGGATACAGTACCTTTTTCTGTTATGTTTTCTTTTCTTTTTTTTTCTTTTTCCTTATTGTGTGAATCAGTTTTCTGTAATATTTTTGATATGAATGTTACCTTTAATGTTCTTCATGGCTTATGATGCTATGGAATCATTTAGAGTATTATATGTGAAACATTTTGTATTAGTACATGTAGAATAATAAAAAAAAAAAATAGAGTTCACAACATTACATATTTTAGAACTAGTGAACCCAACTGTTCCAGGCATAATATAATAAACATCTGTTTCACTTCAAGATACGATATAAATGTGAACAAAGCATGCTGCAAAATATTATAAAAAATAAACTAAATCTAGACAATTGAAAAATGAAATGCAAACATGCCAAGGTTTTAGACTGGTATTGCAATATAGCTACATGGTTTAACTGAAAATAAAATGTAAAAACTCACTGCCATATGGCAACTTTTTTTTTTTTGCCAAGTACAACGTGAAAGTGCAAGGCTGATGCTCTGTAGTGGATTCACACATACATGAGCGTCGCGAGGCAGTTTCATTTCGATTGAAAGGATGCAAAACGCACAGCACACTCCCAGAATCTGTATGGTGGGTTTCCACTAGCCTAGCGCGGAGCAGAGCGAGCGTTTTCAGTTCATATAGAAGTTTAGCTTCATGCTCACGCGCGAGCTTAAAGCTCATCTTCAAAATAAATTGAAAACACTCGCTCTGCTCCGTGCCAGTGGACACACACACTAGTGTAATATGGGCGTTGAAATGAAACGCGCGTGCTCACGCAGTGTGAATCTGGCGATAGATCGCGCGTCCACAAAAAAAGTAAAAACTTATAAAATAATGAAAATACTAAACTTTCAACAAAATATTCAGGGAATTTAGAATATTCTGAAAATCCAGTGCCAAATTAAATTAAAATTTATACCTGAAAAAAAAAAGGTAAAAATGGACGTCCAAAGATGTTTTAAAATTCAGTATATTTTAAAAGATTTGCATTCTTTGACATCTCACTTCAAATAAATAATTTAGGTGTGCTCGGCTGACAAAAAGCTCTATGGTGTTGTCATGGTTTCTTTCTTCTAAGCAAATTAAACCATTTCCTATTGTGATCCTAGATGACTAATGATGGCACTTCAGTCCATTTAAGCTGGTGGCTAGATCTGTGTGTACTTAAACACTTTGTGTCACTGTGAGTGAGAGAGCACTGTTAGTGCTGAGTGCTGGAGTGAGGCTGGGCAGAGGGCCATACTTAGAGATCAGAGAACCAGGGAAGTGCAAAATCAGCCGGTAGATCTTGTGCCATTTCCTTAGCCATGCATTATTTACAGTAGCGATAGTCAGGAGCATGAAAAATTAGGCTTGTGTATATGTGCTGGGGGCAGGAAGGCTTTGAAAGTTGTTGTCTTCCTTTGTTTCTTTGTGCGGTACGCTTAACATTGAATTTTTTTGCTAATGCAGTAACTTTCTATTCTACTCCTTGCTTCTGTTTCTCCACCACTGTGCTGTACAGGATCAATAGCTGCAAGCAAGTTGTGGACCATGCATGTTAATGTTTATTTCACACTTGCAAAGGTACATAGAAAAACATATTTTGTACACAAATCACAGTTTTAAAAGACACATAGCAGCATTTTTGCATCTCATTCATATTGGCCTAATGGTTATTATGAACTACACAGTTAACATAATTGCTTAGAGTGAACAAAAGAGTTATGAGTAAGATCAATTTCCAGAAAAAAAGGAGCATTAGATCACATGAATTCACAAAACAGTAAATTATACAGTACAGTGGTTATAAATGAAGTCTTAGGTGTTGAGTTGCTAACAGTCTAGATTCAGGAGATTACACGTGAAGGTCATACAAAAGTATTGTCAGGACATGAGAATAACGATGAAAAATAAGTGATAAAGTGCTTAGAAATGCTATAGGAAAGGGCAGTAAAATACTTAATTCAGTATGAATGAAACAGATCAATAGACTGTGCTGTGGAATGCGTCCCTCAGTCTAACTAAGCAGATAAGTGCTGTTATGTATCTGTACCTCCATTTTTACAATCTCATATTTAATTTGTGTAATTTTGTCTTAATAAGCAGTCACAGAGATGCAATCAACACTGTGAAGACGTGTCAAAGAAAAAACCCTTAAACAAGCTCATTCTTGGTGAAGATAAAAAAGTGTTTTGTCCACCCACAGCATGCCTAAATATTTCTATAAATATGCTGATATATATCTCATATTTATAAGGGTTAAGTAGGGACATTTATGACAGGGAGACTGGCATTCTGTCCTGGAAAGAACCCAGGAAAAGATGAATAGTCCTGTGATTTGTTTAGGATGCTGATATAAAGGTCTTGGCACAGAATGGTGCTGGCCGATGCATGCCTCTAGTTGAATGTCCATGCTCCAGCAGTTTTTGTCAGGACAGAGAGGCCTGGCATGCATAACGTTACAGTCTTACCTCTCTGAAGGAAACTATACTAGTACAGGACGTGTAGTGGAGCCCCATGGCTAGGACAGAGCCATTGAGAGAATATAGCACTGGACAATGATGTACATTCCCATCTGTAGATACCCACTACTCTCACAGATAAATAAATGAAAAAGATAGTAATGAAAAATGCTGACAGTTATTCTCATTCAAAGATCAGGCATGCACGTGGTCATTTTTATAATCAAAACCTACAAAATAAATAAACAAAAATGAAAACTTCTAACAGTCTTGTCATCCCTAGTTCGTTCCCATAGCTTAAACTCCACATATAAATCTTTTTATAAAACATACATCAGTAGTTATATTGCAAATATTTCTGTGCATAATTTAGGAATGCAAGATCAACCAGGAGTAATATAAGGTTAAAATGCAGCTTGCCAGTCGTAGCCCATCTTTGAAAAACGTCCCCTCGTCCTTTGTGTCTTCCTCAGGCGATTTCTTGCCGAAACAGCAATGTTTCTCATTTACATAATGCAAGCCATCACTGTTCTTTTTAACATATGGGATTTAGTTGTTTTTTTTTTTTCACTGAGCATGCTAACCTACTGCATGCATTTTTGATATTTAATCAGATCTTATTTAGATGCTACGGTCCTCGTTTATTTTTCAACTTCTGTGGCATTATTAAGAGGGAGATCTTATTTTAATTACGTTGTGTGTGAGTTTTTGCAGTAGTGCTGTAGATGGGTTTCTCGTCTTACTTAATCCCCTTTCCAGTTACTGAGGATAGAGCAGAAAAAAGAGCATATGAATCATAACAGCAACATTTGAGTGTGGAAATATAATCAGCCTATCAAACAATAGTGTGTGACCTGCTCTATCATTTTGAGTCATTTTGGCCCAGAAACTAATTTCTGTTATATAATTATGTTTCTACTCCAAACCATTGTAGATATACAGTATAATCATGTAAATGGTGGCTGTCATAACTTGTTTTTAAGAAAATCTCCTCAAAACTATTTTCAGATATTTCTGACAGAATTGGGTAACTTATTCAAACATATCAAATAATTATTTTAAGTAAAGATTTTATTAATAAGTTGATTTTTATTCAACAAGGACACATTAAATTGATCAAAAATGACAGTAAAAACATTGTTACAAAATATTTCTCTTTCAAGTAGCTGTTCTTTTGAACTTTCTATTCATCAAAGAATCCTGAAAAAATACTCAAAATAATAGAGCGTGTCACATCTATCTAGATAACACAATCAAAGACGTACCTGCAACCACCACATATATTATGATGCTAAGGAGGCCCACGATGATAGCCACACAGCTAAGCAGGCGAGCCAAGCGTCCCAGGCGTCTCGCCCCATCCATATCCCCCTGCTGTAGACTGTTTCTGGACTGTAGCGAGACAAAAACGAGAGAATGTCACAAAAATCTCTTAGTATGCACAGTATAATCTGTTTCAATACTTTTTTTTTTTTTTTCAGTTAAGTCATTGGCTGAAATCTAGCAAGGAAGCAAAAGGTCAGAGGTGACTGAAGTGTTCAAGTGATTTGAATACAGGATAAGGTGAGCCGATAAACGTGTTTCCTTATCAGTGCAGCCCTATATGCCACAGCCACCCATTAGATGGTCAGTGTTCCCTAGAGAGAGCCTCTCCAGTAGACTGCATTAAAGGAATCAATACTGAGCAATAGATTGTGCAGGATAAAGCCTCTGACACAGTGGCCAACCAATCTCCCCACCCTCAAATGCTAATTCCGTTCTCCATCACGTTGGTGTCTTTTTTCGTCTTGCGATGTGACGCAATCTCACGTTATCATAAAAGGAACTGAGGAGTCTCAAGAGCGACGTCGCTGTCCAAGGTGCTGACTGGACTTCCTGAAGCTTCCCGAAGCACTTTTAATAGCAAGCGAGTTGTACTTAATATGTACGGCTTGATTCCCAAAAGCATTGTTATCTAAGTAGGGCGTAGAAGAGCCTTGTAGCTTGTGCAACTTCATATTTCTCTTTTTTTCCCCAGTTTACCAGAGACAAAGGGACACAAATTATATTAATTACAGTGTTATTTAAGTATTATTGAGATACTATTATAGTTTTTGTTAAAATTAGTGTTTATTTTTATATTTTCCATTTTTAGGATGTGACCCTGTAACCGTTTTCACACACTTATGTAAGTATTTTCAAACTACAGGGTGGCCCATTTATATGGATACACCGTAATAACATGGGAATGGTTGGTGATATTAAAGTCCTGTTTGTGGCACATTAGTATATGTGATGGTCACCACCCATCTTGAGGAGTTTGCCCCCTCACATATACTAATGTGCCACAAACAGGACTTTAATATCACCAACCATTCCCATGTTATTACGGTGTATCCATATAAATGGCCCACACTGTACTTTTTGGTTTCAGCCTTAGTTCAGCACCTTTGGACTTGACAGCTCCCATAATGATGTACTACTAGTTTGGGGAAACACTTTTTACTCCATATTAATGTGACGTATGACATAAGGAAAAGGTATCGTTCACTCAAAATTGAAAAATTCTGTTCTTCCAAACCTGTGTGACTTTTATTCTTCTGTGAAACACAAGAAATGTCCAAACAATGGAAGTCAGTAGGCTCTTCAAAATACCTTCCTTTGTGTTCCACAAAATAAAAATGTGCATGCAGGTTTGGAACGACAAGAGGCTGGGAGTAAATGATGAACTACCCCTTTAAGATGATCTTTGTCAAGTTGAGAAAAGAAAAATTCAAATGTTGAAAATGAGTTATAAATATTGGCTGGGGAAAAAAAGCAAAACACAATATGGCTCAGAAATCCTTAACGTTGCATAATGTTAAACAGACAGTTTACAAACAGTAGGAATCCACCTTCACATTCATCTCTATATGTACAACCAAAGACTGAAAGGCCGACTGTGGAACCATTATCCTCTTAATCATGTCCTCAGCGTTCACTTAGAGCAGACGGTAGGACAATAGCAGATAGGATTACAGCTCTATCAAACTGGTTTTGTTGGAGAAACTGAAGAGCTTCCCCCATCACATACACACAATCTTCCCTCACCCACAGGGAGGCTCTGCTTCCACAATGTCAAGCTGCAGTAATATATATGTGCAGTACCATTCAGAAGTTTAGGGTTGGGTCAATAAGAAGTTTTTTTTTTTTTTTTTTTTTTATTGAATTGAAAGAAATCTCTTATGCTCACCAAGACTACATTTATTTGGTCCAAAAATGCAGTAAAAACAGTAGCAGTATTACAATTATAATTAAAGTGTTTTCATATTTCAAAATATAATTTATTCCTGTGATGGCAAAGCTGAATTTCTGCTGATTTGGTACTTAAGAAACATTTTCTTCTTCTTCTTCTTCTTCTTCTTCTTCTTCTTCTTATTATTATTATTATTATTATTATCAATATTGAAAACAAATATTTTTGTGGAAACTGTGATGCATTTTTATAGGATTCAAGTTCAAAAGAACAGTAATTATTTGAAATAGAAATCTTTTGTAACAATATAAATATTCTTTAAAAATAAATCGTATCCCCAAACCTTTTAACTGTAGTGTATACGTGCACACACACGCAATAACAAATATTGTGTTTCCTCCTAGAGTATCAAGTTTGTCAATTTGAGCAAGTTCTCAACCATATGACTCGATGTTGATGTCCAGATTTGGCACAACTGAGGGACTTGCGCAACTAACGTTATACTACTATCACAAAAGCCTGCAAACAGCAGCATCTGAACAGCATCGTTTGTGTAGCTTCAGTTATTTTGTCTTGTGAAATGTATTCAAATATCTGTTTTGCAGATGTAGATCAACTCCTATGGCGCTTTAGATCCGGAGCCGTACCCTTCCCTCTCTGCTAACCAACCCATCGTCTCTCAGTTCAAATACTGCAGACTGGCTCGGACATCCTAGCAGGGGTATAATATGTGACTGGTGCTGCACAACGTTATTGATTCCCAAGACTAATCACTGCGAAAAGCCGTGTCAGCACTTTCAATCAGTGGGAGTCTTTTTGAAAATACTTTGTTGTAAAATGCCATCTGCCATTCTCGCGTTTCAATCTCACGGCCGTTCTCACCTGCTTTCATTCAGCAGGATGACAGTGCAGTATGTCGTCGTGATGCAGGCATGCAGCTTCCGGCTCTTTGTGTTTTAAGGTGCATTTTGCCTGACTGCGGTTTAGAGAATGCTCAGAGATTCTAATGGGCTGTGTGCGGCTTTTCCGAGCAGAGGAGGGGTGTGGTCCAGTGACACAGCAAATGGATAACGCTGATTCCCCATGAGCTTTGGCTTGTAATATATTTCTCATGAACTGGAAAGTCTTTGCCAATTCTTCTGGGCTGATTTGATGGCCCCCTTTTCTCCTCACTTTCTCCCATAAACACAGAGGAAAGCTCCCCTCCCCCTCTCAAGCTCTCCTGCTGCAGCCTGGGAGTGAGCAGCAGCTCTTAGCGTTCCCTCACAAGCCTGAGCCATTAATTATAAACAGCCATGCCAGCGGCCAAAGAGGACTGACTGTAGAAAACCTGCAGAATGGAGGCAAAGTCCCCTCTCTTTGTTTTTGTTTTTTAGTCCAAAATAAATTCATTTTCAACAAGAAACCAATACTATAATATTGTTGTATTAATTCGATTATATTCACAGTAATAATTATAGCCACATTCAAGAATGTTTCTTTTATTTTTTTTAACTAATTGTTCTTCTGCAATTATTATTATTAATAGCCACCTTCTTTTCGGGCCATAATCAAGACTGCAGGTGGCAACATTAAAGAAAGTGCAGCTTTAAATTTATTGAGTGAAGGGGTCGATAAAAGTTGCCTTACAGATCATTATTTAAATATTTTACTCTTTTTTTTTTTCTTTTTTTTTTGGATATACAATATATCAGTTGATATTGTATATTTATTGTGCATTTTAATTTCCACAATTTTTATATTTAGATATTTTTTTGGCATCATCTAATGTTCACTTAAAGTTAATATTTAAAAACACTAATAATTTAGTATCACAGTTCATATGTGCAATATAATGTTGTGATGCCTAAATTTACTTGTAACATTTAAAATGTTTTTAGTTTTATTTTTCATTCTTTTAACCAAAAATTTTGATCAATAGTGTAGTATTTTTAAATCTGCCATTTATCGGTTATCTGAAATTACATTAAAACATTTATGGACTTATGGTATCTACTAAAATTGTTATATCTGTGCATGTCGTTCCCTCCCTGAACTTTATCTGCTGACATTGCTATTGGACGTGTAGATTACTATTTTTTTATTATTATTATTATTTCCTTGTTCTTGTTTTTAATGTATTTATTTAGTCTATTTCCTTATTTTTAGTCTCCAGTCTCTCTATTTTGCACATGGAAACAAGCTTCTGTTGTACAGTAAGTGCATGAGCAGGTGCACTGGAAACATGATCTCACTGGCTGTTTGCTTTCATAATGTAATGTTTCACTCAGCATTGTGAGAACATGATGACACCATATTACAATATAGGGCTTGTTTGAGAGACGAGCAACAAGCTGCTTTACGCATCAATATTTTCCAAAGCTATTTCATATTGAAAAGCAGAAATTGGCAGCCCAATGTTGTCTCAAATTCCTGTTATAATATCATATACACAGATATGGACACAGAAACAAAGCCATTCAGCAGCTCTGCTTACCATATTTTACCAGCAGAAGCTGATTTACCATTGCACTGAGATTGTCCAATTAAATTCACGTCACCTCCCCATGCCAAGCAAATGATTCCTTTCTGCTTCCATGAGCTTCAGCTTACCATAACATCTTATTTGCCACTGTATTGCCTCTGTAAGCTCATTGATTTCGACGTTCCTGATGCATACCTACAACATTGCATACGCACATTGCAATGTTGCCGGTTACAATATTGATTTCTAGGTCTCAGCTGGAAGGAACTGTTTAGATGTCTGGCTATGAGTCTGAAATCATCCTTTGTGCTCTTATTTTGAAAGTGTTTTAGTCCTGTTTTGGTCTATGAATCTGTACTTGTCCTGAGGGTTGTGCCAAAGTTGGACACCTTATTCAGAAAGGCACAAATATTGACTTGGGAATAATAGGGAAAAAAATGATAGAATGATTAGCCTGTGACACCGATATGACTAAAGTGTGAACTTCATAAATGAAAATGTGTATCGTGTGATTTCAGGTTTAAATCAGATGATTGTGTTGCGTCTCTCTCTTTTTATTGTGCTCGTCTCAGAAATCGGAACTTGTCAAAAGTAACATTAATATTAAACACTATAATGATAAATACTTTTATATATTAGATTATAATTATTTAAAACGTGTATGTCTCTTTTAATGTTTTAAACTTACCAAACAAGATATTCAATAACATGACTCTGTCTCTCCTTTTTGTTGTTTTGTTTTGAGCAGTTTTAGTTTGTAATAAACAATAAATAATTTTCCAGTTTAAACCTCACCCACATAAGAGTTATGATCCAAATTGTATTCTGTAATCCTATACACAAAAAAAATTTAATGAAGCAAACCGGTTATGTTATTATGCTATTTTAAAGGTTGCTACATTTCCTGTTTTGGAGGTCTCCTACAATAGGTTTAAATGCATCCAAGGTCAAAAAACACTCTCATTTTCTCATAATATACATTGCAGCATCACCTCTTTTTCTCACAGTGTCAGAAAAGCAGTTCGATAAAGGATTCGGTCTCTCTAAATCCTTCCTCTCCAAGAGCTTCCTCTGCTCTGATTGGTCAGACAGTCCAGTCCATTGTGATTGGTCTCCCACTTACAGTGCGTGTTGGAAACGAAATGCAGATTAACCCTTATTCGCATACCTCAGGTCTTTAGTGACCTGGGACGTCATTCACTACCCTCCTCCTCATTCATTTTTTTAAGTTAGACATCAATCTTCTTAGTATTCCTCAATCAATTCATTATAAACGATATAAACAATAAAAAAAACAACCCGAGGTGTATAACAGTGTAAGAAAACCTTTTCTGCACAACAATTGAATCTTTGATGACTGAATAAGAGCAAATCACCTTTATTCCAAAAGATGGCAATGTCTGATGCACAATAATGAAGTGACGTTTCACTCATAGTTACTGCAGGCAGTAAACAGAAGAATAGGAAGGATCATCAGCATAACTTGAAATGGCTCAGCGATTCACTGCAGAGCAAGTACTGAACGCAATCACATATTAGTGTCTCAGTCACTTGATGGTGGATCTGGTGAAGAATCTGTCAGCGATCAAAATATTGATTTTGAAGATGTTGAAAATGATAGTTTTGAGAATATGTTTGAGATGGTGGATATGAGCCAGATGCTGAATGTGGGAAATTAGCTCTGATGAGGACAGTAATGATGGTATAAAAAATCTTCAAAGCTTCAAAAGGTAACAAAATATGATTTATTTTATTCTTCTTTATTACTCTAATATCAGGAGAGTTTTATATTATCGCAACAGGTAGAGATCCATCCGTGTTAGATATAGATCCGGGTTGCTAAAGATCTGAATATGTAATAATGATTGGCGAAACATTCAATGCACTTAGGGGTTGAAATATCTGAATTTCAGCTTGAATTTTGCTTTCTTAGCACTTGTATACACAGTGATACGAACAGTAAAGATTTCCTCGTTGTTCATAGACAGCCAATGAAGACCATAGGCAGGCATTACGCAGATTTGTTACAAACCTAAGGAGGTTCGTGCCGGAAGTAAGACTGGAATTACTGACGACTCATTTCAGAATCGGTTCTTTCTTTGGGAGACAATAACTTGTCCACTTTAATCTTTGAAACTTTGCAGACCTTTTACATTTACAAACGGCTGTATTACACACTACATGAGTATAAAAATAGAGGTTCTTTAAGAATTACGACCCAAAAATAATACAGAAGTTTATATAGTTATAGCAGGGCAGAAGGCTAAATTGATCTGTCTTGCCCTCTGTTGAATTGCCAGCAATGCTCTGGTTTCACCTGTCACACTGTTGGCATGAAAGAAAGGCTTATTTGGAGGCTTATGCAAGACTGGGAGATGCTATTTGCATGAGCGTGGTCAGTAGAACAGGTGTTTGCAGAATATTGGTTTCAATGCATTCTGCATTATGTAAAGGATTTAGATTTTTTACAAGAAAATGGAGCATATTTGTATGGCGCCTTTACACTCGATGATAATTTAATGCTCTAATTTGTGTTTCTCCAATAGTGCATGTCCCACTGAAACACTTAGAAAGTTTAAAAGCACACAATGGTTTAAAATTCACTTAAGACTGAATTTGACTGTCTTATTACATTTATTGAAACTGTATATTTAAAAGCTGCATGCTCTTGTGTGACTATTGTATGCTGGAAAGTCTCATTTGTATGATCCTGCTGAGGTTATACTGCACGCTGCTTATTCACTGTTCTTTCAGAGAGACGGGATGAAACAGTGAACACAGAAGCACTCATCTTTGATCAGAAAAAGCAGGGCACATTGTTATCTGCTAACAAGAGTTTTTTTTTTTTTCCAGAGGGACAGCCATCTCTTGTAGGCTAGGTCTTTATTAAGCACAGATAAATGGTGCACGCTCACAGTGCGGTCCTCCAAGTTACTTGGATGGAAAAATGATATTTTCTAGATTATATTTGGCTTCTTCTTTTTTAATTATAATATTTGTATCTATGCTTTGAAAATTCTTTTTGCCCCAACGGTATGAACCTAAAGCTTGTTCTACAGTGTTTTCAATCAAAATTTCTTTAATTTTCTGGCTTTAAAAGAACAGTTCACACCCCATTTATGCTTCCTAAATGGCTGTTTTGCTCCACAGTCCCCAGAGTTTCTGCTGTGTGGGTGCTTTATGTGCGGTGGATGTAGTCTGCACCAATTTTCTGGCGAATAGCTCCCAAGCACGCAGTCGGGTCCGTTTACTGCGAGCATATGCAGGGCTGTAAATCACACCTGTCAGTGGATTTGTGCTCTGCTCTCTCATTGCAGCTCCTGCGCTTTTGCATATGATTTGCAAGAGTATGGCAAGTCACTTTAGCAATTATAATCAATAGTATCAATTTAAAACTAAACTAATTCTATTAAAACTAACTAGTATCTAACTATTTTAGTACGTAGTTTAAATTGCTAAAAAGTAATCCATTAGTGATCATTTTCACTTTCTCTGTACTTATTACATAGTAGGTGCTACGTATGGCTACTAGTCAGTATCTCAATAGTAGCAAGTAACATTTGCATTCTATGATGAATTCAGTGATGGTCAGATATTATTTATTAACTTTTTTACCATTACTATTAACATTTTATTTCTTTGTAAAACTATCTCAATAGTTACTAGTATTGGTTTCAGTTTTGTTAGTAGCCTTTTCTCTTTTTTAAATAGTACACTAGCAGTATTTATTAGACTGCTCAGTGAGGGGGCGGAGAATAGATACAGTAACTGTTGGAATAAGAATCTCATGAATGTTTACTTAGTCACTATACAGACTTTCTAGTAGGCTAATTTAAACCTATGTTAGTATACTAGTACCAGTAGCTTTAAGGAATGAATGTATAAACGGCTTGCCATACAACACTGTTTATTGAAGTAAAAGAGATTTTTGTTTTGTACTTTTATCACAATTTTAATATATAAAATGTGGAAATTTTGGTCTGAATTACGAAATAAATACCACCTTGAATTATTTCAATTATAACTTATTGATCACTGTTTACTCACCATAATTGAATAGACCAACGCAACGATGCTTAGTGGCCACACGGGACAAAAGCAGGAAAAAATGACCAGTATGAGGTAGTCTTTGGGTTTCTGCTGCTCCTGGGCGGCATTACCGGTGGATGATCTGCGGCTCAGGCTCACTCTGGACGGGGAGAGATGAGCTGATCCGAGCTGCCCCACTGATCCGGATCTCAGCGGCAGACTGTGGCCGTTCTGATCCCCGTCGACATCCTTGTCACCCCCGACATTGACCGTGAAGGAGCTGGAGGTCTTCACCCCGGTGGGCTCGGTGGTCACCAGGAGTTTCTCGGTCTCGGCTGGTTGAGTGCCGCCGCTCTCCCCCAGATTCGATTTCGCAAACTCCGTATCGGTGTTTATTGCCATTGTGGAAATCCAAAGTTAATATTTCTGGAAGAAAAAAAAAAACTCCTTTTGGCAGATGTGAAATATTATAAAAGTGTTCAAACGGCGCTAATTTCCCATTATTTACGATTTCTTCAACTTCAAATCACTCGTTTGATTGCATTCATACGGTTAATTTGACTTGAAACGTCGAATAAAGATGTCCAGATTATTATTATTATTATTTTGCTTTGCAAATTAGTTCCGAACTAATTAAAACAAGTCAAAGAGCCGCTGTGGCATTATCCTCCCATGTCGATATGTTCATCCCCTCTTTGTGATCAGGTTTAATGGATTCAGTTCCGCTCAGTTCAATCCAGATCGGAAGACGATCTCCTCTGCCCACACACTCAACTAAACCACAGAGACGCGACTCATCTGGACTTCAGCATCTCCATCGCAGCATTACCCAAACCTCTTAAAAGGCGTAGAGAAAGCGGTTTTCACGTGTAAATAACTGAAAAAGCGGGTGCTTTGCGCTCTTTTGTGATGTTGCAGCAGGTTAAAGTAGTTGCGCAGCAATGAGGGCAGGGATGTTCCTCTCTCACCTCCTCTGCATCAATGATCCTGCAGGACTCCCCATGCAACACTCACAATCTTCTTCCCCTGGGGATGCTGCAATACCTCCCTGTGTCTTCTGTTAGCCTTTTAAATATGTGTCATGAACAAAAATCACTTGAGCTCTTGTTTATTATTTGGTTAGTTAACTAATTAGTCAAAGATGCAGGTGGTTGAAAGAAGGATACAGTAAGAGAAAGCAGCCCATTTGCTTTTTCTCAATGAAAGCAGGCTATTTGGAAAAATGCATGAGGCTTCTGCTATTATTGTTTCTTATCAACCCAAAACCTCAATGCAATTTCATTAATCAAATGAGTGGATGATGCTTGAATGATTTATGCATAATGCGCTGTTCCTCATTTAATCATAATTAAATCATTAGTCTGTTATAATGTTCTTGGTTGTCCCGACCCGATGACAAGCATGCATGAGGAGCATGTGAATGTGCTGGAAAAAATGTGGATGGAGTCAAGGGAATCCCCTTAAAACAATATCATATGATGAATTGGTATTGATCCAGTTTGTCCTTTAACAGATATCATTGCAAGTTGTTTCATAAATCCCAGTGCAGACAACATGTACATACACACGTATACACTAGTGCAGGGTTTCCCAAATTGGGGTTGCTAGTTGATGAAAAGCTAATGAATTAAATCATAAAAATGTACATTTTAAAAGAAAAACAATCAAAATTATATGATAAGAGAACAGTTAATATGCAAATGTGTTGTTAGATTTTACATTATTAACTTAAAATTAACTTCTGGTAAATATTTTAGGTCAAAGAACGATGAAAAAAATGGGGGGAATCCTTTGAGTATATTCAGCATAGGGAAAATTTAACTTTTCAATCTGTGGATCAAGGTCAGTAAGATTATTTTTTTTTTAAGTGACCTATATGAAAGGCAGTGTAATAAGATGTTTCTGCAGCATAAGGCAGCATTTTTCACTGTTCACTTGAAATGGCAATAGCAATATGACTAATGTTTGAGAATCAAGAAATCCAGGAGACCTTACAGTTAAAATATTTAAATTGCTCAAACATTATTACGTATGATATTATTTAATTCTTTACAAGACTGTTTGCCTATGCATAAAGACTGGTGCGCATGTGAAGGAATTATCATCAAGTTTATGAATATCATGTTTTGAGACACAAAATGCTACTGACCAATTAGCCACCACAACATAATTTAGTGAGTAGCCTACTATTTTATTGAATGATTGGCAAAACTACAGTCACTATGATAAAGTCTTACATTATGTAAAATACAAAGCAACAGACGAAGCGTAAAACAGGTCAAAAGGATTCGTCTTGACCCCACACCATCACTGTTGCTCTTCTCTTGAAAAAGTTGCAGGTGTTGAGTATTCTGGGGTCATTTGAGCAGGAGTCGTTTGTTCTGAATCTGAAGACACTGGATCCTGGTCTGCTTGTTCTTCTGGACATGCTGGCTCAGGAGTTGCATGCTCTGGGGTTGTTTCCTCAGAAGTTGATTGCTCCAGAAGTATTTGAACTGCATTCAATTGATCTGGAGTAGCATCTTCTCTGGTAGTTTGTTCTGGAGTCACATTCTGAGTTGATGAGTAGTTGTTGTGTTCTGGGATCACATGATCAGAGCTTAATAGCTCAGAAGGTGTTTGTTCTGGACCTGACTGAGCTGAAGTCATTTGCTCTAGAGTTGTTTGCATTGAGTTTGTTTGTTCTTCAGCAGTTTCTTCTAGAGGTGCTTCCTCTGGACTCTCTTGTACTGGTGATGTTTGCTCTGGAATCTCCAGCTCTAGAGACTCTTCCTCTCTTGCTATTTTTGCGAACATGCCCTTGTACTTCAGTCTGTCCTCCTCGTTTTTTACTTCCATTCTCATTTTGAGAACCGCAAGCTCTTTCTTGATTGTCTTTTTCATGCCAGGGTCCAGATCCAGCACTCGCATGAAATCATCTTTGGCCTCGGCTTCATTCCACACCTCCACGTGAGCTTTGCCACGCAGATAGAAGGCTTTCATCGCCCCTACGACATACAGAGAATGCTTTCAGCTGGTGCTTTTGACTGGAAAACACATCAGGTATTATCTTCTCATCATAAATGCTGGGAGAACTAACAATTTAGTTACTCACCAGGATGCTGGTTGATGATGTCAGTTGTGTGTTCGATGACCTCATAGTACTCCTCCATGCGCAGCAGACATTGACAGTAGTTTAAAGTGAGCATGTTGGCCATCTTCTCCAGTTTTAGCCAGGGAGCTTCCCATGCCTTTTCCTGAAGAAACATACACATTTCAATTCAGTGAGACATGCCATGCCTCGTTAATATTACATTAGTGGCAATTTTATTCTATAATTTAATGATCAAAACCAGAATATAGTCATTTTTAAGCAACTAACCCCCGGTTTCACAGACAAGGCTTAAGTCTAGTCCCAGACTAAAATGTAAATCTGAGCTATTTCAACTGAAAGAAACTTGCACTGACTGATCTTAAAACATGTCAGTGCATTTGTTTTGTCTTAAGATGCACACCAGTAATGCCTTTTTCTAAGGCATGTTTATAAAAATTACTTAAACGCCTAATTGAACTATGACCTAATCCTGGCTTAATCTAAGCCCTGTCTGTGAAACCAGGCCTGAATGTATTAAAAACCAGCTGCAGAGGTGTATTCTTACCTTTGTCTGCACATTCTTGATACACATAATGGCTTCTTTATATTTCAGTGTGGCGTCCTCATATCGGCCCTGTTTGAAGAGCTTGTTCCCTTGACCGTGGAGCACAGGAACCGCTTTCACCCTCTCCTCATCATTCAGAGCCCAGGACTCTCTGTCATACTCACTGGGCAGCTGTACCTGAATCCATTATCGATTACTGTAGTAAGTTTCTTACAAATAATTAATTTCCATTTAATATCATGGGTAGGTATCTTGAAAGAAGAGAATGTTTGAAAATGATCCCCTGACTCCACCTAGTGGTCATTTTGTGTACTGCTAGTGCACAGATCTACTTCAGGCCGTAGATTGAATAAGCCAAAATCATATTGCAGATATACAAATACAAAGCAATGAAAGGTTAATGCTGGTGCACATATGGCAATTATCTTAATAAAGACCAGGTCCTGCACACTGCTGTAGTCTACAAAGAATAATTAAAATATTTATTAGCGCTGCGACGTTTCAGTCTAAAAATCTTCCCAAATGCCTGAGGAAAGTCTTTAGACTAAAAGCTTGCATCAAGGCCTTCTTTATAAGCTAATGCAGTGTTTGGGACCTCGTCCTCACGTAGTCTACTGTGAGTGAAATCCATATTAAATACAGATCAGAGGACTCACTTATCTGCTCATTTCAAAATGAATGCAAATATTTTTCTCAATGACCCTAAAAGTAGTAATGAATTCAGACCTTCAGAAGTTCCATTACAAAGGTAAGAGGCTGTGGTTCTTTCTGAAGCTCGTCCAGGTCGTCATAGCCCAGGCTGTTGTAGGCAAACATATTGGCCATCCCGCAGGTGTGAATGTGCCAATCCACCGGATCTTTCCCCACTGCGATACGCCTCAGACTCTTAGCCACTATTGGATATAATCCGGTGTGCTTCTCGGCCACAGAAAGAAAACATTAAGCACTGAAAACCTAATGTCTGCTAAGTAAAAGTTACATTTATTTGGAATTCATACATATTTCAAATTCCATAAAGCTTGAAAGTGTGTGTTAATGTGTCAGATGTGTCCATAACTGTGTTTGTATTAACAATCTTGGCATTCCCATAATGCTCGAGGCTGATACAGCCACAGTAATCTACCTCATGTGCTGGAGCTGGGATGACAGCTGTAAATGATGATTATACCATGTGGAACAGACTCAGATTAATCCTATTTTGTACAGATTTAAGCTTTCCGTCAGGCTAACGCATGACATGCTCCAGTGTGATATTCCACAACCATAAAATTATGCGACTGAAACGTCAGTCGCCATGTCTCATCCAAAAGCAATTACTGTGTAAAGGGTTATATATTTTTTTACTTCAGCTTTAATTACAGAAATACTGTTCTGACATTAATTTCATAATGAGTGTCCTGGGCATTTGTTAAATGGTATTTAATGGTATAATGGATTTTTTGACCCTCATTCAAACTTGAGGTGTAAATTCAGTCTAATTATGCATGTACAAAAACTTGGGGTAAGTGGTTTTTTTTTTTTTTTTTTAGAAATCAAGTATTTTATTCAGCAAGGATACGTGAAGTGTCAGTAAAGACTTTTACATTGTTACAAAAAATTGTCTTTCAAATTTCTGTTCATTAAAGAATCCTGAAAATATTACAGTTTCCACAAAAATATTATGCAGCAACACTGTTTTTAACATAAAGAATGATTTATGAAGGATCATGTGACACTGAAGACTGAAGTAATGATGCTGAAAATACAGCTTTGCATCACAGGAATAAATGTTAAAATAGCCATCACAGGTTAAAATAGAAAACAGTTGTTTTAAATTGCAATAATATTATTATTGATTATTGATACTCAAATATTAAACTGGTTTTACTGTACAGCCTTGGTGAGCATGAGAGCTTTTCAAAAACATATTTATATAATCTTGCATATATTGATTACTTAAATTCGCACCATTGAGAATTTGAGGGAGAATGTACAATGTAAAAAAAAAATGTTGTTTCAACTTAAAAGTGTGTTCGTGCTGCCTTAAAACTTTAAGTTTAGCCAACTCAAATAACCAACTTCACATTTCAAGTTGACTAAACTTAAAGTTTTAAGGCAGCATGAACACACTTTTTTAAGTTGGAAAATGTTTATTTTTTGAACAGTGTAGAATTTAAGTTGCAGTTTGAATAAGTATAAAATGGATTAAAATTCAAATAAATTCATATAATTGCAATTGTAGGTTTTAACAATATAACAAACAATAGATAAGTACAATACATATTATACTTAATAATAATTAATATTCATTAAATAATTAAACAATTATTATTATTATTGATTTGTGTTTGTTTTTTAATGAATTTGATCAATTCCATTCCATTTCCTTTCCTTTCGTTTCAATTCAATTCAATTTAAATTCAATTTAATTACAAAGTTTTATTCCACCTGAGTAATTCGTTCCCCTACTGACCAAGACCACATGGAGGATCACAATATACTTACAATGACATCACACCAGAACTCAGCCACCTCCCCTATGTGCATGGACATGAGCAGAGTCTCCCAGACATCCAGTTTAAACATGTTCCCGATCACCATTTCCATGGGCATGCCTGCCTTCTTACTGTCATCTATCACGGTGCGATCATCATTGCAGAGCTGGGTGCGGAAATGGAACGTCACCTGTAAGCAACATGGAAGAGTTAGAAAGATTGCATTTAGTTCTTTTTGGTTAAATTTGCTGTTATTTCCGCACAAAAAAAAAAGATAGAAGCCATTCCTAAAATCCCTTATAAGCCCATATACTATACCATATAATTTGAAATCAAACATTCCCAACAAGTGCAAAGATAAACTTATTATGAAATTAAAGAGTCAGGAAATCGACTGTGTCTACTCTGGATTCTATAATCCTATAAAGACAACCTGTTACATGTGTAATGAAAAAAGACGTGATCCCTAGATTAAATTAGTCAAACAATTAAATCACTCGCATTCTGGAAGCGGTTCTATATATTGGACTGTACCTTAGTTCCTGTGATAAATTTGGGCTTCTCTCTGGTCCCTCCATGCAAGATGGTCTTCTTGATCCCTTCAACACCTAGCATCACGATGTCATCCATGATGTCTGCGATGTATTTGTATTGGAAGTGTGTTTGTATTTGTATTGTGTGACTGAAGAGGTGTAAAGACTGACTGGAGCTGGATTAAGAAGGCCGGGATAACAGGATTAGGCCCAGCAGCCCCACCCTCTCATCCACAGAAGAGCTTTCCTCAGCATTTTCACTGCACCCATCTCCAAGAGCCTAGAACCTTCTGGACAAAGCCGAGGTTCTTCAGTCACCTTCTGTTCATCCCAACATTGTGATCCGCAGCCATGATGAAAGAAAGGATATGATGTAGAGCTGAGTATGGACTCAACGACCCCATCATTACACACATGTGGCCGACAGCTGGATCGCAACTGGTATGTTACGGGGACTGCATGGTGCCGAGCCCCTGCCGAGACAAACGTTTGGAACAACCCATCTGCTTATTGCCGTTTTGTAAGACTGTCCTGAATTACGGAAGAGAGACGCTCAATTACACGCAATTATGGTTTTTACAAGCCATATCTGAACATTGTGTACTGGCCAATCATCACATATCTTACACCCTATTCTGCAGTATTTATACGCAGGGGGTTCACATTGGACAAAGGACTCAGGGACCCAGCCGTCATACTGTAGGCCTACATTCAAAAGTGTAAAAACACATTTTGTGTTAGTCACAGGACGGTTATCCGCTCCTAATAACAGCCGTGTTAAAAATGTAGCATATTCTGGTGCGTTCAAGTCATCTCGTAAAGATCGTATTTACGAGTTGAGCGCACATGAACGTCACCACAATGTCGTAAATACGAGTGGGAAGCTCGGGATTTCTTTAAGCCCTGATCTTTACGAGTTGGGGGCGTGTAAACATGGCGGAATACCACAATACTTAAAGGTATTTAGCAGTGATATTGCTAGACTTTTCTATTTATAGCAAAGTAAGCACATTTCTTTGTTCTTCATTTTCTAGAACTAGAGTTTAAGAAACATGCTCTATTTTTGAGTTATTAATTAAGAGAAAGTACACCGCCATCTTACTCCAATGAAAGTGACTTGAACGCACATGCCGTCATAAACACACACCAACTGCCATCTGATATACGCTGATCACAGCTGTCTTCTTAAGGATGCTTTAATGCGTGTTAATTGAGTGTCAATTACAGAATGATTCCTGAAATCATGTGGTCAATGCTATATTGCACAGCACTTTTTTAAATAGATTTGGATTGCCGCCGTGCCATGCCATCTATGTCTATTTACAGTTTTTTTTTATTTGCTTTCATACTATTTTCTCAAGTAAGGTGTACATTCTCAAAGCTCTTAGTACTAATATCACATCAGATCTTCAGAAATGTTTCAGAAAAAAAAAAACATTCTAGCATATTTTCAATTGTTGATACAATACACAAAATCTCTTTTGACTTTTAACATCTCTTTAATTACAATCTATACCAAAAAATACATACACCTTTAACACATTACTTCATAAATACATACTCCTAATAAAATATCTTTAAAATTAAAAATAAAAATCAGCTTCTTTTACAACAATACATTACATCCTACCTCTTCATTGGGTTGACATAAAATATTTCCAACACCCCATACATAGAAGAAAGATTCAGTATCATTCACCAATTCATAATACTTATACTTATACACCAGAGCTCTGAACATGTTCAAAGGATCAGTATCACTATTAAACTGCATTTTTCTCTTTCTTGTCAGCCAAATTGCCATTTTTGCCATACCAAATAAAACATTAATCAAAACAGTTTTGCTTTATTGGTGCTATATTTTGGTCCAAAAATAAAAAAAAAACTATTTGTAAAAATAAAACCAAAATTATGGCTCAAGTCTTTTAACACACCAAGAATTCCTAATAGCCTTGAACATCCAATAAATATAGGAAAAACTGTTTCTGGTAGACCACAAAACAGACAATCTTCTCCTTCCAAAGAATTTAGATGAACTTTATAACGGTTTGTTGCTAAAAAATTCAATGCGAAATCCTCCATTGCAAATCTCCAATTCTTTTCTCAATTGGTTTCTTATACAATGTCCTCCAACATCCTTTTGGAGAGGCCCCTGATTCAACAAAATTAGTCCATTTGGCCTCTAGACACAAGCAAGGTAAAGTGACTTCTTGGATGTAGTGTCAAAGAGACAAAGAGATTTGTCCCTTGACCGGAGATTTGACATATTCCTGCTTTAACCAAGCTTGCGCAGACACTTTTAGATTTTAACATCACACTAGATAAAAGAGGATTAAAAATCAAAGGTTCTTCAAGAACCCACTCATGGGTTACCTCAGACAGCTCTCTTTTAACAATAAATATTTGCCACGCATTTAGGACTGATGCATAAAAAGAAGAGAGTCCATTAAAATCCACTTCCTTCAAATTCATTAAAAATAGGTGTCTATCCAAGTTCATCCGCTCCACTCTTTTTAGTAAAGCACAAGCTATTTTTGTCCAGTTCTGAGACTGATTATAGGAGTCTTTGTACAATCTGCAGTCTAAACGCAGCTACCTTGGACTTAATGTCCATAAGGCCTTGGCCTCCTTCACTTAACTGCAGATACAGTACTGATTCTCTTAACCAGTGTTGTCCACTCCAGAACACTCCCTAATGAGATCATCTGGTGGGTTTAACAAGTATTTTATGCCATAAAATAGAGGCGGCAAGATTATTTATGACCAGCACTCTCCCTCCATATGATAGTTGAGGTAAAATCCAATTCCATTTTGATAATCTATTACAAATTTGATCTTTAACACCTTCCCAGTTTTTTCTTTGATGTACTTCTGAATCTAAAAAGATGCCTAAAATCTTAAATCCATCTTTCCCACTTTACATTTCCAGGGATGACAGGTTTTGCATTGACATGAGAGCATTTCTCTTTATCATATCCGTTTCACTCGCGTTCAGTTTTGCAGATGACGCTCTCTCATATAAAGAGATACTGTAAATAACAACATCAATATATCTTTGATCTTTCACAATTACAGTAATATCATCTGCATATGCTGTTAACTTAAACGCATTGCAGTTACCATCAACATTTAGACCAGACATTTCTTTTCTTAAAATACATATAAGTGGTTCCACTGCTAAAGCGTATAACTGACCAGACAGTGGGCATCCTTATTGGTTTACTTAACCCACCACCTATTTTTAGAATACAAAAGGCATTCATATTCATTGTTTCATACACTGATCCAGGAACAGAAAGCCAACATTCACTTCATATAGTTTAGAGTAATCTAAAATGTCTCTGATCATAAAAATGTTATCATATATGGTTCTTTCTGGAATGCAGTATAGGATTGATCTTGATGTATTACATCTCCTAATACAGTTTTCATCCTGTTTGCCAACACTTTAGCTATCAGTTGTTAGAATTGACACAGGCAGTTTTTAAGATCACTTAAGTCACCCTTTTTTGGTAATAGTGTTAATACTGCCCGTTGGCAACTTGTGGGACGGCGTTTCTCTTTAAAACACTCTTGGATCACCTCATAAAAGTCTTTTCCGATGTAGTTCCCCACATGTTTAAAAAAGTCCACTGATACTCCATCAATTCCAGGTGCTCTACCAGGCTTCATCTGTTTAACGGCATCAGTTAACCCCTCAAATGATACAGAACTGTCCAGATTCTCACTCTGTGTTTTAGTGAGAGAAGACAACTGCTGCAGAATCTTTGACACACATGTAACTGTTTCTTCTTTTCAATACCAGTTTGAATAAAAGTCCACCGCAATCTCTCATTTTTCTTGCATCAAAAGTCTTTATGTCCATCAGTTTTTGTCAAACAATACATTTAATTTTGTTGTTTTGACACTTTTTCTAAATAAAATAAAAACTTGCATTGGGAGCATCTATCTCATGTACAGACATAAAACGAGATCTTATCAGGGCACCTTTTGCCCGCACTTGCAACAAATCTTCTAGATCACGTTTCTTTTCACCCAACATGCCAGCTGAAGATGAATTAGATTTCTGAATCATACTAGATGTGATGTGTAAAATCTCTTGTTGAAATATTTCTTTGTTTTATATTTCTTTGTGTCTTTCCTACACTGTAAAAAGTGAACAGTTGGATCAACTTAAAAAAATTACTTTATCAAATTATCACGTTTTTCATGATAAACTGTGATAATTTAAGTTGAGAAAACTTAATTTCTTTAGGTGTTACCAATTGAAGTAATTTTTTTAAGTTGATACCTAAAGAAATTAAGTTTTCTCAACTTAAATTATCACGTTTTTCACGATAAACTGTGATAATTTAAGTTGAGAAAACTTAATTTCTTTAGGTGTTACCAATTGAAGTAATTTTTTTAAGTTGATCCAACTGTTCACTTTTTACAGTGTATTTCCCACCATTGTATCAAATGATCAAATTCATTTTTCTTAGAACCCCATTCATTCCAAAACATTTCATATTTCTCAATGAACTCTTTTTCTTTCAACAATGCAACATTCCATTTCCAATACGGACTTTTAAATTTAGCTTGTGTCAAAACAACATTAACTGTAATAAAATTGAGATTGCTCGCTATTAAATTAACTTATTGTTAAAAGTACTAAACTGAAAAAAAAAGATCATACTGTTGTGTCCAGGTGATTAAACCAAATGTTCTGATTACATATTACAATAATCTTGTGTTTGAAACTGATTATGTGGACTGAAAAATGTGTAATGAAAGCATGGGATCAGGTTTTGAAAGAATGACTAGCTGTGTTACAAGTGTGATCAGTTTAGATTTTTGTACTAAGAGTTTTGAGAATGTGCATGTACCTTACTTTTGAAAATAGTACCAAAGCTAATTAAAATAAATGTAAAATCATGTATCGCCCTCTGCTGGCCACAAGCCACAAACGTTGAGATCTTAGGCCTACTATAATTTAGAACTTTTTCAGATGCAGAATACTTTGATCTGTCCATGTCTTGCTTTATATCAAAAATGAAGAGGAAAGGAGGAAATTTAAGCACCAAAAAAATGAAATTTAAGTACATTCTTAATCATTGTATTAGATTTATGATGTATTTTTAGATACATCATAAAATACCCCCGTTCAAAACTTGGGTCTGTGAGATCTTTTTTTTTTTTTTTCTCTCTCTTATACTCAATGCTGCATTTATTTGATAAAAAAAAAACACTTAAAGTAAATATTTAGAACAGTGATATGGTGGAATGTTATTATTATTGAAAATAACTTTTTTATTTTAAAAAGTAATTCATTCCTGTGATGCAAAGCTGAATATTCAGCATCATTACTCCAGTCTTCACTGTCACATGATTCTTCCGAAATCATAATAATACTGATTTGATGCTTAAGAAACATTTCTTATTATTATCAATGTTGAAAACAGTTTATGTAGTGCTTTTGTAGAATCATTTTTGAAAAGGATTCTTTGATATATTAGATATATATTAGAATTATTATTTATTTATTTTCAGTAAAGGATGCAATAAATAGCTTAAAATTAAAGGCAATTATAATGTAACAGCAATAGCTTTCTATTATAAATCAATTCTGTTCTTTTGAACTGTCTATAACAGTCTATATACAGGCCTGAATCTAGCAAAAAAGCATTCTGAAGTTGTTGGTTTTCCTGAAAAGGGTGCCATGTTCAATTTTAAAATAACCTTGTAAGTAAAACAAAATGAATTAAAAATGTTAATGACATAGAGCGTATGTATTATACAGTTTCACTGTTATGACAAGGTTAACCCGTTCAGACTTAACTTTTCTATGGCGTTTTTATGATTTATGACTTTTGATGTTACTCTAATTACAAAAAGAAAAAAGGATTCGATTCTGCTAAATTGATCTTTGGGTGATCTTTCACCCTGCTTTTTGACTTCTAGCCTGTGACAGAGCTGAAAATATGGTATAATTTGGCAACCTAAGCATATCGTCCATCTCGATCTTTATTAAATAGTCTTTTGCTTGTTTATTTGCTAATAGATAATTGTTTCTGGAGCAGAGCTAGACAGGATCATTTATTTAAAATCTTTTAAAATCTCGCTAGGGTCAGTTGATTTCTCAAGATTTCCATGGCAGTTTGCTGATCTCTGCAGCTCTGTGATTGCTCACCTGCCCCAGACGCAGAAGGACATTAATGATGCTGTAAGTGAGGTTTGCTGTCAGAGTGAGTCATGGAGACTGCGTCAGTTCACCCACGCATGCTGCGTCGTGCGGCCACGTGGAGAACGACATGTGCACCGCTGAGATGATGCTACTGTTGGATGAAAACCTGAATATTGAAAATGTATCAGTGATCCTCTCATGTAATGTGACTCACTGTTGGGCTCAGAATTAAGCTTTGATCCTGTATTCATAAAGAGATGAGGAGTGCAGAGGAACAGACTGTGACTGCATATGTATGTGCGTGTCATTCTCATCCAGCCTTGTCATAATGTGACACGCTGTGTTGACCTTACTACATGAATAGTGTAGGAAACATCCTGTGTTAGGAGAAGAAGTGATATCTGAGACGCTATTCCCCTTCAGGGAGCCCATTTTCTGTGGCTTTTTCACACATCCTGTGCTCTTCTTTCAGACTCTTCAGTCACCCATGGTTTACTGAACCATGTGTTCACTGTTCCTTTACAACAGATATGACAGGTCCTGAATCATAGGAGCCCTGGACATCCCTGTATGGCAAGCTTCCACACACTGGTGTTGGTGTATTCGTTCGTGTGTGTGTGTGTGTGTGCATGTCCTCTTGCATGGAGGGATGGATGGATGGATGGATGGATAGCAGTGAGGTGAGTGTATGTAATACCTGTAAGCTCCAGCAGGAGGGGGTCTTTTTGTTCCACTTTGTTCCGAATTGATCAGAGCTGCCTGGGCCTGCCAAACAGACACACCTGTAAAACCAAACACTGATCTGTTCTACCATTTTTCAAAATGTCTAAACCTGTAGCAAACTTAAACAAGTCATGGTAAAGTCATGGATATATACATTTTCCTAGTTATTTTTCTAGAAACATTTCATTGGCTAGAAATTGTTCTTATGTTTATCTGTAATGAACAACTGGAAAAGCCATGGATCATGTAGGGTGGTAGCCTTAAAACAGCAAGGTTGCCAGTTTATTCTCAAATTAAGGTGACAGGAGTTGGGATCACAAACCCGATCTGTGACCATTGCTCAACTGTGACCAACTCACTTAACCCCAGAATGCATCTGTAAAGTTAGATTTATGTATTCATACATGCAGGAAAACCTGAAATGACACTGATATAATACTTTATGATACAAACTCCTGACAGGATAATGACTTCAAAGCTGACAGTGTCATGTTGGCCTTTGGGAACTAGAGCAACGAGTGGCCCGAAATCTCCCCGATGGAGCCTCATGTACCTCCCCTCGACCTTTAGATACATACCACCGCGCATAGCAGGCAGTACAAAGGGCACATGAGCGCACACTCACACACTGAGTGCCTGCTGACACAGCCACCTTTCCCACCATCATGTGGGACAAGCTATTCTATAAGCTCCGTCACTCAGGGAGACCAGCTGACTGGGATATTCTGGGATGGCTGTAGAACCAGATGGTCCAGCTCTCAACCTTAAATGCTCTTTAACCTCTTCACACTTTAGAGACCTGCAGTGTCCAACAACGGACCTATGGCTGACACTCCACGGGCCAAAGCCTTATCACTAAAGAGTCTGGTCATAATTCTCTCTAAGTACAGCATTACTTAACACACAGACAGGTCACCCTCCTCTGCACTGCCAAAACACCCACAGTGATCTATGCACAAGTGTCAATTTGCACTGAGGGCAAAATTAACTGTTTATCATTTGACATGACTTGTAAATTAGCTGATATTCTATGCTAAATCTCATTCAAAAAGATCGCCAATGGAATTTGACTTCATGGACATTAAAACTGTTGTAACGCTTCTTTAAGCGTTTAAATATTTAAATCAGATTTGAGTGTCATAGAGGAGGGGAAGATTATCAGTGAATAACGACTTATTCTTGAATTCTTGCACGTTTATTCTTGAACGAGCATTAGCTGGAGGTTTTGGCATGATTTTAACTTAAAGGTCGTTTTGCTCCCCCTTCAAAGTATACTACACTGACTATGAGCTCGAATGGATGCATTCAGCATGTGCACTCTACCTAAAGTGTAGGCTACGAAATTCCACTAAAAGGGCTGACTGCTACACACCAACATAGCTTTAGCGAAGGAGTATTATCAGTACAACCAAAGAGGAATAGAGAACAATAGACAGTGGTCGTGCAAGGGGCTGGACAAGAGTCAATCTTGGTGTAGTGTGGGGTTTACTTGTTGACGAGAGCTTTGTGAAATTAAAGGATGCAAAACAGATGCCGAGTCTTCGTGCTGCTGCTCTAGTAAGTAATAGTAGCAGAATTGCTATGTATTCTGCTTTTGCATTTAATGTTTGGCTTTGTTAAAAAAGTTGTATATCCGCTAGTTGTAGTTGTCGGCAACGTAGGCTATAACCTTATCGGTGTTGTCCCTGACTCACAGAGTTTTGTAGTTTGTCTGGGATGTCAAAAGTCATAACAGTCCAATTTCAGGATAGCTTGCAAATAAATGCTTCTCATTGCAGGTCAGATGTGAAACTTTGCAACCTTGTAAACATACCTCTGCTAACTTCTAATATGTCAAATGTAAATGATGTGCAATGTGGCCGATTGTGTCTCCAACATTTGATTACAAACATGCACATTCAAACGCTTAGCAAAAATGCACCAACATTTTTTTTTTTTGTCATTCTTATGTTAGTCTTTTGTCTCACCTTATCAGTCGACATGGTTCTTTTTGGCTTTTGAAATCATTTAGCATGTCAAAAAATGCATGTGCACAGCCAACAACTGTAATTACGACAGGGTGAGCTCCAAAGTTGTAAAAATACACAAAAGTACATACAGGACCCACTCATACACTTGCACATGGGCCATCAGCGGACTGTGCTAATGACAAAAATGATACCACACGGACTGCCTGCGAGCCACAGCGGAATGTGGACAAGTGAATTATACTTTGGGTTTATTGACACATTTCATTTCTGACTTCCTGCTTTTATTTTCATTGAAACCAAAGCTATTATTACTCTGTAGTACTATTCTAGTGTAATGCCAAACTTTTACAATGTGTGCTTCAGTTTAGTCCTACAGTAGCATCTTCAAAGCCCTCTTAAGATGCTGGATTCAAGAGAGCAGGCCAGCAAATCCTCTTCATATAAATCTCATTTAATGTGTCCAGCCTCAAAACCTGAACACTCTGTAACCTCACAGACATTCCATCATAAACCCCACCTCACCCACACACGCCGCTCATCCAGGCCTTTGACATTTGGTCGCATGAGCGAAGTGTTCAGTCACGCAGATGTCGTTGAACGTGCTGCTAGTGTGACGCTGGAGAGGATATCTCTCGAGGGAGTGCGCAGTGTGTGGTGTTCTTAGGTCCCGCAGGTCTCCGGGGGGGCCAGAGCGGAGCGGAGTCAGAGCCAGACACGTGTTGGGAAGCCAGAGACCGAGGCGGCCAGCCGCAGGGCTAAGCCAAAGCTGGGATGCATTATCACATTCCTCCATGCAGAGAGCCAGAGCAAAAGGTCCACTAAACAGTCCGCTCGCAAGAATGCAGGCAGCAGGGAAGTTGTGGAATAACACAACATCTTCTGTGTTTATGTAGCAATGCGACTGAGGAATGTGGCTCATGTGATTCTGAAGTCACCGCAACACATGAACTCCACCTTTAGATCCCCTGAATGAAAAACAAATAGGTGTAAAACCTCAGTTTCGTGATGATGTAATATCAAAATGAACCTCTTTGTTTTAAACCTCGGAGGAGTGGCAGAAATCCTTGTTCTTAAGAATAATCTGAGGTCCGCTACTAATCTGAGTAGCGCCTCATACTTTACGCCCCTGCGTCCCAGTGGCTTCGTATTGTCAGGTGAACAAGGGCATGTACTATACTTGTTCTATACAGGCATGTACTATACTTGTCATGGTTCGCAGGAAAGGTTATAAATAAACATAAATACACAGATCTCGAGGGCGACAGGGTGTGGATGCAAGAGAAGGGCTCAGGTGAGGGCCTCAGAGAGCTTACGCCAACATCTTAGACCACAGACCCACCCCAACGCACTCACTGGCCTTCCCTGAATCAAACGCAAACCTCTCCCCTGGAAAAATGGGTCAATTAGCCACAAGAAAGAGAAAGAGCGTGAGAGAGTTTGAGGGAGCGTGCATGTGGAAATGCCAGAGAAAAAGCGTTCTTGCAATCTATTCTTTAAAAACAGAGAAGCCTAACGTGTGTTTGCAAACAGCTATCAACAATTTCTTTAAATATGCAAGTGAAGGCTCGTGTTGCCTTTAAAGCTTGGATGTATGATGGTATTTGCAATGAATAGCAAACACTCACACCCCCATTATACAACAGTTAGTTTCAACCTCTAATTTGATTGGCCGAGCCGTCTCTGTTTGAGCGTTCCAGACAGATTGTCAGTGCATGCATTAGTGGTGGGAATTTTAATTGATTCTTTCTGCAGGTTACATAGTTACAGCCTTAGGTTGTGACAAGTGACTGGCTTTATGAGTCACTGAATCATTTAATTAACCGATTTAAGAAAACCGTCTTTAATTCAATCATTTGTTCAACCAATTCGTTCAAAAATAAGGATTCTCTTAGGAAGAGGTTGGCTGCATCCGAACTCGCACACTTCTCTACTATATAGTAGGTAAAAAACAGTATGTGAAAAGAGTAGTATGTCAGAATTCACAGTATTCATAAAACAGTAGACGAAAAGTTCCCTGGTGACTTACTACTTTCAGTGTGATTCTGATGTGCTCATCTAATGGACACTTTACTATCCCACGAGGCCATGGGAGAGGATTTGTAAATGGCAGTGAAACAAGGAAACTGATCCTCGTAGGTCAAATAACAATGACAACATGGCAAATGTGGTACGTCCAGATTAAATTCAGGTTACACCTTATTTCGATGGCCCACTTTAAACATTCTACCAACTATAAGAAACTTGCCAACTACATGTCTACTAACTCTTAGAGGATTGGTAGGCTGTCAGTAGACTGTTTGGTTAGGGTTAGAGTAAGTAGAATAATTTGCAAAGTAACTTATAGTCAGTAGAATGTCAGTTAGGAGCATCAAAATAAAGTGTTAGCATCATACAGTCCACTAATACTCTAATTAGAGTTAGTTGACATGTAGTTGTAAAGTTACTTATAATTAGTAGAATGTCTAAAGTGGACCATTGAAATAATGTTACCTAAATTCATACATGCCCTACATAGCACAAAACTACTTTAATGGTTGCAAATTATTTATTCAAAAGAAGTACCTACTCAGAGATGAAGATGAATGAAACTGATTCATTTAGAATGTAAAAAATTATTATTTCTGAATGAGTCATTCAATCATACATTCAAACGTTTCAACGGAATCATTTAGGAGCAAAAAGGGATTGTCTTTATGAATGAGTCATTGAATAATTTACTCAACCGATTCGTTCATAAACACTGATTCATTCAGCGACAAAGGCCCTGTTTACACCTGATATTAAGATGCATTTTAGTCGATCTGATCACAAGTAGACGAGGGAGACACCTTCCCGTTTACATCTGGTGTTTTATTCCATCTCCCTTCTTCGAGGGAAGGGTCTATGGGAGGGTAAATGTAGGAGTTTTTATACATTTGGGCAAAATAATGGGCCAAATTAGCTCATTTGAATGCGACCGGAGACAACGGAAAAACATACGGAGAGCATCAGGTTTTCGTTTCTAGTTTGTGAGAGAAATATGTAATGGTGAGAGAACATTGTGCTTGGTACATTTTTCATCTTCAAACAAAACTTTAGTCTCCAAGTTTAAATCCCGTTTGGTTAGCGCACTTCCCATAATGTTTATGCATTACGTCAGTAGGCGGAGAGCAGGCGGTCTTTCGTGGCTGTTCGAACACATTCGACCACATGAGCTTTTACACTGCGAAAGCAGTCAGGTTGAATGTGTACAACACAGCATTCTCCCTCATGTTATTGCTTAAATAGCATTACTTACCTAAACACAGGGTTTGACAGGCCTCAGCCCGTTGAGACAGATCAGCTGAGAGCAATAATGAGCCAGCGTGGGAAACATCACTGTTCCTTTTTATTAAACAGTACCGCTAGGCACCATGCCATGCTGCTGTTGCTTGTCATGTCACCTTGTTCACATGGACACACATACTGTTCACAAGGAAAAGAACTACATTCATTCCTCTAACCGCACTAGCAGAACAGCTTTATATTGTCTGTATGTACGTGTCAATGACGTGGTGGAATTTACACTGTCCCACAAGCTACTTGAAAGAGTATTATACATAGCCAAGTGTATTTTAAAAGCAATTTTCAAAACCCCAAAAAACAATGCATCTTTGAAAATGAAGATGCACAATTATTTCACCTTAAAACTAAATGTTTAAAAATGTGTTTCTAGTTTCTTCAGATTATTTGCTTTAAAGTGAAAGTTCTGTAATCATCTACCCATTGCTGTAAATAACTGTCAATGTAAATGTTAGTTATTCATTTATATATGTAAATTATATATTAAAAAATTACTTAACAAAATAAAATATACATATAAAATGCATAAAATATAAATATAATATTTTACTTTTAATATACCATTTATATTGTTTATATATTTACATAAAACAATTTGAACTGTGGTGCCCTTTGAAGCCAAACAAAATCTAAACGCATAATTGGTCGCATAGACTTAAGTCTAAAAAGAGGATTAACATTGTCAGGTTATCCTGTTCACCCCAAAACAATCCAATGTTTTGTCACCTAGCAGACAGTTGATCTCTCTCAGACCATTAGACTAGAAAGGGCCTGACAGACCAGATGGTACCACAGCAAATCAAATGATGAGGTCAGAGAATTAGAGGAGGTCGCTGTATGTACAGTGTCATTAACATTCCAGGAATTATATATCAGAAATGTACCCAATAGAAAGTAACAGTGATTTTAAAAAGACATGTGGCTCAAAGCTCAACTGTGAGGGAGGGAGTGTTGAGGGAGACGTACGCAGAGGCATCATGTCCCTTTAATGAGATTGTCTAGCTCGTGTAGTTCCCCTGGTCAGACTTTCCATAGAATTACATAACCAGCCTTTAAACAGAGAAGGGAATCGTCTGGTGGACAGGTCCTGTAATGACGTCGCTGCAAGGATTAAGCATGAAGGTACAAAGATGACAGATTAATGTTTTAAAATTAATTTCAACTGCCTGTATTTTCCCCACTCTTATTCTTCATCCTCTCCATCCATTCCTGCCTGCTCATAAAAGTACTCCTTTAATCAATTTTTCACCTTTTCATTCTAGTATCTTCCAAACAGGGTCTCTCCGCTGGCTATTTCTGGATCTGCTGGCTGCGTGCTTCTATATGTATCACACTGCTTTATTTAACCAGGAGGCCAGTAACTTACTCATACATTGGTGGGTGTACATATGCTCTGAGTCATCCAGCCCTCAGACACCCTGCATATGGGATTTTCCAGCAGCATCTAATGAATTCACTAGACTGTGGGAGCGGCTATAATCACAGGGCCTGAACATGGACCTGGGTTGAAGCCCCTAAAATGTCCCCATTTACAAGAAGTAAGGCAAAGTTTGAGAGCAAGTACGCATATTTGCGTTAAATTATGATCACATAACCTATAGACGTGTGTTAATCACAAATTAGCGAAACATTACAGTATTGAACATATTATCTAACTCGCATACCCATGCTAGTGAGTTATAGGTTGGTGGATAGTTAGTTAGCTGCAATGAAAGAGAAGTATCAATAGATTTTTTTTCTACAGTTTTGAAACGTACATCCAAGTAAAACATTATCAAGAAAAAAAAAGAATTATGGTGGAGACTGTTCTATTATGCATCGATTGTGGATTGGATGGAGACAGATCTGAATGCGAGCTTGCGGTAAGAAAGGGGCGGAGTTTAAGCTGACTAAATGATTGGAGAAATGATTGGAGTATGTAGTTTCACAAGAAGATTAAGTTATGATATTCCAATACAAGTTCAAAAAATAACGTCAAAAATATACAGGGTGAATTTTCATTTCAAGCAATGCTACAGGTTCGTATCTCTTTAGAAGACTTGCTTGTAAAAAAAAAAAGCCCGTCCATTTTCATGCTACAGTATATCCTCTTCTGTGCTCCATGGGAAAAAAATGTGTCATACCGGTTTGAAACTAGCCTACGTGAAGCTGAGTAAATGATTTTCATTTTTGCGTGAACTCTCCCTTTAAAGCACACTTGTCAAGACGTAAAAGGAGTGATCATTTACGTCAGCACTGAGTTAAACAAATGAGGAACATTTAGACGCTGGAAATCTGGGCCATAGGCCATTCCCGCAGTGAGTGTCAATGACATGAGCAGCGAAGATCAGCTGGGGTGCAGATGTATAAATATGGAGCCTTGTAGTATAGCCTACATGCTATAAATGACACTGACAGCCTTACATTCCATGTGATTTTTTTTTTTTTTACTAAGCAAATTATTTATTTTTTTCTTCCTGGCTATAAGACCGAACAGTCACCATGAATCACCCTCAAGTCTCTTGAGGCCATTGTACAGTACTGAATTACACATTGTGTCGCTTGCCAGTCAGACAGGTTACATGACACCTGCTGTGCAACAGGCAGACTGCGGTACATTGACCCGGTAATAGGAAAAAGGCACCGGCGTGCCACAAGCTTAAGGGCAAAGGCCAGGCAGGATTGCGGGATCCTGGAACAGTGTTGCGACACGGATGTTTCGTCAGGTGAATGATCTCCTGCTTGCCTGGAACTCAAGGTAATCTGGTTAAGCAGCTTTAACCCTGCGGACTGAGGGAATTTAGACTAGTTGTAAAACCCCTTTGCACCAAGTGTGGATCAGTTCTCCTGGCTCCGTGTCCAAGCCGTCCATGTGGAGATAAATGTTTCATCAGTCCACACAAACGGGCTTCTGTTTTGTGAACAGATTTGGTGTGAATGAGTGTGGAACATGGTGTACCAATGAATCTTAAAAATTCCTATGTTCATTCCAATTTAAATTGAATTAAAATCATCCCAACAAGTTGTTCCAGATGCAACTGCGTACCCTCTACAAAAATAAACTAACCATAAGACAAAAAAATGTATGATAGCAAATTAATTTGTAAAACACATGTACACTCAGGTTAGATCCTAAATTCCCTGGATTTTAACTTCTGTTAAGTAATGCTTCTGTTTAACTTTAACTGGTGTGAAAACGTTCTTATGTATACACCAACTGAAGAGCATGTGTGTCTCATTTACCAGTAATTCAATTATAAAAACATAAAGATAACTAGGCAATCACATTATGCATTGATATAATTATATGTGCAAATGAGCTTTGTGATAATAACGTCCCTGATTTTAAAATGGCCTGCAATTTAAAAAAAAGGGATGCATTCTTTTGCAAACACAGATTATATAATCACTCAACACTCTGGAAACCGGTCGTACATTCACATTTGGGACCATTATACGCAAGTCTTTATAAATGAATCCCTATATTGTCCCATGTGCTTTTTGGCTTCATGAACCCATTCGGTTTGAACATTATCTGAAGTGAGGAAAGTTCATTGACGATCCCTGACGGGTGACCCGAGCACCCTTCACCCTGGTGCAAAGGAACTGTGAGGTATCTGACCTTTGCCATTTGGGATTATTTTGCACTTGTAGGGCCCTTTCAAGCTCAAGCTAATTCAACAAAAAAGGGCCCTGTGACCCATCTCACATTCAAGGAATGTTCCAGCTCAACACGAGCGCTCTAGAAAAAATATTTCTACTTGTCCCTCATATGAGAGCCAACAACCAAAAAAAAAACTAAAAAACGCAGCATATCTAGTAACAACCTCTACTTGCAAGTCTATAGAGAATAGTAGTATGCAACAGATGTTGCCAACAGGCCTGTTCCTTTAAAGAACACTTTGAGAGGCACTAATCAATGGTAAATAATACACAGTGAAATTATATTTAGATTTAAGAGTGCTTTGTTTCACAATTAGCAGTTAAATCAATTAGTACCACTGTATTAAGTGATGGGACAAAGGCTCGAAAGTGACCTTTCTGAAGACAAGGTCATCAGCCTTGCTGTAAAACGGCTCCAACATAAGAAGATTATCCCTAACCTACCACACCAAATTGAATCTTGGCCTTGCAAAGTTCTCAAAAATACGACTCAAGAAAAGCTAGGATGTATAAATCGTGTTCACATACATAGAGAATTTGGAACCACAACAAAATATAAATCACATATTTCATTGCAAGTGAAGATAAACAAGGCGTGTTTTCCCAAATTTTTATTTCTTTACTTGAGCAGCACATCATTGAAAATCACATTTTGTTCATACTGAAAGCCTGTTCATTTGATATTCATAGTAATCTAATCTAAATGTAGCTGATAACTTCACCGTCTGACTCTAAAGAGGGTTAGTGCGGGAGGTTCTGCCACAAGCGCACCTGCAACACAGCCTGGCCGAGCTTCTTATGTGTGTGCTGTTTCTTTAAGAGCAGATGAGACGGCGACCCTCAACAATCTTTTAATGCACTTGTGGGGAGATTGGCATTAGACTAGAGCGGATCACGTAGGCAATCTTTGTCCATGACCTGAAGAAGCCCTTGGGTAGGGGGAGGTCAGAACTATAGGTACGGTTACATGTGCAAAACAGTGTGACGTATAAGAGCTTGATGAGAGAGTGGCATGTTCTTGTACACTTCGAAGGGAGAAAAACAGAGAGCACTTTTCTGGCATGTGGCATCTGGTTCTGCTAAATGCCGAGAATTTTCTCAGTTTTCATCTGGCTGGGAGGATTTAGAGGGACGAATTTTCATATCCTGTTTTCTGTCCTGAAGAAGTTGGCCTTGAGGAGTTTACGGCTTGCGTAAGGTCAGTTGACGTGACAAGGGTGTGTATATATGTCGACCTGTGCTTGTGACCAAGGTCAGGTTCGTACATGGTGTGCACAAGCACATTAACACACACTCAAATTTACGCCATAGAATGACCTCGGAAAGAAAAGAGGAAGTTACATACACTCTGCAGTCTTTCATCAGTCATTCCCTAGAGGTTCTCTGAGGCTTTCAACACGTCAAAGCCTGGGCACGTCTCCAGAATACACGAAAACATCTATAAGAACACTGGAACTCGTCTGTCAGTGGTACTCAAGGTTGCCACCACTACACACCGCACACCACCATTTGCTACAGCAGAAGAGCAAGATGGCCACCTCTGTCAGCTCTGTAGAGAGTACAGAATGCCACTCCCTGCCTGCTCCACACCCAAATAAGGGCAAGGGGACCTCACCGGCCCAGGAATGTGGCTGAGTCAGCATGGACCCCGTACGGTAGCTTTTGTTTATGCCTGAGAAGTACGAATAGCCAAGCTCAGGCAGTTCACGTGAGCAGGCTGCTGGAGGGACAAAAATGGGATCCGTCTGGTGCAAGATTGGTTGAGGCGGCTTCATCAACTGTCTAGAAGAACTAAAGGCCTGAACCTTGACGCTGTTACCTCCACATCGGCATCTCTCCGTGCTGAAGTGCCAGGAAAGAGCCAACCACAACAGTTCTTCAGCTGGCAGCTTTAGTTGGTACACAAGGACATAAAGCTTGCCAGTGAAGAACTGCTGCAGGTCAGCCAGTAGGCTTCCCGGAATCGGCTCCCGATTCTCCTCAGAAAATGTGGGAACAGGGCGTGGCAGGATCTGTAGGGATGAAGAAAGAAAGGCATGTTTGAGATGAATCAAGATGGGCAATGTTAGTTATTATAATAGTAAAAAAAAAAAGTCATAGTATAACATTTCAGTTCATTAAAATTCATCATTAGGTCGAAAAGGTCAAATTCAACTGGTTTTGGTCATCAATACCAAAACCATTGAAACTTCATGAGTCTCGATACCAATTTTGATACCAAAGCAAAAAACGAATATGCTATCGAACACACACCTTCCTAAATGAAATGTTGATTTAAAAATGTATCTAAATTATTTTTTTAAATGTTATAAATCAAAAATATTGTTATTATTTAGAAAAGATTTCTTCAGTTAATCAAGCAAAAAGAAATGTAATTATAAAAAAAAGAAAAGAATTTGATTCATTCAATAAGCAAAGAAATAATTCAGCAGCTTAAATAAAGATCATTCATTCTCTGCTTTATAGTTTTATTTTCTCTATTTGTAGTTTGATTAATATTAATGACCATCAATTACCAAGACATTATTATCAAAAAGGTCATATGATCATTCACATGCACAGCCGCAGCACCACAAGCCACAGCAATCTTTACAGGGTACACACGCTCAGACATATTGGCACTAGGAATGCTGTAGAAAGACAGGAATATCCTTACATTCTTTAACATTAGAATCTTTATGGGACATGACAACGAGAGATGTCAAAAGTAGGGGGGGGGGGTTATAGTTTAAACAATGGATTTCTTCTATTTTCACTGCCACAGCCATGCAAGAAAGAGAAAGAGAGAAAACGCGAGAGGCCTAGTCATGTGCTCTTTGCCTCAGAGGTATTCCAGGCCTGATACTGCTTCAGCATTCATTCACTCTGATCAACTCCTGCCTTTAATTGAGTACAGATAGATCCGTTGCCTGTGCGTTTGATCAAACTGTTCTGCGGGGAGAACATCAACCACTCACACCGCATTAAAAGTTTCTCTTTATCCAATTGACTTAGAGGTTTAGTTTCATTTCCAAACACGTCTGCTTCATTTAACCAAAGAATCTCCTGTATGCAGCCAAAAATCAGGCCATTCATTCTTCTCTCAGGGAAGCTCATGAAGTATGGTTTCATTTCCTGATTACGTTTTTTCTCTCACAGACAGACTGTCTCTGGGCCTCACTCTCCCATTGATCTGCACAGCATTAAAGGTGGCTGTAAAGCTCTGCGCTTTTGCTGCAGTTCAAGGACGAGCGCTGGACGGGTATGGCCTCTATGAACCCATTGACCTCGCTGAACCACGGAAAAAGGTCCAGTTTGCAGAGCAACGACTCGCCCTGGACTGGCACCCCCACACACATTCAGCTTTGCTCCCTCTGTCTCTTTCACACACACACACACTCTCTCACCCACGACTCGGAAATGCCAGCTCCTGCCAAATAGCACGGATGATCTGCCCATACTCATTGAGCTGCCCAGTGGAGAAACAAACACAGTGGAGTGACAAAGACGGAGTTCAAACTGCACACAAATATTTTTTTGTGTTGAGACATTTCGTGCGCATTTTATTCATTTCATGTGTCCAAATCAGCTGTCTTGTTCACTCTTTCACTTTATACTGTAGAGAATGTGACAATTCACTATATGAGGAAAGAGTGAGTAAAATTCAGTGTATTCAGACACAACATTTCAAAAACTACCAATCGCATTCAAAATAAATAAAAGTAATAATAAAATAATTTGTCATATATAATACAATACATACATATAATATGAATATAATCATAATAACTAGGGCTCTCAATTTTTCATTGCGATTAATCGCATACTTTAGCAAAATTAGGCATACACCATTTATCTTGTTTAACGCGTGTTTTTTTTTCATTTGCTATATCCAGCAAAGTAAACAATCAGATTGAACAATATCAGTAATTTCCTTTTATTTCCAAAACGAAGACACAACACAACTTATTCTGAAGTGTAAAGTCAGCTTACTTTTCTATTAAACATTTAACAAGCTGCTAAGGCATGCAAGTTTGTTAACATTTTCAGGTGACAGAGCAGCCCTCTTCTTGCGCACACTGTGTCCAGTGAGTGAAAATATTCTCTCACACGCCAAGCTAATTCTGTGCTAGAGATGACAAGGTATGAAAATTTCATATCACGATTATAGTGACCAAAATGATCACAGTTATCAAAATGATCAAGATATTGTTAGAATGTGCTGAAAATGTTCACAAAGTACTGACAGGCTAAATGAAAATGTAAATCCACTCTCTGACAGTAGGTGGCGCTTATGGAACAGCAAAAATAGAGAGCCGTTTCCCTGGTAAACACTGTACATAAAGCAGCGCTGCATTTATAAAAATGACTTAATTAGTCATTACACAGATGTAAGATAAAGAAAATGCCATCGAAACTTCTGAAAACAGTCAGTTCCCTTCAGAGATACATTCATATACAGTGCTATGCATAAGTTTAGACACCCATGCTAAAGTTGACTAAAAAGAGGAATAAAAAAATCATCTTTTGGAAATTGAACTTAATGCCTTAATTTAAAAAATTAGGGAAAAATCCAACCTTTAAGGACACCAATTTTCTTTGTGAATGAATAATGTATCGTAAATAAATAAATGTTCTTCCTTAAAATACAGGGTGCATAAGTTTGGACACCCCTATGTTAAATTCCCATAGAGGCAGGCAGATTTTTATTTTTAAGTATTTTTTTTTTAATTTTTTTTTAGGATACTATGCATCCTGATAAAGTTCCCTTGGCCTTTGGAATTAAAATAGCCCCACATCATCACATAGCCTTCACCATACCTAGAGATTGGCATGGGGTACTTTCCATAAGATCATCTCTCAATGCAAATCAAACTAGCTATTAGGCTAACTGAAATAAAACCATGCCAATCTCTAGGTATGGTGAAGGCTATGTGATGATGTGGGGCTATTTTAATTCCAAAGGCCAAGGGAACTTTATCAGGATACATAGTATCCTGGATCCATGAAGTAACTGGCCTTTAAAAATAAAAATCTGCCTGCCTCTATGGGAATTTAACATAGGGGTGTCCAAACTTATGCACCCTGTATTTTAAGGAAGAACATTTATTTATTTACGATGCATTATTCATTCACAAAGAAAATTGGTGTCCTTAAAGGTTGGATTTTTCCTAATTTTTTAAATTAAGGCATTAAGGTCAGTTTCCAAATTCCATGCTCATTCAAATATCCAATATCGACTGATACAATACTTATAATTAAAAAAAAAAGAAGATCAGATAAACAAAACTATAGATATATTGCGCATCAACAGATGCAAGAAAAAACGTATCGTCTGAACAAAGCCAGAGAAGAAATGGATGCTCACTGCATCTGCGCTGTTTTCAGTGAAGGAAAAATCACATTTGGTTGTAGCTTCCCCCTTCTGCGGAGTCTTTAGCCTGTTGTTATCAGACACCAGGGCGGTTGAATCGTCCTTTGTCTAAAGGCGGAGATAAGATCCTTCTATGTCCAGGACACTGCAGGCAGGGAGGGCTGACAGCTTCGGTTACAAGACTTAAAAACAATCACACACCACTGTCCAGTATCATACTATAATGTGCTCTCTTAAGTTGTAACACCCATGGATTTACCCAAAGAATGGGTGGCACAGACAAAACGGAGCTGAATAACATGCGGTTATGGAAAAGCCAGAGACTTCTCTTCAACCCACTCTCAGAAGAAAAGAAAAAATTCACTAGTCCGTCGCGTGGTGTTTGATGTCTCCACCCAGTCAAGACGCTCAGAGAGCCACAGGCTAACAAGTGGTCAGCACCGGACACAATGAAGCATGTTTAAACTCTTGCTGTCTCTCTCGCACACATACTCTGACTCACCGACATATACAAACACACAATTCCAACGAATCCTGTCGCATAGAACACAGTGTTCCCAAGGAGTGATTTATTGTAAAGTCGTGGAAGCTTCCCAAACAATTACAGTCAGGCTGCTCCACAAGGCAAAGGGAAATGGTAAAGTATGTGTCTGCTCACATTTTCCTCCCTAAAGCTCTTCCTACCTCCAAGAAACCATTTCAAATGAACCAATGAATCAATAGCCCAAAGATGACTCAAGATGGGAGTCTGGGTGGTGTCAAAAACACCTTTTTACCTCCATTTATATTGCACCCAAACTGTTGCATCAGCTGTCTAGTGACGCTGTCCAAGAGTGACAGCTTGCTCACATCACCAGGAGACACCGAACAGCTTGAGCGGCAGGTGAAAGACAAAGGTGCGCTTCAGTCCAACTGGCAAAGAGGGTGGTTTTAGGTTTAACAGGCTTGCCCAACATCTGGAAGACAGTGGGAAGAGATCACAAGTCAGATTTTCAAAGCAAGCACTGCTACACCCTCTGTCTAAACAGATATGTTCACCGACATTTGTTACATCATTCAAAGCCCCACATTAATTGTGAGTTACGGATCAATGCATTAGTTATTCCCTTCAGCTTTCAGATTAATAATCGGGAAGTGACCAAATGGGTTGGGTGAAAGGGGGGTTTTAATTAAAGTGACATTTTGTGAATCTGAACAAAAGAAGAGCATGGCCATTCCTGAGCCGAGATAAAGATTATTAAGGAAAATCGGTTTAAAAAGGTGCAAGCTCACCCCTCAGAGACATGGCCAACGGTGGAGATGTTACATTCCTGTCATGCTTGTCAGGGGCTTTCAGAGGGAGTACAGTACAGAAAATGAGAAATGAGAGTGTGAGAGAGAGAGCGCGAGGGAGAGCCACACCCAGAGGTTGAAAGTCTCTTGTCTTTCTGCTACTGTGGAAAAATGCGAGGTTGGAGCCATAAACTGGCAGAATGCAGTAAGAATCTCTGGAAGGAAACCACTAAATCCCTGAGGGATATGAGAATCCATTTTGGTTATGAAATGCCACATGACACAGCATGCAAGCAGATCATCTGCATGTGGGGGGAAAAACAGCCGTTTCTTTACAACCGGAAGTCGGTGGCTACAGAACTTTTGAAACAAATGCCTCCACATTTTACAGATGCCAGTTTGCCACATTAAGCCACTTCTCGAGACATTCTGAAAGAGAAAAATCCAGAGTGTCCAAAGATATTTTTTTATGTGACTTTAGGGCAGATGCCTGAGTCTGAGCTTGTCCCGTCCGCTCCATTACCCGTTCTCCTCCGTGTCACGTAGGTCCTGTGCATTATTCACCATCCTTTACATATGCACAGAGTGGCATGTACACTTGCATCGCGACTTCGTCCTTAATCAAGCATCGTTGTGCCTGCATCGGGGCCCTCTAAAGAGTCCAGGCAATCACCGTTCCTACAGCTATGCTTCAAATGCTGAGGCGGCTCCAGTAATTCTGCCATGAATCACAGCATGAGTCAACCGGCGGGCAGGCAACAGTGAGAAATGGAGAAGTGCAGACATTGAGAAATGGATGCCATTCACAAATGCACAGATGAAAAGAATAAAAAACCGGCAGATGCCAGGAAGGGGAAGAGATCGTAACAAACCGTTATAGAGAAAAACGCACCTGTACCCAAAGAGCTTTTTAATGACGTTCATTTGTTTGTGACGACGACGAGGTAAACAGGAAGACTTACCAAGGGCTCGTCCGGGACACAGACGTCACGCATACATCCTGCTCCTTCTTTTGGCTCCCAGACTTTGTCTTGGTTCAGGCGTGCTCGCCCTGCTCGCCCCGCTGACCAAAAATTGATGAATTGAGGATGGTAGTGCATGTGCCGTACAGGGCAAGACACATGAATGTCTATATAAAGCTCAGATGAACACAAATCCAAACATGTCACAGCCAAGTCATGGCCACAGAACGTTTAACAAGCTCAAGGAAAGTAATCTTAGCCTTAATCTGAAATGTCTAGCCAAAGCCTGAGCTTAGCAGGAAGACCAACTGAATTTTCCTGAGGAATCGAGAAGGAAAGGTAAAGGGGTGCGGTGTATTAGCATCCCAACACTCCATCACTGCTTCCCCAGAACGAAGATGACAGTTGCGAAAGGTCTCTGCAACTAACGAGAACCACCACTTATTTGTCTAAACCGCTATTCTACTTCCTCCAGCCACTTGACAAACAGAAAAACATGCAGCCAAAACAGTTTGATATAAAAGAGGAAATTCCAGCTGGGTTATACAATGGAAATGACTGTGGGGCAACGCGGAAGAAGCGAAGTCATTTCAGGAATTCATGTAATCTCCTGCTAATATCAGGGCTGAGGATTCTATAAATCTCAAACGAGAGCTCCAGGGACCCACACATAGCCAGAGGAAGCGGTTGGAGCCTTTAAGAGTGTGATGAGCATACCACTCATTTACACTGCTGTTGGTTGGTTGGTTGGGGAATGAGCCCACTTATACAGCGCAAAAATCGTAGACGCATGCATACGTGAACTGCAATGAATGCTGCAGGGTCCTGCCTTGAGAAAAATAGGGAAGTTAAGTACTTGGAGGTAATTTTGCGTTCTTGAGCTCGTTCTTCTGAAATGCAGTTTGCAGCACCAAAGAATGCAGAACATCTGGCCAAGATTAAAAACAAGGCTTCAGCTTCTTCTCGTTATTTTTTAAAACACAGCTTGTGGCAAAGCCAAAGACGCATTTAAACCCTGTACTGCGAACCTGACGAATCAGGCATATTTCTGGTATATCGTTGCTTTAAGGAGCGCTACAGCCATGCTGCTAGTATACGTGTGTGCACTGTGCATGAGTATATAGCTTTAGCAAGTCCATACCTCCCTCCCTGCTCTTCTCCAATGCAGTTACATTTTGTATTAGCAGCAAATGCAAAAGGAAGCTGATGCAGCTGGAAAACCATGAATAAGCAAGTAACTCAAATGAAACTTCTTTCATAATGTTGGTTGTTATAATGACAAAGCATGGCCTGTTCTCCCCCTCCCCACCCGTCGAACTCTGAATCATTGCTCGCAATGTTAGCAGCGATCAGAGTGGCAGCTGCCTCTCCCAGCACAGCAAAGGAAGCAAAAGCTTTGATTTGACTCAATCATGCTTTTAATACTATGCCATGGGCAAATCGGACTGAATAGGAATCTCTCGGTTCAATTAAATTCAATTTCATTAAAATAATGAAATATCTACACTGCAATTATTCTGACACAGCAAACGACTCAACCAAAATTAGTAACTTATTGACTGAGTGCAACTGATCTGGCAAGACTCTGTAGCATTGCAACTAAACAAAATTATATATATATTATTAAAAATGTAATGTATTCCTGTGATGTCAAAGCTGAATTTTCAACGAAATGTCACCATGACCTAGACATTCACGTCCCAATAATTGTTCAAATCAATTATGCTTTTCAGCAGACAGCACTCCATCACACAATCTAGTTAATAAAGCAGGGGTTCTCAACTCTGGCCTTTGAGGTCCACTACTTTCCAATAGCAAAGTCCAAACCATAACTACAACGATAACTGCACAGAGAAACAATATTGCTGGGATCACTTTCAAAATGTTTTTTTTCCAGCTGATTAATGCTAAAAACATTGACAGCCAATCATAATCCATTCTGCTTTTAAGAGCACAAGTGTTTAATGGTGGTGTGAATGCTAATAAAGTTATCGTTATAGATAAGGTTCTTAGTATGAACGCACCTTGTCTTCCTTTACATTCAATTTATTATATTCTTCTTTGAACCTCATCTATTGAGAAAGAAATACTATCAATAGTCTCACATCAGAGTACCTTGGACAAATATGTTCTCGTTTTATTTCAACACTTATTTATTCTCAATACTTTTACAACTCTCGATACTTTTATTTGATTCTTTTATCATTCTTTATAGATTGTTAGACATTGCAATACGTTTATCTTTTACTTATTAATCTTTGTCATTCCTTATAGTCGAATTCAGTTTGGACATCATTTTTCATCTTCCTGGATCACACTGCATCATGCTAATTCATATTTTTGTGGAAATCGTGATATGTCTTATTTTTTAGGAGACTTCCAGACCAGCTTTTATTTGAAATAGAAATCTTTTGAAACCTTATAAAATGTCTTTACTGTCACTTTTGATCATCTTTTGCATCCTGGCTCAAAGGTTGTTTTTTTTCTACTGTATATTTCATAGTTAAAGTGTTTTTTTTTTTTTATATATCACTTTAAATTTGACTATACGAAATCTAATCCATCAGCACTTACTTAAAGACTAAATATTTCTTTAGAAAACACTGATGGAATTAATCTCAACAGGTTCATTTCTGCACCCTCTCCCTCTCTCTCTCACCCTTTCCACTGCGCTTTCTACAGTTCTTTCCGTTGGTCAAGTCTCTGTGCCATGCATTCTTGGGATGCCTGGTACATATGGTATAAATTCCATTCTGTCTGCAGAGGCCCTTCATGCTGTCTGAGATACGCCGAGCTGGACTGACTCCACCCTCCCACCGAGCTGGGCCAGCTCACAGTCTGTACTGCTGAGGTGAACTAGCTTGGCTGCCTTAAAAGAGAGAAAGAGACAGAAAAAGTCCACGACTGAAGTCAACAGAATTTTAACAAGCCCATTTTCTTCGTATAGAATGAATGAGCTCATTATTTAAGAGTTTGGGGCATCTCTGCGACGTACATGCGCCGCCTTGTATGTCGAGGACAGAAATTCAATGAAGAACAATAGCACAAAACCCCAAACTGGGTCACTTACATGGCGGTGTGGAGCACAAAGCCTGCAGCCCATTTAATCAAAGGGAGATTATACAGGTCCCTCTGGGTAGACAGCAAAGGCAAACTCACTCTAAAAGTCTAAGTCACAGACAGTGCCGAATCATCTCCTTACTAAGACAATGAAACGCTATTGCTAGGAAGTTAACTGCGTAATGTTACTGTGGGTGAAAATGTGGACAGAAGCTCCGCAGGCTCACTTCCTGAGACCTCGTGGCTCAAACCGCCCGAGCGGCCAGCATTTGGTCCCACAGGACTGCACAGACGGGAAGCTCCACTGTCCTTGAGACAACAGCAGACCTTCTTCTGAGATCCTCCCCTCCCACACTCAAGACAACCACAGCCACCTGCCAAACAGGCAAATCACTGTCACAGCCGAGCTTCATCTGCAAAAAAAAAAAGCCCACTCACAGTCTGTGCGGCACGATACCGCACCAATTACTGAGGCAATGGAGGAATGTATGCCAAGACTTCAGAAAAACCACTTAAAACTCTAAAAACTCCACAAATGAGAGTGTAAAAAAAAAATCTAAATGTCAAAGAGTCCTGCAGAAACAGCGAAACTGTGTAACGCTAAGGGTGTGGCTCCAAAAGTCTCCATGCTATGACATTTCTCCTCATCTGTCCACGCATGCAGATGTCTGAGCTCCATGCTGTGGTCCATCCGTCCGCACAGATCTACTCACGCAACGCAAAGTAAAATATAAGCATCGAAAATTTCAATGTTTCATAAAGGCCTCGCAGTCAAGCCAATAAATGTCAAAAACTAAACAGAAAAAGTATTTGAACGGCAGAGACCTCGAATAGCAATCAAACATCCTGTGACTTCAACTACATTGATATATTTTGGTATCTTTCCAGCCACGCATGAATGAAGAATAAACTAATGCAGAAGCGAACGCAACTGCAAGGCCATACAATGGATTCACAAAACAAACATTTCCCTGAAAAAAAAAAAAAAAAAAAAAAAAAAAACAACGCTGCCGCCATTAGATGCTCAGACACTGGAATCAGGAAATAAGAGTCACTCTTATTAAATTCATTGAATTTAAAAGATAGCAAGAAAATTAGACCTTCACGCATAGAGTCAAGATGTCCAACTTTCCTACGGATGGCGATTACCCTGGGCAGGAGAACAGATGTTCCTTTTTTCCCCCATAAACTACACTGTGCTGCTTCTTTAATGAGCTACTTCAATCTGAACTTGCTTATTTAAAGGTGCATACGACTGACATGTAGTACATCATTTTACAGCCCTTAGGCTACTTCATATATTCAGGCATTTCGACTTTCATTCAAGGTAGATGGCATTTCATTTTTTGCAAATTTACACAGATTTATAAAAATGACATTTTAAAATCCCAATGCCAAATTCCACTGAAGTTTAAATGTAGTTCAACTAATGCATTAAAAACCTGATGCAGAAATGCAAAGATCATGTTCAGTCATGTGACAATTTCCTGCTTATCAATAAGATCTAAAAATCAACTCTTAGCACAAAAGCAACAAAAACAAGGAAAAAAATATTCTTAACCTAACATTAAAAAGCCAAAGACATTCTTTGACATTTTGTTCTAAATACTTCTCCATTCGGTTAATTATGTGGTGTAGATTAAAGATGATTAATAAATGAAAAATGGCTTCAACTCGACAACTTTAATCATTAGCATAATTCTGGTAAGAGTTATACAGAGATAAAATGGTAGGCCATAGCTTAAAATGTTGCATTTCACTCGAAACAATTACTGGAGCAATGAAACCCATTAAAGCAGTTGCGTAAACATGAGTTAAGGATGTTTGTCAACACTTATTTGCTTAATCCCATCCACAAATTCAAAAAGTGCAAAAGAAGAATCATCTGGTGATATGATGGAACTGATTTGGGAAAATGCGTAGCTTGCTTAGTCACTCATTTGATTTATAATGGCCTGAATGATTGTGTAAAAAAAAAAAAAGCACAACATCTGAATAATCAATTAGATTTTATCAGTTCATTTATAAAATTTTAGAAGCTGAAAAGATGATTTGCTATTAGTTGCTATCAGTTCTGACACATCACCCTCACCACTTGTCACCTCTAGAAGTCATATTTCATAACTTACCTTCAACAGGCGGACGTCATTTCAGACGTAAGAAGAAATCCATTTAATGACATAGTGTTGACACTGGTATTAAACTGAGGTCTTCACTCCAGATGTTAGGCTGTGTGTGAAAAGAGAAAAGTGAGAGAAAGCAGACACAAAAAAATTAAACAAGTAACCTAGAGGGAAAAGAGGACAAAACTCGTATATATCGCACCGTAAAGGGTGGGGTCTTGAGGAATTTGCCATGCTCTCGCCTCACAGGAATCAATGTAGGATAGGCGTTCTTTCATTACCAAATCCATGTTTTATGTAGGCTACTACTATCCAACTACACAAACTAAAATTTTGCTATTCGCCATTTGTCGTATAGCACAATATCATGTTGCTCATGTGACCTGCTAGTCATATTTAAAGAGACGTAGACTAAAAACACTAAGCATTAGGCTTTATCTTAAAGTGACAGTTCATTAAAAAAAAAAAAAAAAAAAAAAAAAAATTAATTCCTTTACTTACACTAATGTTTTTCCTTCAGTAAAACACAAAAGGAGGCGTTAGGCAGAATTTGAGGGTCACCATTTACTTTTATTCCATCTTTTTCCATTCAATGAAAGTGAAATCTCTTGAATATGTAGCTATATGCGGGTCATCATACGGGTTTAAAACCATCATGACGGTGAGTAAACAATTACTAAATATTAATTTAGGTTAACTATCCCTTTAAGGCCTATTCAATGTCATCTGACGTAAGTTAAAAAGAAGCATAATTATAATACAACTAAGAAAAACAAGTAAGCAAAATAAAAATAAAAATCACGAAAGAAATAGGCCTACGTCAGGCGATACGAGTTTACGATATTATAAGTGAAAGCAGATCAACGCCCACTGTTATATCAGTACGTTAGTTCGTCTTAATATTGTGTTAATTTTCAGCGCCTTCTCTGACATATGTAAATTTACTGGAGTTGATAATAAATAGCGTCAAATCGATATCGGTTCAGTATTGAGTTTTTCGACAAACACCTTCTGAGCGAAAACTTCTGAATGAGGAATGTTTAACACCTACCTACTTCAACTGGTAGAATTCTCGATCTCTGTCGTCGATCGATTCGTATGTCAGGCTGGTAAACTGTTCGACTCCCAGATATAACATATTATTAGATATCAATATTCGCTCAACATCCTTTAATTTCGCAATGGTTTTCCCCTCATACAGTCTACTTGCGGACGAGGCTCACGCCCTGTACGGCTCAACTCTGAACCGAGCGCTCTCGCGATCTCCTCCAATGGAATGTAACAGATTCCATTCGTTCTGAAGTGGTTTCACATACTTCCGAAAAGTTATATAGAGAATGTTGCAACGGTCATTGAACGATTAGACTCCGTTCTGTAATCGAATGCTTCCTGGATTTTAAATAGCTCACCAGTGACACGCGCATCGAATTCTCGCAAAATCCTTATGATTCAATTCAGCCGAAGCTCTGGCGTACAAAGGTAGCGCACATTCGACATTTAAAAGCGGTTGGCTCACTGGGAACCCAAGTTAGAATCGACCAGGGTCATGTCCTGATCCCATTTCCAGTCTCTCTCGCCCACTTTAATGCCTTACTCTAACTGTAAACCAAGGCTAAAAATCCAAGAAATAAATGCAAGTTCTGATACAGTTTAAGTAGCCTAATTCGCCCTTTTGCTGAAAGCCACACCTTAATCTCAAATCACTCTTGAATCAAAGAGCTAAAGCGCGATCACAGCTAAAATATCGAATCCTAACCCACTCAGACAGCAAGAGTGCTATAGAAATCATTTACAATATAATTACTCAACTTCAACACGACACCATTAATCTACCGTCCTAAATTTCACAATCTAGCCCACATATCGCTGCGTCCTGAGTCTCCGCTTCAACTCCCCTCATACCGGCTTCTCCTCCCGATCAGCTGGCAGCGCAGTGACGCCAAGAGCAACAGCTGACCAATCAAACACTAACGTCAAAGACCAGAAGTAACGCCCACTTATGACCGAACATGAATGTCAGGCCTGCACACCAATGCGATGCTCTGAGTCAGAAGGGTGTAAAGCACACTGTCCAATGACGCTATCTCTCTCGGACAGGCGTTTCACGGTTCTTCTAAAGAGCAAATGACTGAGCACCTCTGTGAGCAGGACTGGATAACTGTTTTCAGACTCCTATTAAATCTTACTTCACTTTGATACATTTCAGACTCCTTCGTAATGTCTTCAACATTTCCACAGACGTTGTTTTATTCTTGTTTTTGGGACTCAAGCTGTGAGCAAATGCCTTTTATAGGTTCATATTCACATCCACATTATTTTCTGGCTTATTAAGGGTGCACTCAGTAATCTTTCCTCATTAAAAGGGTTTTACGTAAAGAAACAAGCAGTACTTGTGCAAAATATCTTTAAGATGATGCACACTTACATAAAATGAATAGGCCTCCTCCAGCCATATCAGTATAGCTGTTTTAATTTAAATGGAGGGTCCATTCATGGTGGCCGCCATGTTGAGGTCACATGACCAGCAAAAACCCACTTTATTTCTGTAATCCTCCTATTATAGGATACTTGCACTTGAAATGAATTCAACATGAATATATGGCAGGTGTGCATTTCTACAATGGTATTAGAGTAGACTGAATAGAATGAATCAGAATTAATTCAAGTTATGCAGAACTGGCAACTGGAGTCAGGTGAAAAACTCAGCAAGGAAAAATGCTGCATTTCATTTTCTATAAAAATGATTCTTGAGGTTTCTGGTGAAATATAAAGCTGACTGCCATTTGTGCTATTGCTCGTTTTGTGGACGGAAACCTTAATTGGTGGCTTGCTGAGTCTAGAGGGAATTTTGAACAAAAATGCAAATTCCTGCCACTGAAGGAGAGAAAACCATTGAAAAATACAGGCTTTTATTCAACAATCAGAATTTTAGACCTTGCCATGTTTTGTTTTGGGCTCCAAAAATGGCCAAATAGAGAAGAACATTGTGTTGAATGGAATTCAGGAGGAGGATGATTCATCTTATTATTGAGTGTTATTGTAGATGTAAAGAAATACTTAAGAAATACAAAAAAAAAAACTTCACTGTATCCTCAGTAAATTATCACAGCAAGTGAACTTAGACGATTGCTTGTGTGTAGCCAAAAATGTTGTTTCTTCGTGTGCAAATGTCATTCCATTCATATTTCTTCATGTACTGCACAGTCAGGTCAATAAATGCTAATAAGTGCATGTCTTTTAATCAAACTGATATACTCCATAACTGAAGGCTGCAAGAGAGTGTCTTTTGGTCTTTTCCTGCATGACAACAGGCCAACTGCCTGGTCACAGTTGAAAGGACAGCATTTCCTTCAACTTCTTTCCACATTCCCACGCCACCAACTCTGGAACTGTCAAGTCCAGCAACAACATTTTATATCACATAAATTTAAAGGCGTTAATATATATGATCGGAAATGATTAACTGAACACAGGGAGCTATAATTGTAGAGGATACCAGTAGTTGTAGTGAAGTTAATGCTTTCAGATCTAATTGGAGACGCCCTGGTTGGATACTGAGCTGGAGGTGGTGAGGCAGTTGACGAAGCAGTTTCCTGTCCTGTTCCCACGTGGATAACATTTCCTTAAAATCTAGGCTATTGGTTATTTATATAAACAAAGTGTTACCAGCTTTGGAAAAAAAGGTCATTACAACCCAGTCACTACATTCCAAATTGAAATGTCATACAAATTTGCTTCATCTCCACGAGTGGTATCTGTGAGACATCCTACATCCTGTTACTTAAAAAAAAGACTGCAGACATTAAGACTATCTGGTGTAAGTCCTGGAGGGCACTTTCTCTGTCTGATCCTGATTAAGTCAAATACACTAATGCGAGGTCCGGCCCACTGTCTGGGCATGTTCTTAGACACATCACATTGTTAAGAGACTTAAAACAAACCTCTTCAATTTAGTTATTGAATGTCACTCAGTTTGTCCCCATGTGAACACAAACAGTTTGAGAACATGTTATGGTTATGGTTATTGTTGTGTTAATATACCTGGTGCACAGAACCGGTCCCTCCTAGGACATTAATCCAGCGCTTAAATGGATTCCAGGAATCTATCGGCCCACTCCCAGGCAAGTGCCTTCCTGCATGAGTACAGCAATACACGTCCATGATAGAACATTTTATGTAAATGATCTCCTCTTCAAGAGGATCTTATTTCTCTCAGTGAGTCATCATTTTTTTTATATATATAATATCAGTTTGTCAAATTCAATCTAGGAATGTGGCAGTACTTTTCCTATGAAAATGTTTTAATTGTGCATTGATCATGAGATCATTTTAACAATAATTCAAACTTGTAGCTTTTATATTATTCCCTGTACTGTTGTAATAGAACATACTGTAAAATGAACCCTGTAATGTACCCATTAACTGGCTTCCCATTGGTGTGATTGACCGTTCCCACTAACACATCAAACTTGCATTTCTCCATCCATAATACTCGTATAATCAACTACAATCCAATATTTGCTGTATTTCTTGGCTATATTTGAACCTTTTTACATTTTTTGCCCGTGTCATGTTTTACTGTTATCTAAATACCCCAACTTTTGACTAACCCCACCCTGTCTTCTGTGAAACAGCATCCAGAAGAATCAGAGTGAAGCCGCTGTAACTTTAAGAGCTGCCTTTTGCAAAAGAGAACTGATTAGTGGTCCTGGCAGCCAACCACACAAGCGGCTGAGTGAAGACTCAAGCCAATGAGAAGTCCTGCTGGGCGGAGGTTACAAAACCAGCCTGAACCCAATGACTCAGCACAGGCAAGTGCGTGCGAGATGACACTTAACAGCAATTTAAAGAGCCAGTGCTCACCATGCAAAAGTAGGTAAGGGTAAAATACGCACTCATGAATCTCAGCAGCTGTTCCCCTCCCTGCGAGGAGGACTGTGAACGTTGTTCAAAGTGACACGGCTGAGGACAACATTCAGTTTTTGGCCATTTTCTCAAAGGACCACACCTACACACTCATGGTAGACGCAGCATGACTCAGCATTGGCCATCATGTCACATAACCGTACATGACTGACAATGATGAACGCTGGCTAAACAAAAAGAATGGTTTGTACAAAGATGACAGTTATGCGTCACTAAGCAAAATATAAATCCCATGTTTGTTTTACGTCAACATAAATATTCAAACAATCACAGGATATGCATACGAAAATGCTCTGTAATTTCAGATGAGTGAATATGTGGGGATCTGAGCCACATCCTGGATGTTGTTCTAAACTGGATAGCTGCAACAAGCCAGAAAGGCAATACCTCAGTGACAAGGCACTAGCTATATTTACATCATGTGCTGTTAACTTCAGAGTACATATTTCTCAAGCTGACGGCAGGGGTTCTAGAACAGCCTCTTTGTTTAATGTAGGTAGGGCTGGACTTTACAGGTTCCTGAAACCGTAGGATGTTATGAAAAGACATTAAGTTAGTTATTTGTATGACACACACATTGCACCATCTATTATGAAGAGATTCAACAAGCTCATATTAGTTTACAGTGTGAAATATGTAGGCTATTCATTTAACATCCAAGCATGAAAAGCAGGACCATTAATAAGATCATTGTGTAGAACAAAATGCAAACTTGCAATATCATCTTTTACACGGTAAAATGATGTTTACAGAAAACCTCTTTAACAACAGGGAACTGTAAGAGTGAAAATGCTTCGGGATGGGAGGTGTGATGAATCATGAACGCATTTTACAATGGTTTGGTTTGGTATGTGAGCTTATGATTGAGCCACAGCTAAAGAAATGAACAGTGTGACCTGATTAAGTTTAAACTGAATTATTCAGCATTCTGTCAGTCGCCCTTACCATGAAACACAGCTAGACCTACAGCGCAGCGCAGGGTCAGAACTACACGGGAGAGAAAATATCAAGAGGAATGTTGACCCACCACATTCAAAGGGCAAACTGTATTAGTCTCTAGGGTTTGCAGAGAACCAAGCTGAAATCGTCATAAAAATGATTCATTAATCAAAAGGATTATGTAAGCAGCGTTAATTCCATTACACATTTTCATACAACCGCTTGCTAAAAATGATTAATTTTAAAAGCATTTTTGAAATGAAAGTAGTTTCATTATACATCTAATAATGAAATTATCTAATGTCTCGTGATGTATAATCATATCCCTACAAATGGGTCAATGACATATAAGAGTGTACACATTTAAAAAAAACTTCAAATGCATTTATGCTTAGGTTGGACCACATTAAAAAATAATGGGTAATTATATATATATGTTACTGGCAGTTTTTTAGGTTAGTGTAGTGTTTTACACCCTTTGACCCCTTAAACATGTTGTCTGTGTCTCTGATATATCAAATATTATCGTATTTGCCCCACTTATGTTCCATTGACCATGCCTTGTGGACTCTGGTCTTGTGCATGTTAACAGGCCTGGCCGGCAGTGAAAGTTTAAGAGGAATTTATCTCCCTTTCCACATGCAAGGCCAAGGCCTACTTACAGATATGATTAGCCTTGTTCATACAACATAACATGCTCTCCTTGACCAGATTCAAAGCAGCCAAACTCCATTTGAAAACAGTTCGAGTTAGCAAATGTATATACTCCCAAACCTTTTGCTTTGATTTCTTTATCAGAGTATGTTCAGGCTTAATGTTAACTAATCAAGACAACCCAGACAACAAAGGAATGTAACCAACACAAAATCTGACAACACGCAGTAGAAACCGGGGTGCAGCCTTGCAAGAGAGGAGTCGAATTTGACGTGCCAAGCCAGGCGAAGTTAAAGCACGCCATTGCATCACTAGTCTACCGAGTACAGCGATTAATCTATCCTGAATAAAAATATACAGTATATGAATGCATAGCAACACACTTAGAGATTAGAGTCTGCTGAAAGAGCTATGATCATTTTATAACTTGGACCCTTGGAGTTGTTGCATCACTGCAGTGCTGGTAATTAGTGTTTTCGAGAGTACCATGGAATCAGCAGCAGGTTATGTAATGGCCCTGATGGCTGGAGGTGCGATATGAGCTAGTTAAGCATGTGACAGTGATTTGGGTGTGCGTGACCCACATTCACATCCCAGCAGCCTTTGCCCATTAGGTCACCCGTGTCATGCTGTGCACAATGTTTCTCCTTCTGAATTTCAAAACAATTCCGTCCTTAATAATCCTCGTTATTTAACGTGAGCAAAAAAACATCACTTACGACAGACTCTAAGATCCTAGATGACCGTGGAAACACGTCACAAGCGATTGTGTCAACTGACAACACTGTTTTTTTTGTCTCGAGTGAGGTCAGTCTATATTCAAGTAAGGCTTCCCTCCCAGAAGGGTAAAGAGCTCAGCCTGTCCCTATAATACACACAAGCACCTGTCTAAAAAAGCAGCCGTCCTCCCACCACACCTGCCAATCTTACAGTCTGACACAGATCCAGCAGTTCGCCCAGCTGATTTTCCACAAATAGAGCCCGGTGTTCCAACTATAGCACAGCCCTCCGCTTAGCACCACACATTTACATAACCTGGCAGGCTGGGAGGGAAGTGCCACATCGCCAAGCGGTGACACTGCACCGCCCCACTGTACCCGGAGCGGCTACACCCTCATCCTGAAAACAGCACAGACACCTGAGAATATCCATGTGCCCCGTCAGCCAAGTGCAATCCTTTTAATCTTCATAGTAGTAACCTGTGATATCTGCTGCAGTGCACCTCTGTTGTAAGGGTGGGTGTAATACACCTCTTCCTGGATGGTGTGGGATTCGTGAGTGTCACATCCTGTTCTTTCCATTTTTGTCTTGCATGACATATTTGCTTAGTCATGTCATGTGAGTTAGTTGAAACACGTTATACTGACTGGTTTAATCTGTAACACTGTGGTCAGGATTGGAGAACAGACCTCAAGGAATGTCATTGAGGCATATTTGGTTCCAGGCCCTCTCAAAGATGAATGCAGGCTTTTACATGAACACATCTGGCCCGGCTAAGATTCTGTAGGGAATATAGGAATGAAAATCGCTCGTGTGTGTATGAATGGAAATGATTTTAGGAAAGCAATGGCTCAGTTGTTTCATCGAAAGTGTTTACTTCAAAAGCTTACTTCGCTCTCATATGGACATGAATGGAAGTACTGTTTTTATATGTAGATGAAAGGATCCACTAATGCTTGTGTGTAAGTAGTGTGTGAATTTCAGTAGGTCAAAGGTCAATATTCTATTAGCTACGGTTATCCATTGGTTATCTGATGAGGTTAATCTCTAGGGCCCTCTTTACACCTGCTATTAATGCGTTTTGGTAGATCGGATCACAAGTAGACGAGGGAGACACATTCCCGTTTACATCTGGTCTTTTAATCCGTCTCTTTTGGTCACTTTCAACAACTTTTGTCCAGATTTTTTCAAGGAGAGGGTCTATGGGCGGGTAAATGTATGCTTTTTCAGATAATTCAATCTAATGGAGGAAATAAGCTCATGCATTTTACATTTGAACAGTGAACACAACAGGAGAAATATTTGAAAATAGAAAAACATACCGAGAGCATTAGCTTTCGTCTCTGCTCTGACAGCCGCAAGAACGCTGAGAGTGCGTTTTAGAATTCAGGAATGGTGAGAGAACACTTTTACACTACGAAAGCAGTCAAGTCAAATGCGTTTTCGACTACCTCTGGAAGTGGTGAAAAAGTGGACAAGCTCAAAACGTTTATTCTCACTTGAATTTAGCGTCTTCCACTTGTGATCCGATCGACCAAAACGCATTTTAATACCAGGCGTAAACAGGGCCTAGGAATACCACAGTTAAAATGTAAAATCACTAATCAATGTATTAATTAAATAATACAAATAAAAAAAATATATACTTTTTAAATAAATAGACACATTGAATTGGTAATTAATTATTTAATGCATTATTTTATTATTAACATTTTAAACTATAATTTTATTATTAACATTTTAAATAATATAAATTAATTTGAAATATTTTACATAAATAAATCATTTTAAATATTTTTTTTTCATTGTCTATTTATTTGTCAAAAAATTTTTATACGTGATTTATTAATGCATTTCATGTGTTCCAGTTCACTGCATTTTTAAAATAAGCATTTTTAATATGTCTAATTATTTTTCTATCAAAAAAGTGATTCATTTATTTGAATGAATGCATAGGTAACTGATTCCCTAATTTTATTTTTCTAAGTGGCACTGGTCCTCCATACATCTCAGCAACCCAAATTTACCATACTCAGGCTTCAACTTTCCTAAATATTTTTTACAATATTTTTTGTGATTTACTTAAAGAGATAAATAACAAATCACCCCCCAACTTTCTGCCTTCAACTCCTAAACTCCCAACTCATATTTCCCTCTTCTTTCTACATATAGTATAGGCTGATATACAGGCTAAACCATTTTTAAAGGAGCTGTATGTAAGAAATGTATTTCAATTAATCGTAAAATGGCCCTGATATGTCACTAGACATTAAGAAATCATGTTCATTTCAAATACTTATATCACTGACAATAGTAGTCCGGCCAGGATATTGTCATTTAAAAAGTGAAGTTGCAGCCCTCAACTGATGTTGATGTTGTCATCTTGTGTTTTGGCCTGAAGCGCCGCCCTCCATCTAGCAGCCTACGTTCCTGCTGGATCCTGCAGCCTATCTGGCAACCTCGAGTCAGGGGGGAGGGGGAGGGAATACACCGCTCTACAGTAATTTGAAAGTGATTGCAGTACCAGTTTTGGCCACAATCTTACATACGGCTCCTTTAAATAAATTGCAATGGCATCTTCTAACCTCTGTGCCAAAAGCAGTCTTTTTTTCTGAAGGATTTGTAACAATGACACTGTAAAATAAAGTGTTACCGCGACTACATGGGTTAAGGTTAGGTTTAGGGGTAGGTTCAGGGTTGGTAGTTATTACCAAGTTATTACCAGAGGTGGACCGTAACAAAGTACATTTACTTGAGTACTGTACTTAAATACACTTTTTGAGTATTGTGTACTTTGAGTATTATTTTTCCTATAGAAACTTTTTACGTTACCTTCACTACATTTGAAAGACAAATATCGTACTTTTCTGTCAAAATCCTTGAGTGGAAAGTAGTAACTTTTGGTTGCAGGGGGTGCATTTTGGTTGGAAATTAAATTCGGCTTGACGTCAACATCCGACGTTGGACAGACGTTGTATTGAGGCTGGATTTGAAAGTCGTATTGATATGACATATGAGGGTAGGTAGGCAGGCATAGATTCAGAGGCATAAGGTAGGCTACTGTAAGTATTACAACAATGCAACAATAATAAAACAATGCATTGACATTTACTTTTGATACTTAAGTACTTTTTAAAAAGTACTTCTGTACTTTTACTTAAGTAAAAATCGGTCTTTACAACTTTTACTTGTAACGGAGTAATATTTGACCAGTAGTCTTACTTTTACTCAAGTAAGGAAGTTGTGTACTTTGTTCACCTCTGGTTATTACAATTACTATAATAAGTTCATAGTATGTATGAGGAACCGGACTGTCAAATAAAGTGCAACCGGATTCTTCCTAAGATATGAAAGAGTCAGGATTTGGGCAGTGAGACATTCGGCCAAGGCTATTTCATGTGGAGGTAATGAAACACAACATCCAATAAGCTAGGAGACAAGCGCTGTACTTTTCCAGGACCAATGCACCGATGTCCATGTGAGCGAGGGGCCAGGCCCACCCCAGCCCACTTCACCGCTTTGTTATGAGGAAGAGAAGCGGAAAGGTGCTGCCCTGCGGACAGAAGACACAGATGTCTGATGTACCCAGGGTACCCAGCCACCCTCCCCCATATCCTCTACTGCCAGAGGCTGACATCCCAAGGACGGGAGCCAGGAGCTGTGCAGTCCCTGCATGTTTCCAATAAATCAGACAGATTAATTACGGAGCCAGGCATGCGAGTGCTTCAGGTCCACATCTAAAAAGAGGACAGCGCTATAATTGGCAGTGTGCGTTAACACGGTGCAATATCTTCCATTCAAAAGCATGATTTACATTCACTGAAGGATAAAGAAGGGATAATGTACAGGGATAATATTATCCCGTTTATTACAATGCTACTCACCAAACAAATAAATAGGCTAAATAAACATTCAATTTTGATTTGAGATTTATTAAAAAACATAATTGAGTGCAAAAGAATCCATCATCCAATAATGTATTTGTTTTATTCATATATCATAAAAGTTGTGATAATGACATATTTTAGAGTTGTTGGGATGTATTTCGCGGGAAACTGCATACAACTGCATTCCGGCTGTGGGGTGGTAGTATGAAGATAAATGTTTTTTTGTCCTAACGAAGGAGATTACCATGGATCATTCAAAACACAAAAGTTATTTATTTGTTCATCCGCTGATAAGATGTTCCGTATCCATGCATGTGTAGCTACACCGATTCCTAGAACCACATTCATTTTCGGAGCCGAAGCGCAACCAAAACGATGTTTTTCCGCAAGACCATTCAGCTTTAACAACCGCTAGACGGCCAAAAAAACAGCTTTAAATTGTTTTATAATTTTACTTGTATTGTCTTAAAGCTAAATACTGCCAACCTGGGGTGTCAAAATATTATTGGATAATTTGACAGTGGGCGGGATCACACAGACCAAAACAACAACAGACATTCTGACCTGGAACATACATTTCAAAGTAGAATAACTGGCTGTAACAGCATTGTTTTTCAGAGAAACAAGTATGTGAACTTTGTAAACATATTATGGTATTTTTATGCTTTACTACAGTCAAAAAACTAAATACATACTGTATTAGCACATTTAATACTGAAGTGCTTTAAGCTGTTTTTTTAATACAATCAACTGAGACACTGGCGTCTTTGTTTGAATGAAATTAGAGTAGTGCCTCTCAACTTTTTTTTACTTCAAGGCCCCAATTATCAACAAAAATATTTGAAGTTATCTTGAGGCCCCCTTGGAAATTTGTTGAGGCCCCCTAGTGGCCCCCAGCCCACTGGTTGAGAATCATTGAACTAGAGGGCGAGTTAGCGAATGATCCGTCAGAATCAAGGAAAGCCACGTAAAGAAGATGAAAAAGGGTTGAAATTTTGTTTGATTGCCTGATATGCGAAATGCAATAAATAACCACGCGTAATGCGTTTCAATCTGTTGTGTTTTAGTTATTTAATCCCTCCTCATTGCAACAACCCTTGACTGTAACAGTGGAAACTAATGTCCCTGCTCTTTTGGCCTGTGCCTGGTATATCTGATGGCAGTCAGCAGTTAAGTGCCCACAGATCATGCTACACAGACGTGAAGTTGCACAATGGAAAAGAAAAAAAAACCTGATGCAAGTCTCCACCAGAGAGGGCAATACCACTGGTAAACGTGGCCAGCTTCTCCTTCCTTCTCAACCAGCCGTAAAGATTGCAAAGAATGCGATTCAGCCGCGGTGAAATCAAAGTTGGAAGAATGCAAGGTCCTGATCTGGCCCTCTTCAGACAAGCCAGGCAACCTGTCACCTCACATTACTACATCTGCCATCAGTCCTCCTCATGTCTCTGCCCAGGGGACAGGCGTTAACCTGCTCTTCTCCGAGTCACAGCTATTCAGAGTGATTAAAGCAGATTTAGGTATGGGAAGAGAGAAAGAGAGAGAGAGAAAGACGGACATAATGTCTGTTAGAGAGAGATATCAACCCACCTAGTACATCTGCGTTATGCACATGCAAAGAATTTGCCGAAGGCTTTTACAAATATTTGCTGCTTGGGTTGGGAAATGGTCACACCTGGATAGCAGCGACAAAGGTCAAGTCAAATAACACAGGTGTTGCACATCTGCAGAGTCCAGATTACATCAACAAAACACACAAACCATCAGCCAGAATTATGCTGTGTTTAGTTCAAACTTCAGTTTGAAGCTCATTGGGAAAAAATCTATCCAAAAACATAAAGGTATTCAATGCATTTCATTCATGCGGAACGTGGTGTGCGGAAGTGGCCTTTCTTGCATCTGCCAATGACGGGTCAATATATCCCACTGATGACCCACTAATGATGTGCATCCCGACCGCGCTGCTAATTCACCCCTGTAATGCTGTTGGAGAACTTTTCTGAACTATGACATTACCATTTGGTGAAACCCTATCCTTTTATGCACAGCAGGACAAAGGCATTGATTGTATGAAATTCAAAGCGGAATTTATTTAGGCTACATGTGTCATGTTTCAGCTTAAAAATAGGTGCTAAATATAAACTGGCTTTCCGAGCCAAAATGAGAGAGCTCTGCGTCATGGTAACTGTCACTCATGGCTGCGCTGCTTTTCCATAGTCTCAGGCTGTTTCCCATACTGCCATCTGCTGCTGGAAAACACTTGTGCATGAGTATGCATAGATTTACAACATGAAGATCTACAGACATTACCAAAGGCACAAAACAAAAAATGGTTGTTAGATTAAGCAATAATGCATATTAATAATGGATAAAACTGCAAACAGAGATAAATATTTACTCACAATCACTTTGAGATCATTACAACTGATGTGTTGATTAATGTGGCACTATCTAAATTTGACATGAGACTGCTAGCTAATTTATTGACATGCCAGTGGTTATTGTTAATTAAAACTAAAACTATTAAAAATTGTTTTCGTTAAATGAAATAAATCAGAAATAAATCAATGAAAAATGTAGACTTAAAAAACAAATGAAAATTAGGACTGTCTTGGCAACTAATTGAAATAAGTTTTAAGTTCTAAATTACTAGTAAAATAGAAAAAAAAATTGAAATAAAATTGAAATGACAAAAGCGCATAAATTAAAATGAAAACTAAAAATATAAACATTTAAATAATTCAGAATAGATACTATAATAGTATCTAAATATACATCAAATAAATAGATAAAACTTAAATAACACTGTGACAAACACTACATGGCCAAAAGTATTTGGACACTCCCATCTAACAGGTTTCAGCTACCCACATGACTAAGTGCATAAAATACACATAGTGTACATTTTAATATCTTAAAGGAATATATTAGTAGCTTAAGGTAGAAGTACATTTTTTACACATTTTATATTCTGACATTGTAGGGTCCTTTTCTGTTCTAGCATAATGTGCCTATGCATAAAGTGAGCTCCATAAAAAGTCACAAATTCAGGATTGAAAAAAGGCCCTGTTGTAGTAGTTTAAGAACCTGCCAATAAACACCACTAATGGAAATGCAGTCCTGGTTACAGACCTGTTCTCAACTATTATCCACTAGATGGCCCCATAAGGCAGTTCTGTAAGGATTCTTGAATTTATCAATCAATGCATTAAATAGAGCAGCAGATTTTGACTATCACTTTAGTAAACAACAATCTTGCTATTGCATGTAGCAAAATAGAGTTTGCAGTTTCAAACCATGGCAAAGTTGACTGTTTTCAACACTGATAATAAGAAATGTTTCTTGAGCATCAAATCAGCATATTAGAATGATTTCTGAAGGATCATGCGACTGAGTAATGATGCTGAAAATTCAGCTTTGCAGGAATAAATTATATTTTAAAATATATTCAAATAGAAAACAGTTATTTTAAATTGTAATAATATTTCACAATATTACGAAAAAATAAATGCACAAAAAAATCTATCCAACCCAAAACTTTAGAACAGTACTGTAGATGCCCATAAATTTCCACAGTCATATTACTATAATACACATTCATTAACTAAATATAAATATTAAAATATTTCCAGGATGATACTAACTGAAAAATTTACATGATTTGATAGTCAAACCAAAAATTATTCAGACACCAGATATCATTTTTAGTAGTGGGTGCAGGACACTATAGTTAATTTGTGTAAGTGAATAATTTTTGGTTTGACTGTATATAGGTTAATTATGAAGAGTAAAGCCATTTTAAACTGCCGTAGTGCTGCCTGTCAGAACTGGAGTCTGTAGAGACTGTCTCTTCTTATCATACCTCCTCTCTCTAAGCTCAGGCTCCAGGCTGAAGTTATATTTGGGGCTGCCCAGTAAAAGCCTGACCATGCATCCAATGAACTGCGTGATTCCAGGATCAGATAGCGTAGAGCTGTGTGACTAAATGCATTAAATGCAAACAAATGCTTCAGTTTGGCATTCACTTTTCTGAGTCTGCTCTCGGGAACAGCTGTGGGAGTAAATTAAATCCCATTTCTGTTCCATGCAGTCTGTTGCATAACCTCTAATTCTGACGTACCGTTTACTAACAAAAACCTGATTCGCATACATAAACGTGTTTAGCTGAAACCCTTTAATGAAAGCTCCCATGTTCACAGATAATTTAAACAAGAGGTTTGACACCATAGACATTACACATTTTTTTAAATGGAGACAGAAAACAAAAACAGTGAGAGAAAAAAAAAAAAAAATCAGTGTTGGAGTTGTGAAAATCTGCAAAGCTAGCTCCACCCTTGTCAGCTTTCCCTGAAACCTCAGAATGACGTCATAAGAAACCCCAGCAGTGCCGACTGACATTTTACTCCGATTCCACAGGCTTCTCTAACGGCAGACTGTCACTTTTCATTATTGTGCGCGCAGAACGTGCTAATGCAAAACATTACTGACGTCAGGGAGAGGCCACTATGTAGATGGTTTTAATATTCTCTAAATTTTGTAATAAAGTACTGAAAAACATTCATGAGGTACAGAAAAATCATTTGGACCAATCCCTTTGAAAAAGAGAAACACAACTTCAAGGCTTATTTATATATACTGTCATTCAAAAACTATATATTAATAATAATAATAATAATAATAATAAATATATTAAATAAATAAATAATAATAGTATATTTTTTAATGATATTGAGATTATCATATAAACATCCTAGAAAAATGGATATTACAGCTTGTTTTCAGAGAAAATATCTTGAATTAAGTTTATTTTCTGTTATTTTCATTTTAAATTTTCTTTAGTTTGGCAAACTTTTTTTTAACCAACAATCCTTCCAAATTTAGTGAGCCAAAATGGAATAAGAAATGTATTTCAGGATATCTAACTAAGTCTTATTATCTAAAACAAATAATACCCTGTTATAGGTTTTTCTGGACAAAAATCTAATGTTTCAACACTCAAAGATTGTTCATCTGTTGACAATGATAGTCCAATTCTAAATAGTCCTGAATGTAAATGAGATATTTTGACTCGACTGCTGGTTTTCTTGGCTGTGATGAACAGCAAGTCAGACAAATGGTTCTAATCTATCTTTTTCTGGCAGTGTTCTTTGCTTTTTCAGTCTTTCCCAAATCCCAAACAAAGCAGGGGACCCTCTGAGCACATCATCATCTGGTGTAGGACCTCTGCCAGTTGTAAATGGCGTGAATGTTATGCGAGCAGACAGGCAGTCTTTTGCATGTGCTGACGCTGCGATGGCGGAAAGTCTTGCCAGCCCCGCTCACACCCCTCCGCCGGGCCGCCAGCTTGGCACGCTCCTCCGCGGCGAAGAAATCGGTGGTGGCGCGAAAGAACTCCAGTAAGGCCTGGTGGCTCCACACGATCGGGCCCTCGTCTGATGTGGAGAAGCCGCAGTGGCCTCCGTGGGCAGTCAAAAGCAGGAAGAAATGTGGATTGCTCTCAAAAAGCTCTAAGGGTAGCGTGGCCTGGTCATCCCCTCGGATGGGGTCGTCTTGGCTGCACACACACAGCACAGGAATGGCTACTTCATCTATGTCCCTCAGAGGGTCGTTCCGCTCCCAGTACGCCTCCCAGCTACCTGCTCCCTCCGCCATCGCCCCTTTTGAGCCAGAATGGCAGAACAGCGCCTCCTCCATCGCCTTCAAAGAGCAGCTGGAGAATAAGTTGTCCGTGTGGACAAGCTCCCCGAGCACAGTTTTATACCTGCAGTTTAATCATAATAGAGAAGAGCAGCAAAGGAAGAGTTTTGTTATCATCATCGATTCCAGCAAGCAACCTATTTAAACAGGTCACAGAAATCAATAGCACTGGATACGCGTCGCCAGTCGTTATTATGGCAACAGCATTGTATTTTAATTTGGATCACCCTGAGCTGATTTATTTTAGAAATACCTTAGCGATTAATCCCTTTGAAAAAGACAACACAACTTTAATTTAAATAAGCTTTCATTTATATACTGTCATTCAACGCTCCAAAAAAGAAAATTGAATTGGTATTTTTATCATTAAACTGCCAAAAGATATAAAGACTAATATTCAAAGAATATATTTTTAATTAAGTACTTCCTCTTTTTTTGTATTTATATGTATTCTTATTTTCTCTTTTTCATACATTTCTTTATCCCACTTCTAAACTGTTCTTGTTTTTTTAACCGTAATTCATACGAAAGATTTTGTGAGGCGGCGGAAATTGCAGGCGACGTGACATTTTGAAAACAGGATTTTTTGGTATATTTGATAGTGTGTGTATTGTGTATTTTTGTTGTCTAAGCCACCGATGCCTTGAATTTCCTTCGGGATTAATAAAGTATAAATCAAATCTAATAAAAATCTTCTAAAATGTTTCAACATCCTTAAAGATAAGCTCAATTCTAAATAGTCTTGAATGTAAATTGAGATATTTTGTGGAAACAAGAGGAGCAACCCTACCTGCTGAGGCAGATTTTTTGGTAAAGCAGGAGTGCCCAGTTGAACGGCCTGGTCGGGCCGCTCTCAAACCAGCTCTGGCAGCGGAAAACCGGAGACAGGCAGGCCGCAGCCGTCACATAGCTGGAGGAGCCGCACTCGCCCAAGTAGGACAGGAGGAGCCCCGAACCAGTGCTCTCACTCACGGCGTAGATCTGGCCCGCCGGCTGCCGGTACCGAATGTAGCGCACCGCTTCCCGCAGGTCGGTCGGGTCGCCGAACTGCTGCAGCTTGACGGTACAGAGCGGTGTCCCGTTCTGACTCCGACGGTTGAAGATCACAGGAAGGTAGCCGTGACTCAGAGCTGCCTCACAGAGCTGAGGAGAAAAAAACAGAGACGGTCACAGGCCAGATACAGCACACAGGGGTCATTACTTGTGCATATAAACAAAGATGTTTTGCTTGAGTCTTGTCCACACCTGTAATAAGTAGCCTTGGGTTAAATTAAAAATAAATATTCTAAACTATACACTTTTCAATTCATTTTGAAACAGAGCGTTGCCATAAACTATCTGTTATAAAATATACAGTTATAAATGTTATAAAATATACAGTATATGAGCATAGTACTATAATATGGTCATTGCTACTCGGTTGCTGAATTGTTTTAACATCAGGGTTGTGTTAAATTCTGTTACTCGATGGAAGGACCAGGAACAATGATGCCAAATTCCTCAAGTTTCACAAGTCTGAAGAATCCTTATAAACAAACAATCCATCAGAGTGTAAAATATTTTCACATTTTCATATAATCTTTGAGTGAGAAAAAGGTAAATACATTTAGCTTGAGCTCTAAATAACTCCCCCCACCCACCCACACACACACACACACACACACAAAATTCTATACCATATTTAATAAAAAAAATTAATAATTTAAATCAATCTTTTGAAATCCTTAGTTGAATTTAGGCATCACAACATTTGAATGTACAGTATGAAAACTTTATAATAATTTGAAATTTGTGGAAGATTACAATTAACTGTGTAAGTGTTTTTAAAACTAATTGAGTATTAAATGATGGTAAAAATAATTTAAATGTAAAAAATAAAGCAATTGAACATGCACAATTAAATACCCCACCTATACAAAAATGATAACAATATGTTGTGCATACTTTACCTAAAAGTTAAGGATTCAAATCTAGCCAAGAGCAAGGGTTTTTCACAATGACTTGTAGTGCTCATATGGGACAAATCTGGACTTAAACATCTCCATCCCATTCCTCTTTTTCCATATTACTTCCTGTCATCCCGCCTTCTCTTACTATGAGCAAAATTGCAAAAAGACCAAAAACAAGCAACAGCAATTCCTCTATTCTATTCATGATTGCAAATTACGTTTCGGGCCAAGATGCAAATGAATATGACTTAGTGTAGAAACAGGATCTGCCCAAGTACACCACAGTATTTTCATGTCCCTTACTTGCGTCAATACCCTGAACAGCCAGGAAACACACTTCTTTGTAATGTGCAAACTTGGTCCAGCCTCTCACCTAGTGTGCAATGAGCACAGTGTATGTAACATTCCTCTGAATCACACGAAAACACACGAGGTGGACTACAATTCAACTTGGACTTCAAATGTTTCTATTTTAACATATAGACTTACATATAACCATGAAACAGACACTGCCATACCTATAAAACTAAAAGGGAACCAAATGCATTACTTTATTGTTCTGTAAAAAAAAAAAAAAAGAAGCTGGGTCTGTACTAATTTAAATGTGGTACTGGTTACTGTTTTCAGTTCTCTCTCTCACACACACACACACACACAAACAAACAAACAAAGTGATTGAGCAATTTATCCCACTGACTACTGGCCATGCAGAAGTGCACTCTTAAAAATAAAGGTTTCAAAAGGTTTTTTTTTTGCGCAGGGATGCAATAGAAGAATAATTTTTGGTTCCTTAAGAATGTTACAGTGAGAACCTTTTTTTTTTTTCTTAGTGTAAAAAACATTAAAAAAATATAAAGAACCCTTTTCCACTATAAAGAACCTTTTGTGTAGAGGAAAGTTTCAATGGATGTTAAAGGTTCTTCATGGAACCATTGATGCCAATAAAAAAACATTATTTTCAAGAATGCAGCTATTTGACTTTTATATGGCTCTTATCTCTCTACAAAGATATCTTCACCATGACTGCTCTCAGTCATACCTTACACAAAAAGGAGAAGTAGAAGAGCCTGCTAACACATTGATTATCTTCACAATGCACAGCTAACAAAGTTCCGGTGAACACAGGGTACATTTCTCCAGGAATCATCCACGATGGAGTGTGAAATCTAATTAGTTTACTTTTAAGTTGCCTGGAGCTTTAGGTCTGGAACATGGAGTGAGCTCCAAATTGGAGGAATGACTCACTTCTGAATCTGCTACAAAGAGTCAAAGAGAAGCTCTATCATGCATGCTATAATTGCCTTAAATAATGAAAAAGTCATGCAGCATCTTCACTTTAATGCAAAACAGTCAGAGTATTCACGTCACCTTACTGTACCCCAGTTTCATACTGTATTCTCAAGACTAATTTGCTCCTTGCCTCTTATTTCAAATTCAGACTGTGCATAATGCAGCCTCACTGAAAGTACATTTATTAACTCTTTCTGTACCGTATCAGTTTCACCTGTCCTGTTTGTTAAATATGACCCCATACAGAATACATTTATCCTGGACAATATGCGGATGATAATGGTTTCATATTGTTTAGCATCAAATGCAAATTAGCTGCCTGGAAAAGCCTGAAAAAAATGTGTGTGTTTGTGTGTGTGTGTGTGTGTGTGTGTGTGTGTGTTTATAATCACTTTCAGTCTTTCCCCATTCAAGTAGACAGATAATTGGAATTTTCAAAACATGGTTGCTAAATAAGGACTACAACAAGAATGCGACTTTACCATTTACCAGACATCCCGTAGTCTTTATGTAGCAACTTATTATAAACAATTTTGGACAACAAAAAATCTTCAAGTACTGTTAGCCACAGATTTGAAAAAAAAGAAAAAGAAAAACATAGGCGAATTAGCCTTCTGGATCGGCCAACAAATCCACGTCACAACAGCAAAGATCTTTAAAAGTGTTTAGGAAACTGCTGCCAACATTTTTGTTGCAACGTAGTTTTTACAGGTGAAAATTGCATCCAATGGGTCTTTAGCCTCATTATAATGGCAAAAAAATAGAAAACCCTTCAGCCATATTCGATTTAGGTAGGCTATTCACTGAGCTGCATAACACACTGAAAGGTCAAAGGTGAAAGATCATAATTGGTTCAATAACAATGGGTCAGAGTCAGAGAACACACACACAATATATATATATATATATATATATATACACACACACACACACATTTGTGTTTAGCGATATTCTCAGAAATTGTTAGTCTGTTTTCAATATAACACAATATAAAATTATCCAAAAAGGCAAGTATAGCCTACCTTTAACACATTCCTGGTGATTTTCCCATAGGAGTTGGGAATGATAAGCAGAACGGGACTTGTGGAATTACTGGAAGTCCTGCGCCTTTTGTGATGTGCTGCACCAACAACAGCCCAGTCTAACGCCACGAGTCCATCATCACTCAACTGCAAATGATCTCGGATGAAATGCACGGGACAGTCAAACGGCCACAGAGCACCGTAGACAGTTTGCAAAGACGAACTCATTCGCCAGTTCCATTTTGGTATCGATAACGACTTGCAAAAAGTCATGCAGTGTTTGAGAAGGTAGTTTGCCAGTGCAGAGGGCTTGCATATCAAAGCGACTGTGGCTGATTCACCTTGTCCCTCGAGTTTCGAGTCGCATCTCTCCGCGGATCTTTTGCTCTCGCGCCGTGGAAGCAGCAGCGTGGAGTGACTCTCCGCTCCAAAACACTTCACCACTGGCCAGAGTATGGCCATTAAAATCATAAAACAAGCAGCACCAATCCATTCCAGCATTTGAACGGCTTTTGAGGCTGCACAAATAGCCTATACCTCGAAAAGCTTCCGATGTTGGCTTAAAAAAAACAACTATCAAATCACATAAGCTAGTCGGTTTAATGTTAATTGAGAGCACACTGCACAGGTAGCCTAAAAATGAATGGAACCTCTGGTAGCAAGAATTTAAACTTGAAAGTTTTGATGCAGGGTGTTTTTAATCCTCATACCCAACAATTCGCCGCTGTTCTCCAAGGTGGCACGTTTTCTCGTTATCAAAATTTATGTCAGAATAATGAGCTTTGTTGCCGCCATAGTTCAAAACGAAGCTCCCTCGCTGCCTCCTCTCTTTGTGCTCCGTCGGATTATGCAATAGATCCACTTTCGCAGTCAACTCTTCACCTGCATCCGCCTGTCAGACTCATGCACCGCGTCTTCTGGCATTTTTTGTCCTCATTTCAGTGGTGTGCCACGGAACAACAGCTATTGTAATGAATGATTGTCAGATAGTTTTCTGTGCAGAGTCGCATCACACACTGGCTCGAATCCGTGAATCATCCCTGTTATAGAGAAGGAACGCCCTCTCCAGAAGATGTTATTCATCTGCAAGATACTTTTAGGCTGATGCTGTAATAAATGACTTACTTCTTTTAACCATGTTTCATGACATGTTGTCCTAAACGCTTGGATCATTAGCTTTTAAACAAATTCTACTCTTCTAGGGTAGTTTAAAGTTTTACACATAAAAAAAAAGCGCTTTTTAAACATAAATATTAAAATTAAAGTATTAAAACTAAAATATTACAACTTAAATTAATTGAAAACGAAATTTATAAGGTATTCTAAAGGCGTTTTACTCTGCATGGAGTGGGTTGCCTCATGGGTGTCGCTTGACATCACATGATCAGCCGTTTCACATGGCTACTATTACTAATATAATGTTTGTTTTTTTTTGTTTAGTTTTGTTTTTTTTAGCACTTTTAACCAGTGTTAAAATGTTTTACAGAGCATACAAATTTTAACAAAACAAGCTAATTTAACAATATAACAAACACAATATGTATACAGTCACAACACGGAGTGACGAAACAAACCGTCCACTTCACAAATCAAGGACAAAATGCTGTGACATCAAATGCTGAAAGCAAACACACTACGGTCACAGCTTAGCCAGTTAGTGAAAATGGGTCAAATTAATTACTAATTAACAAAAACACACAGAGTGCACCTTTAAAAAATTAACTGATTCACTACGTTATCATGAAAATCATAAACTGCACACAAGTTATCAGTACGCAGAAGAATACAGATATTTGAATTTTGTTACATCCATTGCTTACAGTTTTGCTAAGATGAAAATGCAGTTGTTTGCGCTAGTTTTTGAGAGATAAAAAGGTTACACAAATTGAAAGAGGTAGTCAACTGCTCAAATGCATTTGATATCCACAGAAGCACCTTATATTCAAGCATATTAGCTTTATGTGACCCTTTAATGCATTTATAGGTAGTCTGACTCTTAGTAGCAGAGAGTTCAGTTTTTGTAACTGCATTATGGCTGAATGATTGGGGGGCACAACTCCAGCTGGGTGTGTTGCCTAGTCAGAGACTGCTGGCACCACTTGAGCTATTGTTCTCAGTGTATTCTTAATGCCTTCATAATAGACACTGAAATGGTCCATTAATGCAGCATGTTTTATATTTAGTGCTGCAAACCAAGCTTCAAGATTACAGGGGCCATGTGACATTAAGCTTTGTTTCTTTGACATTAAGGCTTAAGCTGGATTTCAACATGCAACAAAATCTGTTTCCTCTCACATTTAACTTGGTCACTCCAGCGTGATTGCTGCTTTCATGTGGAACAGGGTAAATATGGAATGGGGATTATACTGTATTGTGTGGTGAATTGTTATGAGATGGAGAGATTGGGTCAAGGTGCATATGTGGAGCTGTTTGCATTATTGTTGCCTAACATATCCTTCATTTTCATGTCTCTTCAAGGCCATATTATGCCTTTTTACAAAGTCTTGATTGTTCTTTTGGGGTCTAGTAGAACAGGTTTTGATGCTTGAATGTAGAAAATTGTTTCTCACATATTACATTGTTGCAGCACCTCTCTTCTCTGTCAGTCTGTCAGTGATGCTCTGTTTAGGTCTGGTCTCTTTGAAGCTCCTCCTTCTGAAAAGTGCAATGTGCTCCGATTGGTCGGCTGGACCAGTGTGTTGTGATTGGTCAACGGCTTCCGAGCCTGTTTTGGAAATGTTATGCCTCTCATAACTGCTTTAGATCCAGGTTGGAAAAAACAGCGTCTATTGGACATGGAACAACACGCTACTAACGCAGCTTAAAGGAGAACTCCGGTCAATTTTAACATTGAGCAAATTTTTTTGTACATTTGGAGTGCTGTCAGTACAGAGAACAACGACAAAAATCGGTGTTGCCTACACCGTGTTATCCTCGTTTTAAAATTTGCACCCTGTTGACTTCAATGGGGCAAGTTTTAAACCTGCTTTTAGCCTCTTAACATCCTTGATGTGTCATTACAAGTGCACAGGATTTACATCCTGTTTTCGGTCAAAGTCCACAGTAATCGATTGTCGAGTTCACGTGCATAGGTTTAGTACCTATGATCACGCGCGTGAACTCGACAATCGACTACTGTGGACTTCGACCCAAAACAGGATGTAAATACAGGTATGTGCGCTGGCTGAATAAACATAATTTTTATTAATATCTTTTACATCTACTGCAGTCAGATTCACCCACGTTCACTCCGAAGGAATCACTCACATGGCTGGTGCACTTGTAATGACACATCAAGTATGTTAAAAGGCTAAAAGCAGGTTTAAAACTTGCCCCATTTAAGTCAACAGGGTGCAAATTTTAAAACGAGGATAACACGGTGTAGGCAACACCGATTTTTGTCGTTGTTCTCTGTACTGACAGCACTCCAAATGTACAAAAAAATTTGCTCAATGTTAAAATTGACCGGAGTTCTCCTTTAACCAGGCCTCGCCCAGTATTTTTTGCATATGCCTTATTATTTAAATAGGGAATATTGCGACGTGTATGTTCCTGGAAGAAAACTTGAGACTAAAAGAAGTGTTTTAGGGAGTTAAGAAACACATGCTTACTTAAATTGAGAATAACTCCGTGCTTGTAACTTTGCAGATCTTTTTATGCGCAAACAGCAATATTACACACTAAAGAAAGTTGAAAATGTAAAAAAAAGTATAATAGCATCATCCTCTTTAAGCGACAGAACTCCAAGTCTTACCTGGATAAAATGCTTTCCACATATTGTTGTTGTCAAAGGCTGTGAGTCCAAAAAAATTGTACTCTTTTGGTATAAATTCCCCTGTCGCTTGGAAATATTTAAAGGGACAATGTGTAGGATTTTCTCCCATCTAGTGGTGAAATTGTATTTTGCATTCAAACGAATACTGCTCTCCAGCGCCTCGCTTTTTCAAATGCGCGTTGCATCTACGGTAGCCGTTAGTTACGTACCATAAAGCTATGACAGGATGTCTTTTTATAGCACTTCATCGAGTTATACTGTCTGTCTATATAATAAAGTACACAACCAAGCAATGAAAAAAAGCTTGTAATTAAGACCGTAACATTGACTTACCTGTCGAGAAGCAGGCAACTTCAGCGTCCCTTTTGAAAGCTTTCTCCTGCATTAGCTCTTTCCACCTGGAAAAAGCTATCCCGACATTAACCCTTGTTTTTTGTAATCTCCGGTCACGTTTCGTTATTACGGTCTACTTTGGACTTTTTCGACGACGAGGACTCCTTATCCTGTGACTAACCGCACAGTGCAGCCTTTTAAACTTGCCGGGGCAGTGACAAGAGCCTCTCACTGCTCTGCTCCTCCGCTTCTGCTGGTTTCAGTCACGTGACGCTGGCTCTGAACGAAAACGCGTTGTGTTTTTTGTCCCTCTCTGCTATTATAGTTTTTCAAGATGGCGGAACTACATGGAAGCCTCTACTGTCTATGGGAAGCCTCCGTGGACCTACCCGTCCCATGTATATAAAGATAATAAATTCTTCGTTCACGAGGATAAGTCAGATCATTGGCAGAGGTATTTGTACACCATTGAGGACATATTTAAGAATAAAAATATTGATTTTAGATAATAAAATACCTAAAAAACTACATATTGTCCCTTTAACTCAGTGTTTGCTCCATCTGTACAAAATGTTTACATTTTCAATTTCATGCTTATTTTGGACATGCACAATTCACAGTATTTCTAATAAATTCCACTGTTTGATTTTAAGGGAATTTGTATTTACCCTTTGTATAGTAAAAATTTTTAGTAGGGTGTATGTCCAATGTAAAAACGGGATCCAGAAGCAAAATCAGCCGAAAACCAACGGTATAATACAGACCTCAAGGGAGTGTGACAGGATGTATAAAAACATTGTATTTTGGGAATGCAGGTATATTATACAAGTTTTTCCACAAGTGTCACACCCACACACACAGGATTCAGTGACAATGAAAGTGTCCATTTGCTATGCAGGAAGTTTCTCAGAATAATCTTTGAAAAAGAAAAGACCGCCTGTGATTGCCTTGGGTGGACAGTGAGGAAACAAAGGATCCAAATGACAAATGGGGGAAAGGTTTTTGAACAGCCATGACCTTCAGGGCACAAATCCAACAGTCTGATCCCTTTGCAGAGGCCTGACTGTATCACATTCTCCTTTGTGCCCGCTCGCCCTCCTTTATGATTCCGATCTCCCTTGTATGTGATTGCGATAACACACACCTGCACTCACTGGGCCATATAAATATGATGAAAGCCTCCTATACTAATGTTTTTCCACTGCCATTGGCCATTAAGGGAGCTGGGAAGGGCTCGTCTATAGTGCCTTGAGTGCTGAATCCAACTGAAATACTAAAATTGAATCTAAGCCTGCATAATGGCTTGAATTATAGAGAAAGTACAACCGCATTCATTATAAATGAGAAATGTCCTGCTCAGGCAGCTGATCGTTCAGCAAAGTCATGCAGATTTAATTCACACTGAGCTGAACCTGAACTGAAGAAGCATTTAATCTTTCCGCTTTAAACTAAAATGAAATTAAAACATGCACTGAGTCAACAGAGGTGTTTGCTTTAGTGCACAGAAATGGAAGAAGAATGAAATAAAAAGGAAGGAATGAGGAGGTTTAGTTTGGATTTAACCAAGCGGTGTCACTATTTTATTATTCTATTTTAAAATCTATTGAAAATAAAGATGTTGAAATAATGAAATGAAAAAGAAAATAAATCTTAAAAAAGTAAAATGATAATAATAATAATAAATAAAAGATAGTAGTTAGTAGATCTATTATTTATATATTTAATAAAACAGAATACAGTATAGGATTCATTTAGAGGGAAGTAATATAAGTGATAAAAATAAGTTGCTCATCACAGGTGGTGCATATTGACATTGTCATGTCTCCCTCTTGATCACTTTGGTAACTCAAACCTGACGTCACTAGTATACAGTACATGTACATGCCATAAATCAGCTTGCCAGCAAAAGTGTCTAAGCACCATCGTTACAGTAAACAATGAGTTATCTCCATTCCTCCACTCATATATCACGCAGCCGGCGTGCTACACATGTTTATACATGTAATGAAGCGCTGAAGTAGCTCATAAATTAGAAGAAGAGGTAGCATATACATCTGCCGTCTTCATCTGGTTGCTCATACTCTAAACCCATCTGATCACAGACACTGTGACGTCAACCATCAGACGCACACTGCTGCTTTAGAGGAATGTGCATAAACATCTCCAGTTGATAAGCAGAAGCACTCATTCTGACCCACTGCTCTGTAGGCCTTGCTCTGAGTGAAGGTTGCAGAAATGTTTAGAATGCTGCAGTGCTGCCAGATCTCTTTAAACTGTCTGTAAGAGCAAAGGTCTGGTTATGGCAGCGCTGTAGAGCATGCAGGGACAGGCCCTCTTTGCTGCGGTGGGTTTGCAGACATGTTGCAGTGTTAACCGGCTTTGGGTGAAGGTAAATTTGAGCATCTCACTGTGGCGTGTGAGGCATTTTAACGCTTGACCACATCCTACTTGGTGCTCTTCCTCATACACTTCCTGTTTCAAAGGACCAGCCATATTCAGACAGGTGCACTGAAGTTTCGAGAGCTTTTTTGGTCCGCTCCTCTGTAATCTCATTGGGTGGGTGCGATGTCAAGAATGTGAACTTGTTCAAAGTAAAGTTGCCGCGCGTTCGTTTTTACAGTGGTTACTCATTAATGGAGTACTCAGATACAGATCAAAGTAAATGACAGGATATTTTTGCAGGCCTCAGCATCATTCATTCCTCCAACTGCACGGATATTCTCACTTGTGACAGATAATGACCATGAGCTTCTGTACATGTTTCCTGAGCTTCAATAAGCAGACATAAAAAAAAAAAGCAGGATTAAATGGAGATTCATGTGTTTTCTTGTGTAAATATCATGTGGTGTACAGGTTCTAAATAAGTTCCTATACACTCTCAGAAAAAAAGGTACAAAAGCTGTCACTGGGACAGTACCCTTCAAAAGGGTTCTAATATGTACCATTTAGGTACTAATATGTACACGTTTGGTACCAATATGTACCTTTGAGGGACTTAAATGCACTCTTTAGGTTCAAAGGTGTACCTTTTGAAAAGGTTTCCGCCACAGTGACAGCTTTTGTACCTTTTTTTCTGAGAGTGTATTGGTGATATGTTATCTGTAGCTGTCTTACCCTGTACCTCTAGCAATCCTAGCTGAGGTACTGCAGGAGGCTGCTTTGTAAAGGTACTGTGGTTCAGATCTCTGTGGAAACCGAAGACATTGAGCAACAGCAAAAAGCAGAGCGGATGTTTTCGCATGCTATTCATGGGGGATTTAAAGAGTCACAAAATGTCAGCTGTCATGCAGTCTGGTGTCAGACTGTAAAGTGAGTGATTAGCAGTGGTGGACGAAGTAATCCTGTACTTGTGTTTATTTAAGTGTTAAAAGTTAAGTACTCTTTTCATATTCAAGTTGAGTAAAAGTACATATACTTACATTAAAGGGTTAGTTCACCCAAAAATGAAAATTCTGTCAGTAATTACTCACCCTCATGTTGTTCCAACCCCGTAAGACCTTCGTTCATCTTCGGAACACAAATTAAGATATTTTTCATTAAATCTTAAAGTTGTCTAACTCCTCCATATGGCTTCTTAGGAATCGAAACTTGCTGGCCCAAAAAATGTATTTAAGACATCGTTAATATAGTCCAAGTGACTCCAGTGGCTCAATCTTAAGTTTATAAAGCGACGAGAATACTTTTTGTGCGCAAAAACAAACAAAAATAACGACTTTATTCCACTTTTCATTTCCTTCTCTCTGGGCCTCGAGTCTTTTTGCGTAGTGTTTAAGCGCAGCGCGTCTGTGTTGCACGTCACCACGTATCACACATGACCAGCGTCGGCCAATAGTGAGCCTACGTGGTGACGTGCAACACAGACGCGCTACGCTTAAACACTACGCAAAAAGACCCGAGGCCCAGAGAGAAGGAAATGAAAAGTGGAATAAAGTCGTTATTTTTGTTTGTTTTTGCGCACAAAAAGTATTCTCGTCGCTTTATAAACTTAAGATTGAGCCACTGGAGTCACTTGGACTATATTAACGATGTCTTTAATACATTTTCTGGGCCAGCAAGTTTCGGTTCCTTAGAAGCCTATGGAGGAGTTAGACAACTCTCAGATTTCATCAAAAATATCTTAATTTGTGTTCCGAAGATGAACGAAGGTCTTACGGGGTTGGAACAACATGAGGGTGAGTAATTACTGACAGAATTTTCATTTTTGGGTGAACTAACCCTTTAAATTAACTTAAGTATGAAAAGTCAAAGTACTAATCAACTAGGACAATACTTCTTTATTTTTTTGCAACTCAAGTGAATGTCTATCGACTGCAAATCACATCATTAAAACCTCTGTTTTCTTTATGGAAAATGAAGATCTTAAAAGCTGATATTGTATGGGTAGGAGGATGTGTTAATTTAATTTAATTTAACTTGAAAAAGTGGTGAAAAGTGAATAACTGCAGTAAAAATATATTATGTAAAATAATAAAATAATTTATATTAAATATAATGATTTTATTATTATTAATTGCAAATTGAATACACATTTCATTTAATATATTTAATAATTTATTAAGTGTATATCTAATAATATATCTTATATTTAATAATTAAAAATAATTAATAATTAAAAATATATATTATCTTATGTTACTGTACTCATTCACTTCAAGATAATTCGAAATCGATTATAATCTTGTAATATAAGATTAAATTAAATCCCAAAATACAGATTTTGTTAGTGTCCATCATTGGTGGTTAAAAGTGTTATTTCTTTAGCCTGTCATGCATAAAAGTCATTTTTATTGGGAAATGTGTGAAAATGTGTTATGACGATATGGCAGCATTCAAGTCTCATGACGTACTCATTCTGGTTCTCTCTCTCTCTTTCTGAGTCTCTGTTCATGAAGAGAAGATTAATACACACCAGAGTGATGAATGCGTCTGATGAGCCATGGAGCAGCAAGCCACAGATCAGGTCTCATTACAGCTGCTCTCCTCCGGAGACCCTCACCCCCTCACTGGGAATGTGGGAAAGAGCTTCAAGAAAAAGATCGATGGATCACGTAAACCTCACAATCATCCATCACAAAACAAAACCTTCTTTGCTTTTGTTGCTATGGTTCATCTTTGAAAAACGTAGCTGTACTTCCTGTCAGTGGTCTTTGTGTGCTGTGAATGTGTGTTAAACAGAACACGACTCTGTGGGCAAGTACACACTGAATGAATGGGCTGAAAAGGGTACTGTTTGTTGTACGATTCTGGCCAAGTGAACCAAAAGACACAAAAGACCGAGATACAGAAGTGAGAGACAGAAGGTCGCCTCTATTGATATGCACTAAAAACAAAAACTTTTTTGATTAAAACTCTCAAATATAAAGGTAACTTGAGCACTGTATATACACAGACCCACATCATGATCTAAAGAATCTTTAAAGAGACAATTTGTCAAAAGTTACTCTACCTATAGGCAACTCTCTGCCAAATCACTGGGCCTGGTGTCATCCTGAAGTACATGTTCCAGCAAACCATCCATTCCCTGCAGTGTTGTAGTGGATTGCATTTCACCAAAGCAGAATCATGAAGTGCTGCTTGATGGTTGTTTGTCTCAACTGTAGCACACGAGCAACCCAAAACCCATGTGCAACCGAAAGCAAAATTCACTCTCACTTTGATCCTACTTTAAAGTCTCTTTGTGAATGCATTGTGGGATAGCTCAGATCAACCCCAGACTCTTTCATAAAAGCAGAAAAGATTCAAACAAAGTGCACCGAGAGCCAATTAAATGTGACATAACACAAGAGAATTTAAACTCAACCACTGCTTCTCTTTTCACTGCCTCAGAGTGTGTTTTGGAAACTAAGGGGTTAGTAAAAAATCTCACAAATTCGGTTGTGCCAAGAGATCTATTTCTCTGTGGAAACTAGAACAAATCAGTCTGCGCTTCAACATCAGTTACAAAATGTGCGCAGACTGATAAAGGGAGCTGAAATGAGCTGTGACTGATTGTGTGTGCGTCTGTGTCCATAACTTCATAATCTCAAATAAATACCGCCATCCAGCTGGCTTGTGGAAACTCTCCTCTTTAAACAAGGCTTCATTCTTCATGACCTCCATGCTTCTTCTGAATTTATCAGAGTCGATCTGGTTACATTAGGTCTGTAGTGGAAGGTCAAAGTGGAAATACACTCTGAAAAATGCTGGGTTGTTTTAACCCAATGCTGGGTCAAATATGGACTAACCCAACGTTGGGTTAAAAATGCAATTTAAAAATGGACAAACCCAGCCGTTGGGTTACATTTTTAATGTAACCAATGCAATTTGTCCATTTTTTTATTGCATTTTTGTCCATTTTTGATTTTGTCCAAAATGCAATTTGTCCATTTTTAAACTGCATTTTTTAACCCAACGTTGGGTTAGTCCATATTTGACCCAACATTGGGTTAAAACAACCCCGCATTTTTTAGAGTGTAGTGTTTAAGCAATATTTGGCCCAATATTTTAATTATTTCTTCTCTGTAACATATAGGCAGAATTTAATAATTTACCTTTTTAAAAAGTAAAAGAAACAATAATTTATGTGTATATATTTACAGTACAACTAGAATTACTATAAAAATGCTATAAAATAAAAAGCATTTTAATAGAAATGTATATCATCTAGTTTATATATATATATAACTAGAAAAAAACTTTTTTTAAAGAAAAAGTTTTTTATTTATTTTATTTATTTTTTATTAAGGTAGCCTACTATTAATTTGAAATTATAAAATATGAAAATATTTATTCAATTTATTTAAATTATTAATGCTATGTTATGCAATTCAAAATAATATCTTTTTCTGGAATGTAGTGGAGTCAAAAGTAAAATTAAATCAAACAAAGTAATAATGCCAAGCTCCAAAACGACAAATATAAAATATTAAAATATAAAATATGAAAGTGACCCACACGACCCATGCATTATATTCCAAGTCTTAATTCAAATGACATTTTTGCGAAACAGGCTGAAATTAAAGCCGTCCCCTCCACATAGTTCTCAAATCAAATGAGGTGTCAATGATGTATGCGTGACATCATGGTGTTTAATCACAAGACACATACTAATCAATTGTGTTTGCGGTCATTGGTGTTGGTGTGCCATTGTTGTAGTCCATACCACCTTTGTAGTCCAATTCATTCTTTTTACTCACATCATATGACTTCAAAAGACTTGGAACCCAGTGCATAAGTCTTTTTAATACTTTCTAAATAACCATGCATTTATGTTGTATGGAAAGGAGAAGCTTGGACAGTCATTTGTTACATTTTGCAAATGCATATGCAGGATCAAAAACCTCAATGTGAGCTGAATTGTGTTATCAAGTCCTTTGGGTCAGCTGTTCTCAGCAAAAAAAAAAAAAAAAAAATCCCTGCTCACAGTCTCTCTCTCTATTACAGTGGTGCAAATATCACACAGGCACTGAAACTTCAGCAAATCAAAGCAACAAAAAAAGAACAAAAAGAAAGAAAGCATAAAAGCGTTGGCTTAAAGGGATGATTCAGTATCCAGTGCTGCAGTCAGGGTGACAAAATGAATAACACATCCTCTCCCCATTCTTTTCACAACACAATGAGCGAGATCAAATCATAACCACAAACAACAGAAAAAAAAATTCCCATTCGTTTATCTCACACATCTGAACGTGCCAGTGAACATGTCAGCTGTCTGCTACCCATCTGAGTGCTTTTCCTAAATTATTTCTTGGTGCAGTCATGCACTCACGTATATGTCCACAGCGCACTCTCAACTCAACACCTCCTGACTCAGTGACGCACAAATGAAGGGAATGAAATGGCTCTCGCGGTTGATTTCGAACTGAGTCGCATTTGCCTTTCACATCATTTCTTCTTCAATGCATACTATGCTGTCATGAAGTGATTAGTTTGTTTTCAAAATACTTTCTGTGGGATTTGACTTTTTGTGCTTTTCGTGCTTTATTTGACTTTCCCGTGTAACTGAGACAGTCTGTCCCTGAAGAGTCACATGCTGCTATCTGGTGACAAGCCAAGAGAAACACAGTCCCACAGGACACACGTGATGATAAGGCTTTCCCTTGCTCTTCTACCCCAACACTCACACATCAGGCAAACATGATCAAGTGTGACAAGTGAATGTTGTTTTACTGCACTGGCATTTTTATTTTTTTTTTACTTCATTTTAATTACTGTTTTTAGTATAAACAAGTGAAAAATACACTTATATTCAACATACAATACATAAAACAAATCTTAATATCATATGTAATGGCAGAGATTTTTGACTGTCACTGAATCGCTTAGGCTATTCAAACTGTTCATTTAAAATACTGATTCATTTAGGAACGCAATGAGCCTTTAAAAGTGAATATTTGTTCTTTTAAAAACACTGATTCTCGCATGAGGAAATATATATTCCACTGTTGTGTGCTGTTCAGAGACGTGTGGCGGTTAATAATGTTGTTGCTTTGTGTGGAATTTTTGTTGGTGAAGCAAAAATAATGTAACTGGCAACATTGTGTCTAAGATGAGATATTGCTTAAATATACACAACTGTTCAAAAGTTTGGGGTCAGTAAGAATAAAAAAGAAGAAGAAATTAATACTTTTATTCAGCAAGGATGCATTAAATTGACCAAAAGAGAGTGACTGTGACTCAAATAAGTACTGTTCTTTGCCTTTTCTACTCAACAAAGATGCCCTCAAAAAAATGACCATGGTTTCAACAAAAATTATAAGCAGCACTAGTTTTCAATTGTGATATTAAAGCAACAACATGGAACTTTTCCTCTGCGGTCGCCCTACAGGTTGGAAGCGGAATTGTCCATTACCGCTGTCGTAAAATGATTTACGGTTACTGTCAACGCATTCTCATCCCCAAATCGTCACTTTCAAACATTCTTCAATATCCGACGCACAAAGCACCCTTAGCGTCAATATGAGACGCTTCGGTTATGGGTAGGTTTAGGTCTGTGGTAGGGTTATGCGTCTCATATGGACGCTAAAGGGTGCTTTGTGGAGTAGTATGAAGCTGCAGACTCGGAGCCTGCATCTACAGTCCCGCACCCAGAGTCCCGCATTCTCAGACCCCTCGTTTTTCAAGACAGCGCCTCCTATCAAATTGGATCGGTTAAACATTTGAAGAACTTAAGCCGAAACGTGAGTATCGTCAATTTTATTTAGCGAATCAAACTAATTCGATTTCTTTTTTAATCAAACTACTTTATAGCTCATCGATACACCAACATATGAATAGTTTAATATTTGTAAAGACAAGTTTGTAACAAAATTTGAGCCGTTAATGTATGTTTTTTCGCCTTTTTTCCCCGAAAATATTTTGATAGCTAATGTAGCCTTTAACCTTGGACTTTTTGTAGACAAGCCATTGTAAAAATTTGATTAAAATTAGTTGACATTAAAGTAGACCAATTAAATACATTAAGTGTGTTAATATCAAAGAATGTCATCATTAATTATTTAATCAGATTTACCTTTTGACCTTTTTTTAATTACCGGTCTGGATCTTTTCTCCCTAGGTATGCTTGTAATTTGCATTTGCACATTTTTTTTTTATTTATTATTACACAATATTTTTGACAATGGCATTCATCTTTTATTTTAGTGAAGTCGAGGAATTTGACAGAGCGATTGCAAAAAGAAGGAAAAAAGAAGGAATTACCAGAAAGTAATTATTTTACCTTATGCATTTACATTACATTTTACATTTATTCATTTAGCAGACGCTTTTATCCAAAGCGACTTATAAATGAGGAGTTTTTTTTTAATGCAATTGAAGACGAAAAGTAAAGTCACTAACACAATTCTTTCTTCCTTTTTTCTTTGCTTTGTCCTGTTTACAGCAAGATGATGTTTAGGTGATCGTTAAATAAAGTACATAATTGTTTATTATCGGTGTTTTGTCTATTCTTATTTGAGTTTTGCTTTGCATTCAAAATATCAAAAAACAGGTTTTGTAATGTTAGCATGGTATAATGTTAATTAGACCATTATAGGTTGAACTGAAAGAAAATTTTTAAATTTGTATCCCTTCCATCAGTAATTTTATTTCAATTACACCCACGCTCAAAAAATAACTACTGGGTAATTTGTTAGTCAGAGAACACAATGAGTTTTTTTGGCACATGCATTAAGCAGGGAACGCAAATATTTATTTGGATAACTTTAAATAAAACGAGACCGTATATGCATCCTATTGTTTTCAATGGCATTTGGATAAGGGTGTTATACGATCTTCGGAACAGCAGGAGGCGCTGTCTCTAAAAACGAGGGGTCTGAGAATGCGGGACTCTGGGTGCGGGACTGTAGATGCAGGCTCCGAGTCTGCAGCTTCATAATATTGGCTTTGTGCGTCAGATATTGAAGAAATTTTGAAAGCGTCAGTATATGACGACTTGGGATGAGCACGGGCTGTTACTGTATATGAAGCATGCAGGTTTTTTTCATATGGGCAATGATAATATTATTAATCTTCCTCCTTTCATAATTTATACATGTTTAGTAGACTAAACATTTTAACTCAAACATTTGCGATTTGCATGTCGATTGCAATGCTCAAATCTGAACGAGAATGATAGCGATAGCATCCTAACCATCTAAAACTAGCATGCTAGTGTTTACTAGCTACCAGATTGATAATTCGCTCATCTACTAACGTTAGCTGATTCATGAAGATAAATGGAGGACCAGATAGTTTCCGTAACGTAGCCAGGCAGACAACAGATTAGAAAAACTAAAGATAGTATGCAAGCAATTTACTTACTAGTTCAACAGCATGACGGCCAAGTCAGCATCGGTCTGACGATAAGCTCACGCCAGCGAGCAAACGCTCGACCAATATTGATCCTCGTCCTGCCTTTCAGTTTATCACTCTCCCTTTTCCTCTTCCGACTCTACTCCGACAAAACCTTGGACTTCTTACGTTTCACTGCTGCTTCAGCCATGACGAAAACAGACGCACGAAAACAAACGCACTGGTTGGCCTGTCACGGCCGAATTTGAGGAAGTGGTGGGCGAAGTGACGTATGCCGTAAAGCAGTCGAATTTTGTAGTTCTTTTTGAGCTCTGGTTACTACCCGCACCCCGAAGTTACATAGTGCCAGTAAAAGCGATACAGACCCCGTCAGGCTCTGGCAGACGTCTCATTCAACCTATTGTAAGTCGATGTACCATCACAAGGGTCTTGGAAATATATTATGAAGGTTGAAAAACTACATGTTGTTACTTTAATAATAAGACATGTTTCTTAAACACCGTTTTAGCATTTAAGAATGATTTCTGAAGGATAATTTGACACTGAAAACTGGAATAATTCAAATTGAAAAATATATTAAAATAAAAAGATTATTTTAAATTGTAATATTATATTTCATAATATGAATAATTTTTACTGTATTTATATTCAAATGCAGCCTTGGTGAGCCTAAAAGACTTCTTTAAAGTCCAACCAACCCCAAACTTCTGAATGTATATAGTGTGTTGCATTTAATAATTTCAACAGATTATTCAAACACAATATGAATCATGTCAGCCTTTACTAAAAAAAATCAAACGCTTTTCAACCTCAGTTTAACATTCTGCTTTCCCGTCTTAAGAAGGAAACTGCTGAACTCATGCTAAAGGGCACTGGGGCCTCCTAGAAAACGAATCTCTACATCCATCTCCCTGGCCTTTTAAACGGAGCAATCAACGTCACTTGAAAGCTTCTCTCCCCTCATCTGACGGTGAGGAGGATTTCTAAAAATATCCCCGTGAGCACGTCCCCTGTGTACACGCCGCTCTATAACACCACTGCCTTATGTGTAGTAGGTCGTCCTTAAGATTGTCAGTACAGTACATCGCGCTCTCACTGTAACTCTAACCTCCCGGACACAATTCCCTTTGTCCTTGCAATCTGCTCATCTCAGACTGAGATGGTAAGACTCTCCCTTTCATTTTGTATGGCTCGCACATAAACCCAGAGCCTTCCGGTGAGAGATGTTATAGGAAACTTTGCATGGCGTACTCTAAATTTAAAATAGGATGAGTGTATGACATCATAAGTGTTAAAGAACTCTAACCAGGCGGCTAATACCTTCTCACCACGGTCCCACCAATCACCACTCCGATACTAACAGGTGAATTGTGTTAGGACTCATTAGCACAGAACACCATCTGCTTTTCCTGTATATTCCTGTTCTGGGAACAAATAGCAAGCTCTAAACCCCCCACTGCTGGGACAAAGTGACGGACAAAGGCTGAGTCGTCACAGAAACATACTACTTTACATGTGATATAGAGAAAAACAAGCCGCTGATAGTTTTAATCACAACCGAAAAGAACATTATGTGTAATTAGTGTTACAGGACCCTTCTGCTAGACAGATGATAACTCGATAGCTTGTTTTGTTCCACTCAGTGGGGCACTATGTGGCAAGAGGACAGTACATTCGATCATGGCAGTAATTGCATGAGTGCTGCTGGCAGTAACTCATGCTGTCATAATGGAAAGGAAGCGGCTCCTAATGCACTATAAAACCACATATAGGTCTGGCTGTTGACACGCAAGTTGAATGAACAAACGATATGACAACAGCTCCCAATGCTTGTGTTCAAGGTATTTCATTGAGAAACATTAGTGTTCTGAGAAACACTGGTGTCTAAAACACAAACACTGTTTAACTGAAATAATAGCTGCATTTTGGGGGACTGGGGAGGTTTTTATTTCTTCACTGTAAAAAAATCTGTGATATTTAATGTAAAATAAACAGAGGAATTCCAAGATGGCAGCTGTGGATGCTAGAACTTCACTGGAAAAAGATATAGCTTTGTGTGAGGAAAACAAACTGGTTTCACAGACATGGTTTAGATTAAGCCGGGATTAGGCCTTAGTTCAGTTAGGGAATTTAAGTAGCTTTTAAAAATGTATCTTGGAAAAAAACATTACTGGTGTGCATCTTGAGACAAAACAATGGCAGTGATATAAGATATGTCAGTTAAAACAGCTCAAACATGCATTTTAGTCTGGGCCTAGACTTAAAACCGGGGCAGAAAGTTGTTATTGACAGTGCTCACTTTCAAATTTCATTTATGCAGTGAATATATACGTATTCAAACTTGGCATGTTTGCAGTTGAAGTTATAAGACACATAAGAATTATAAAGCTATATATGACTTGGAATATAGCATGCAAGTAATTTGGGCTATTTATTAAGATGTTTTTTTGTGATTGGCAACTCCTGGTCACCATTGACTTTCATTGTATTTAAAAGCAGTGTGGACATTCTGCTAAACATCTTTTGTGTTCCACTGAATAATGAATTTGGAAATCACAGAATTGAATTAAAGGGACACTAGGTAACTTTTTGACCTTAACTGAACAGCTTCGGAGTCAGTGGAATGGTTATATTACTTATTTCGGGTTGAATGGTGGTGGTTTCGCACCCCCCTGGTGCCCGAGAGCGAAAGAAACTCACTTGCAACTTTGGGCCGGCGGGTCGGTGGCCTCGCCGTCAGGAAGTATCGCGTGATATCAGGTCTCGCGATGTAACGAATTGCTTGACGGCACTGCACACGTACACGCCCCCATTCAAGCACCGGCTAGCTATAAGCGAAGGGCAATGATAGATTGAGTTATGGCTGAGCCTGTAAAAAAGAAGCAGAAAGCTAGGAATTCTTTGTCGGAGGACCAACGAAAGAGGAAACGGGAGACTGACCGAGCAAGAAGTCAGACTCGAGTAAATATCAGACCGGCGAGAACTGAGAGAAACAGAAGCCTGCAAAACGAATGCTGACCTGGCTGCTGTTGCAAGTATCTTTGGAATAAACTGTGTTTTATATTTAAATTTAAAGTAATTGTGACCTCAGGATGTTTGCTATTGTCTGTAAAGGTTTTTATTATGATCGCTGTCTGTTACAGGCTTACTAGTACGCTAGATACTATAACTTTGATGTTAGCATTGTCATTAGCAAACACATTTGATTTCTGTAGTTGTTTGGCCGTTCCTCTGTAGGTTTTATTTGTGTCACTTGCACTTTTATTTTATGTCACTAAGTCAACGTGTCTGATAATAGGCAATAAACATGTTGCACATATCATGATCGAGCTAGAAAAAACGTTCTGATGTTTTCTTAGACAAGCAAAGGTAAACTGTCATTCTACCAGATGAACTTATAGACCTTGCTAATATAACTTTAGACAAATATTAACCTCCGATATATATATATTTTTATGCTCATGCCCACTCTCACAAAAACAAACAAACACGAAAGCAGTAGTTCGCCTCGTTCATATCGTTCGTTCCAGGTAAAAATACTAACGTTAGTATGCATGACAACACAATAAAAAAATATAAAATCGCCATCAGTTGGAAATAAAATATTGCTTTACTTGCCTCGGTAGACATAACTGGTTTTGAAATAGCCGTTCCTCTGCTCAGCTGGTTTGACAGCTGATCAGCTGGGTTGCTCGTGGCGAGGGGGGAGGGACAACAGTTGGTTTTACGACAGAGTGTTTGAAAGTATTTACTACCAGACACTAGGGGGAGCTTCGTAGAGAAAAAACACTCAGACTTGCCTGGTGTCCCTTTAACAGAATTTAAATTTGAACTATCCCTTAAAGTGCTTCGGCTAATCAACAGATCTGTCTAAATGAATGAATTCTGTGAGGACACATCTTTAATGTGCTCTATTTGTTCAACTACATTCATTTCATATGCTTTTTTCTACATGATTTGCTAAATTTGTTCTCAGCTTGAATCGCCAAATGTCCTCTGCCAGGCCAAAGTGTGCAGACTCACTATATGAGCATGCTAAAAATAGCAAATGAATTCATATTTTCTCATCTTGCATGAATAAGCAAAATGTGTGTGTTGTGTGTGTGTGTTTGACCTAAGGGCAAATTGCCCTTGCCACTACTGAAAAAGTCACTGGTCTAAAATATAAAAATGCAATAATAAGGAACATAAACTTTTTCTATCTTAAATGAGAGTGGCTGTTCATAAACTTTTTTAAATTTTAAAGATCATCAACAATTAAATAAGTTAATTTCCTCTATAAAGCAGTTCTGCAAAAAATGATGTCGTCGTCCAGGTCAGTTCTCACTCAGATCAATACAATTGTTGAATATTAAGGATTCAACAATATAAAATATGTGAAAAATAGGCTTAGGGTTATTTTTCACATGTCTTACATTGTTGCAGCACCTCTCTTCTCAGTCTGTCAGTAATGCTACGTTTAATTCTGGTCTCTATGATTATGAGTATGTATTGGGCAGGAATTATTTAAATGAGGAATATTGTGATATGTGTGTTCCCAGAAGAAAACTCAAGAGGCAATTGAGGCATTTCAGGGAGTTCAGATACAGTGCTTACTGATATGGAGAATACAGTAACTCCCTTTGGAGTGGACTTTGTGCTTTGTAACTTTGCAAAGAAAAAAAGCATAATAGGACCCCTTTATTATTCCAGTTCTGTCCTGACTGTTCTTTAGAAAAGCATGTTATTCCAACAATAAGTTATCAAATTGACTTGTGACCTACATAATAAGCTGTTTCTTTCTGTGCCGTGTGACAGAGATAAAGCCCTGTTACAGAGCTTCCTGTGTAGCACAGTCACTGTCAACTGCCATTTCATTAACCCAGCACGTTTCTGAACAGCTCAATTAATCTCTCATGTATACAAGCTTGCATCCTCATGCACAAAAGCACACTTGTGCCACTAATATGCAAACACTCACTCCTACAGTACTTCCCTTGCTGAAACAAACACACACAACTACACTCACATTCTCTCCTATCTCAGCCCCTGGAGCCTGTGTACTTTATTTTGTTTCACTTGGAGTTATTTGTGTCTTCACTAAAGGATCACTAGTGGGCAATTACTCTATTAGGACAAAATGTGCATGCAACCAGATCTGTAGTTTTAACAGGGTTTGCATGAAGGCACTAATGCACTATAATGGGCCTTGTGCTCTGCCAAAAATGTAAAAGAGTGAATTAAGATGTCCTGTACAGCAAAACAAAGGGGCTGGTATCAAATGTCCTGAATGCATTCAAAACCACAAGAGCCCTCTGTGCATGAGCGAAACTGGGTGAAAAGCTTTTCTTAAGCTGGGAGCACACTCCACGATTTATAATAGTCCTTTATGACTGTACGAGCATGTTCCCTGGTATAAGCCATGTGTCACAGACACTCACTCTAAGTTTCATTATCATGGACTTTTAGTTTGTTTTCACCAGTTTCCTGTCTTTGAAGTTTTTGAACACCTACCATCGAGCCACCTGCTGGACCCTAGAGAGTTACATCACTATTGCACTATGGATAGATGGATCCCCATTCACAGTGGGCGAAGCGGAGGATGACAGCAGCCTAGTCCAGCCACACCTCGCAGAAGTCTCGCAGCCAGACCCAGACCTCAGCCCACCATCACCCAGCACCACGGACATGACGCCTGAGCCCCCCGCAGACGGATAGCATCTGCCCGCCGCGAGTGAGCCGCCTGTGACGACAGCGCCAACCATCACCCCGGAGCTGATGCCCCAAAGGGAGTCTGACCAGGGGTGTGAGCCGGCAACCATCGTACCAGTGGGAGTCTTGGTGGAGCTTGAGACTGAGGACTGCTTAATAGACTGGGACTCGGAGGTACTACTTCCCACCCTGAATCTTATGTACTACCATCATCTGTGCTTTCATCACCGCTGTTTAAGCCCAGCATAATGACTGTATTTTCACCCTGTATAGACAGTGAATTATCGTCTTTGATCCCACCCAACCTCCCTCTCCCACCTCCCACCTCCACTCCAGATCTCTGCCAGTCCCTCAGCCCATGCCTCAGTTAGTTTCCTGCAGTCCTTCTTCTTCCACCGCGAAGCCTTGCGGCTCCACCTCCGGCGGCTGTTCCCTTCGCTCCGCCTCGGCCCCGTCGACAGTCTATTAAACAGTCCGCCTTGGCTCCTCCCACCCTTGGCTCCACCAGAGATCCTTGGCATTTCGGCTCCACCAGGCTCCCTCGTCCCTCCAGCTTTCACCTTGGTCAGCCATCACAATGTCTGCGCTGCAGACTTATGAACCATTCGATGGGCTCCGGCTCTCCACCCCTTTGGCTCCAGCGGGCTTCGCCCTCCCTCCGGCTACACCTGGGTCCTCTGTCGCACCGGCTCAGCGTCGGTCCTCGGATATTCCGGTTACACCTCGAATGCTTGTCGTCGCACCTCGCCTTGGTCTTCAGAGCCAACGGTGTCACTCAGGCCCATCAGCTCTCCGTCTGCACCCTGGGATCCCCTAACATCGCATCTGTCTCCGTCGGCCGTCCCGCAAATGTCGTCTGCCATGTCAACACCTTGGCTCCTACCTCCATCGACTCCGCCATGGGCTGTCGTCATAACTGCGCTCTGGGTCTACAACATCTGGCCACTCATCCTGTCACCACCTTGGATGCTCCCACCATCTGCTCCTCCGTGGGTTCTCTGCCATTCTATCTGCCTGTTATTACCAGCCCTTCGCCTACTCCTCATCCTCCAAAGCCACCACCCTCCCTCCCTCATCTCCTGTTTGTCTCTGTTTTGGTTACGGCACAAGGTCGCGTCTTCTGGGGAGGGGCGTTATGTCACTGACACTCATTCTTAGTTTCATTATCATGGACTTTTAGTTTGTTTTCACCAGTTTCCTGTCTTCCTTTGTTCAGTTTTCCCACCACTCTTTAGTTGTCATGGTAACAGATATGATTAGTTTTCAGTTCAGCTGTGTGTCATTAATTACCCTCATTTGCCTTGCTATTGAAGTTTCTGTGTTTGTATCAGCCATTGTCCGGTCACGTTTCTGCATAGCGGTTGGTTTATTTTGCTCATCTTGTTTGTATTGCCTTCTGAGTTGATTATTAAAGATGGTATACCTGATCTTCATCTTCATCGTGTGTTGCTTGCAACCTTTGGTGACACCATGTCGTGTTTTACATCATTAATCACGCACATTCGGTGAGGGAAGCTTGTTTTCCGCCACTGAATAAAAAAATAAAAAAGTGAATTGTGACCTTTTTTTCCCCTCAGAATTGTGAGTTTATATCCCACAATTCTGACTTTATAACTTGCAATTGCAAGTTTATACACTGTCCGGCCCAAAAAAAGTTTTGTTTGGATTTAAATAGGCAAATGCTTAAGAGTCTATGATTGGATAATTTTTGCATTTGCAGTGATTATTATGTTTCTAGCATGTTATATGTTTGGCAACAGTTCTTCTAACTCTAATTGATGAGTGTATAGCTTTTCATTTCTTAAACAACCATCTAAGGAAGACAGTCCACGGCCATATTCCAGGATGACAATGTCAAGATTCATCAGGCTCAAATTGTCAATACAACATCTTGACCAAAAATGCATGCACCTCTTGATGGAAAAACATCACAATATTTTGTTCCATCAAGAGATGCATACATTTTTTATCAAGATCTTCTATTGACAATGCAAGAGTCAAGCACTCTGTAAAGTCTACTCCAGCACCAAAGGCTTTCAATGAATTTAAGGTCTGGACTCAGAGGTGCTAATTTATGTAAAAATTCTTCATGCTCCCTCCCAACCATTCTGTGACAATTTGAGCCTGATGAAACTGGAATATGGCCATGATACACGTTTTCCAACATGGTGGCTTAAGAAATGAAAAGCTATACACTCCATCAGTTAGAAGAACTGTTGCTAAACATATAAAATGCTAGAAACATAATAATCACTGCAATAATGATCCAAAAATGAAGACGATGTGTGTGGAGCAAGTCCTGGTTTGTTGTTATCTCAGTAATTGCATCATCAGGTTCAGCACTCCTGTTGGTTTTTTATTTGATGGTCGTCAAAGGAGAAGTCACACTGCAGTACTGTGCCACAAATCTTCGGACAAGGCCAGAATTTCATCTGAAGTAAAATTTGATCGCAACAGACATTAATCGGCTGTCGGCGAACGTCAAACTAGCGATCCAAAGACTTCAGATTTTGGCCTAGAATCAGAGGAATCTTTTAATATTGTCAACATTTGTCTCAGACTGCCAAATTGTGACCAAAATCGTATTTGTTATTTGGACATTTCACATTGGTCACAGCTAAAAATTTATCAAATTCATTGTTTTAGATAGCAAAATATAATATGCAAGACTTTTTTCTAAAAAACAAACAAACATATTCTTAGGATACTGTTGAAGTTACTTTTAACCAGTTGCATTACTTTATCACATTAACTCTGGACACAAAGTTTGACAACTAAAAGTGTCCTTTTTATAAAAACTTTGAGCAGTACACTGAAAATAATTTGGTGTAAGATTTACTTTGAAACAATTCTCAGAAATTCCAAGTAAATTTCACAAATAATTACAAAGAAACGGCAATTAAATGTGAAAATTTGAAGTAGGACTGAAATAGTATTTTCTTGTATCTCGTTCGTTACGTACTACTTTCGTTTTATTTACAACTTTTAAAAGGGATTTTATAAAGTGTATATCTATCATTTAAACCATGATGTAACCTAATCTGTTATCACATATTTGCAAAAAAAAAAAAAAGACATTTACAAGAGTCTATGTTTGAGAACTGCACTGAAATACTGTAACACTTGCTTTTCTCAAACCCTCTTCTCCCTTCCTCCAGCTCCCTCAGCAGTACTCATATTTCATTATATTATCACAATGATGACGTCAGTGTTATTAGGCCCTTGTGCTCAGATTCTTAAATCACATGCAGCAGATTCCAGTCGAACCACAGTGTATGGCTGATCTCTGGGATTAAAGAGTCAGACATGGAGACAGAGGTGTTTTAGTCAGTTGACTAATGATGACAGTGAGATTGGGGTTGTGGACAGCTGCTGGTTGGGTCCAAAGACTTCCTCATGTTTTGCTTTAGCTTAAAGAAGCCTGTGGGTTTCAATTTCTCCAGACCGGGATCATTTGACCATGTGGGGATCTCCACACTGAGCAGGGTGGAGCTGAATTCTGGCTCGGTTACATTATTGCGGCAGCAGACCGCTGTCACTCTGTAATGAGATCTGCGTCACAGGCTTACACTTTTAATGGATTTTCTGCATAGTTTGTAGTCTATTCATCATGCATTATTTTAGTTTCTTATTTTTCCAATTCCTTCTAAGAAGATGTATCATGAATACACTCAAGTAAACAACCTTAAGCATTTGTTTAGGTGAATAAGTTATCAAGTTAATAACAAGTCTGGGTCATGCTTACTTAAATTAATACATTTACTCAGAAAGGGTGCAATAACTTGCAAAAAAATCCTGAAAAACATGCATCATCGTTTTTTTACAAAAATATTAAACACCACAACTGTTTTCAATAAGAACTGTTACTTGAGCATCAATTCTGCATATTAGAATGATTTCTGAAGGGTCATGTGACACTTTAAAATATAAAACAATTATTTTTAATTATAATAATTTTTCACAATATTACACAATTTACTATATTTTTGATCAAATAAATGCAGTCTCGGTGCCCATAAGAGACATCATTAAAAAAAATCTTACCGACCCCAAACTTTTGAATGGTATGTAATTATTCTCTTAGAATATATTACATTTTAGACAATATTGAACTATGTGATATAGGTGAGATTCACCTTATGGTAGAGGAATCATTTGCCTACAGGGAATTATGTAACCAATGTGATGACATTCATCAATGCAAGATATCACAATGCAAAACGAATGATTCCAAAGTCCTGACAAATTTATTCCTGCATTAGTTCCCATGCACTGCACACTCACATGAATATCAATTCAATCTCCCCATGTGTTTGCACTTAGTTTTACACACCATTTAACCCTTTTCTAACATGATAGGAAAACCAAGCCTTTTAACTTCTTTTTGTCTGTGCCTTAATGCAATCATTCAGAGACCCTATGTTGGGCGTCCTATTGATCAGGGAAGGCAGGAATTGAGTTTGGTGCAAATCAGTGATCAAGACAAACAGAGCATGAACCGATGGGCCACATTAGAGTAGGACGGCTCCTCTGTCTGCCAGGTGACAAGAGTTTACAAAGGCTGAAGTGAAGTGCTGAAGCACTTTACTAGAGACTGAGTGAGTGGGAGTGCTGTAAAGAGCCTTGAATGAGGGGTCATTAGCGCCTGAGTGACTTCATCAGACCAGACGGTACTGCAGGTTCCAATAGCCGCTGCGTTAAGGAAGATGGCATGCTTTAATGCAGACATGAGCAAACACAGAACAGGGTATGGCTCTTTTAGCCTGTTGACTAGCAGATTAGAACAGACCTCAACCAACACAATCTAATAGCGGCTGCTCTCTGGCTGTTTGATGCATGCCATGAGCAGGTGCATTGCAGGGTAAAATCATTACTGCTATCACATTAGAGCGCAGATTCTTCTCTATTAAGATTTGCAGTCAGTTGTGTGCTGATCATGAGATCAGCAATAAGGAAAAGAGAGAGTCAATTAATTATTAAAATTAACAAGCCTCCAGAGACAATTAAAACAACGTATGCGTCATGCAAAGGCACAGATCTTAACCAACAGCCTAGGTAGGAACAAACTCAAACATTTGTGCATTGAATTTAAAGACTGACTTAAGTATTTGTGTGTTGGTGTGTGATTTAGGTTCCACATGGAAAGCACCCTGGGGAAGTGTGTGACCTCTTTTAAATGCCAGATGTGCCAGTCTGACAGTGTCATAGTGATAACAAGGACATGCTCCAAGGCCTGCGCTCAATGACGACATGTGAAGAAAAGCAGTGCTGAGGTCAGTGCCAGTGCTGATGAAATTTCATGCCCAAATAAACAAGCATCTCCGTATCAACACAAGTGTGTCATTATGACATTATGAGAGATCTGCTAATCAAAATATGGCATTTCCAGTCTTTGGCACACCACATCACATCACTGATTTCATATTAGCAATAACTGTCAAAAACACACTGATAATGTCATAGTTATCATATTATCATCTTACAGAAATGACTCAACATTCTAAACCTTTTTTTTTTTCCTTTTTTTTTTCCTAATTATTAATGGTAAAATAGCACCATCTAGTGGCACATATTCCATTATAAAATAGAAACATTATTAGATGTTTTGAAAGTGACAAACATTATATAGGCTAAATCATTTAGTTAGGGATTAACATTATTAATTATTTAGCTATTAATAACTTATTAATACATAATGGCTAAGGTTAATGATGTACATCTTTGTTTCAAAACAAAATTACAGAACAATAGAAGCTCCATATATATAATTTGCTCACTTTAAATGTATTATATATTGATTATATTGGCCTCCCTTGACTGAAGCCATAAAAGTTCATTGAAGTTCATTGAAAAGCACATCTAAGTGGGCTAAAATTATTAATGTACACAAAGAAAGCTTTCAGCTTGCTTCCATTAAAGCCATTCTAATCCAAAAATTGCATTATGGATTAAATATTGCATTATGAATCCACAACGCATCACTCACAGTCATTATAGAGTTGCAGAATAACATTCACATCACATCATTATTTAAAAACTGAAATAGAACACATACGACAATTATAAAAGTATAAAACTTGAAAGCTAAAAATATGACAAAAGTCGCCACATATTGTATCAACTGTAAAATGCTAAATCATGAGCAAGAGCTAGCATGAGCTGCTTGTTGGTCAGATACTTGCAATCTATTCTTTTTCCAATCACAAGTCTGTTCATACAGGCATGATGTACATTTCCAGGCCTCCTCTATGTCCACCCCTTTGGGTTCCCTCTGGCCTGTCCAGTAGGCCAGATAACCCTGAAGCTCTGCCCGTAGTTGAGCTTCATTGAAAGGAGCGACTCGGGTCCCAATGGGTCCACTAGAGCCTTGGTGATAGTATTCAAGCTGAAGCAGGTCAATGCATGGAAGATCAGAACATGACACAGTTATTAGTAGGGCATCAACCAGTTCCTCAAAGGTAATCACCTGAACCCCAATGCTTTTAGCATGGGCCTGGACTCCCGCTCCAAGCACTTGAGTTGGACGCAGTTTAAGGTGATTTAAAATATGGTCTTTCTTCACTTCCCCTCTCACCAGTCCATCAAATAGCAATTTATATAGGCCCACCTAAATAACAGATGGACAGTTTAAAAAACAGATGCAAAGATCCAATATATATATATACGGTCAATGGTGCATTATAGTGTGCATAATAAAGAAAAGAAAAAGGGAAGAAAAATCTGTGCCAAGTTTTTAGAAATGCACTTTTTGTATTCATGTTGGTTTCATATGTTTTTGAGGAAAAAAAATTATGCCATTTTCCTAATTTTAAAGTATTTTTCATTGTAAAAAAAAAAAAAGAAGTATTTCTATAAATATCATCAATTATGAATTCAGTTTTGGGGAGTCAAACCATGTGATTTGGCTGGTTGCACATGACTTCGATTTAGCAGATAATTTGTTCAAATATTTGTAACGGTTTTGTTAAAAGACACATTTTTTATCAGTGTTGTAAACTGAAAATAAAACTGAAACTATTAAATATAATTTTTGGTAATTGAAATTAGGATGAAATTAAATAAAATAAAATATGAAAAAGTATAACATGAAAATTAGAAACGGAGAAAATTAGAAACTGAAATAAATACATTTAAGATAAAGTACTAATATTACATACTAAAACTGAAATAAAAATAAATGAAAGCTGATAGAAATAATAAATAAATAAAAATACAAAATCGCATAACCAAACGAATTAAACTTAAAAAAAAAAAAAAATGAGTCACTGACAATATAAAAATAAAGGCTAAAATATTAAGCAATACTATACATTCATAATACTACAATGAAACCGATTTTTTTCTACTAAGAAATAATAATAAAAGATGACACCAAGCTACTTAATATTTCATCTCTAGAATTTCATTCTTTCAGGAGAATTTTGTATTATTATTATGATATTAGGACAGTTGTATCACCCTGACATTTTTTACTTTATAATTTTTTTAACAACAAAAAATATGCTCTTTATAGAAAATAGAACAATTTGTATTCAGGTCATTATAATGTTGTTGTTGTTTTTTTGTAAATAAAATGTCACAAATAAGCGTCACATCATTGACTTTCACTATATGGCCAAATGTATATGGGAACACAATGAAGTCCAGGGAAAACAAGGCAGCTGTGCACAAAAGCACAGTGCAATCATTAACCTGTAATAAATAACTCCAACTCACCTGTAAGCAGTTAACTTTATCTTGTGCAGAAATAGGCATGGAGTTGTGTCTGCGTGTCTTAAGCTCATTTAGGACTAGCTCCCCCTTCTGGTTATACATCAGTTCATCAATGACCCCCATGAAAAAAACACCTTCCTGCACACCAAACACAGGGAACTCTCGCACACGCTCCCCTGAAATAAGACGTTTGAGAATTAAATGTTTATACTTCATCTAAGTACCAAAACAATACCTCAAATTATTTCTACACTGTCAACACACCTGCTTCTAACCGTGAAATCATGTGTAACATGTTGAGAAGTTTGACGGCTTCTGCATCCTCTCTAGTCCGGATATCTATAGGGACAACGTTCTGTATCTCCAGTTCTGGAGATGAAAGGCATGGATGGAATTACTGAATATGCATGATACATTATGTTGCACTATACACAAAGTATTGAAAGCCAATGCAGTTTATTACATCACCTCTTGATAAATGTATTTTTGCTCCGATTTGCACCTCAGTCCGTTGCAGGTCTTTTCTTTTGAGATATGGCTTTAAAAGACCGTAGACGGCCTTTATCTCACACCAAGACTGGTCACACAGGAGAGTCACACTCAGATGCCGCTTGAGGAAGCGTTGCATTGGGCTCAGGCTGTTTTCATGGAGGCTCTTTCTCTTTAAACCCCTCTCATCATCAGTTTTTACTGCTTCTTGCCCCAAAGCCTCTTTGCTATGGCAGAAAAGTAGAAGAGCATTATTATGTGACAACAGCAAAGAAACAACATGTTGCAGAATGACGTGGGTTGCATGTCGGCACACAATATCTAGAAACATTTTTTCTCTAAGCATCACACAAAAGACTTACTTGTACACTGATGAAGTGGGCACCCTGGGAAGGCTGAAGTCCACTGAGTGTTCACAATCAGTTTCTCTACTGAGAGGACGCTGGGGATCTAAATAGACAGAGAGAAAATACTGTTTACGTGTATAAAACCTAACAACAACACACAAGTTGTATCTCATGTTTCTTTCCGTGGAAAGAAACACAGATATTAAACAAACAAATGAACAGAAAGAAAGAAAAAAACGCATTACAATCACAACAAATTACCAAAATTACACAATCTTTTGGGACTCCCAATAGACATTGAAAATTACACGATATTTTACCGATGCTTTGTTGCTCGCAAGGGATGTTGAGAAATTCTGAGTCGCTAATGTCATCCCAGTCATCGAGCAGTTGTTGTGATCCAGAAGCATCCATCTGAAAACGAAAATAAAGTCATTTTCAGCTCATTCTAATCTTCACACCAATATTGCAGGAACAGCTATAAAATAAACACACCATTAGTTCTTATATTTGTCATTGATGTTTTACATTATATTGCGTAGTTTTGGATTAGTTGCATACGACATACTAGTAGGAAGTATGCCAAATGAACATCCCGCCCCGTCAACATCAACAAATGTATTCGATTGGCTACTGCTCCATGTAGCCACACCCACTTATTAACGTTTCGCTAGAAACGAATCCGATTGGATACCAGTGCCAAATGCTTCTAATAAAAACAGACGTTTGAGTCTGTTTAGTGTAAGCAAAGAAGAACAGTTCCTGTAACGTCACGATATTTAAAAATTACGCATTTAAAACATGATATTAAATGAAAAATAAACCATTATAAAATCATATGCATTTACACTTCCAATAGGAAATACTGGATGGTTGCCATTGCCATAAAGTATCGTATTATTTAGCGTAAACAGTGAGCCACGGAAACTTAGGAATGGCGTTTTTGACGTCCCGTAGTCAGTTGTAGTTGTTCTCACTATTTGAATAAAAACAAAAGATGGCAAACTGACACTCCAAATATACGACTAAAGTTATAAAGAAAACAATTTATCAAGAAACATAACTGTGGATCATTACATGTCAGGTCAGAACATCTCGTTCGCATTCTAATGATAGGTGGGTATAGCCACTAGTTTTACTAAATCACAGGTCTCATGAAGTTGTAAGAGTTAAAAACTATAATAAAATATCAATTATTTTAAAATAACACTGGACATTGTTACCTTCACAGTTATCACAAGAGGATTAAGTTAACACTTAAGTGGACATTATGGACCAGAGCCAAAAGTCTAAAACAGCACCTGAGACCATGAGAAAGCTGAAGAACAGTCCTGGAGATCATACATGCTCACAGAAGACCAGAAAAAAGGCCAAAAAAGGGAGTCAACGACACAAAAATGTAATGGTATCCACAGCCAGGCCCAACCAACCTAAAAAGACATCCAAGCGCCAGTCCGAGAGTCTGAGATGGGTGGGAGAGCTGGCCGACCCTGTGGAGGAAGAAGAGAGGATTGAGATTTATAAAGCCAACAGAAGGAAGCGCTATTTGGACATTCAAGAACATTTAATCAAGAGCTTGCCCTCCATTGACAGCCAGTAAAGTATTGTAGTTCTTGTATTTAAACTTAAAAAAGAAATGCATGTTTTATACATAAAGCTATAGCCTACATTTTAAAATAGCTGCATTCATATTGTTTAGGAGTAAAATGCTTTTAAAGTGATTGTTCACCCCCAAAAAACGAACATTTTGTCATCATTTACTCACCCTCAAGTTGTTCTAAACCTGTATGAGTTTCATTCTTATCTTGACCACAAAAGAAGATATTTTGTTGGCAACCACAGTTGACAGCACCCACTGACTTCCACGGAAGTGGAAACTATGGAAGGCATAGCTTGGAAGTCAACTATTTCCTACTATGGAAGTCAGTGGGTGCCATCAACTGTCAATTTGAGCGTGAGCAAGTAATTACAAAATTTTCATTTTTTGGGGTAACTATCCCTTTAACATCTGACCTCTAATACTTACTTTCACCTCTAGGGGGCTCTCGAGTACAACAAATGAGAAGATCACTAGTTGCACTACTATGTATTTGAAGTAGGGTCTTGTTTTCTAGCATGATGCAAACATTAAGTAAAATGCACATTACATTACATTACAATAAAAACCAACATGTCACTTTAAATAATGAATTTATTTCATTTTAATATCCATCTTAACGTAAACATTAATAGAATCAGAGTTAAAAGAATTAAAATAATTGTACACAGCACAACTACAGATTTTAAAAGCTAGCACATTTGTGTCACTCACTCAATCAATAACTGTGCACAGAATAAAAGGGAATTAAAACAAGAAGAAATAAATAGAGAATAAAAACTGAAGTGCTGTTATTTACATTATAATTTATTTCAAACGCTAGTCTTCATATACGTCAGTCTGCAGTATCAAGCATGATTGAGCTCATTTCTAATGTGACCCCACTTGTAATTTTTCCTTCACTTACTAAAACCAAGCCAAGCTGTGGAAGTTAGCTAGCCTTTACATAAAGAAAATATGGTTAACGACTTAAGTGTGGCTACAGTAGTAAAAATATGCAGGTTAGTTGATTTTCTGATGGATTTAATGTTTCAGCCCAGATATAACCCGTGTGCAAAGAGACCCTAAAATACCCTGTTTTTGTTTTGTTTTGTTTGTTTTTTAGGCCCTAATATATCAATTTTTCCTTTCTAGATCTCAGTGAAATGTGAATCACATGAAACATATGGTATGTGTCAGCTCTAACTTTGTAACCCAACCCTAAAATACACTATTTTGTTATTCTAATACACAATTAATGGTGTGGAAAATCAATTTGCAATCTAGTACATCCCATATTTCTCTATGGTCAACATCAAATCTAACCTTTCAAACCAGTGATGGTCCAATATCACAAGATCTTAAACTTTAATCTCACTATTAAATAAATCAACCACATTTCTACATACAATTAAACCCATTGGTGTCCACTACCACTAAACACTGATGGAGAAAACCATCCAAACCTTCATATGCTGCTTCTAACCAAACCTTTAAAACTACGGTTAAAAACACTTTGCTTTCCCTCCTCCAACCTTGAACTCACTAACTGCACTTCTGTCTTGGGAACCCCTTTCCAACTGGCAACAATTTCAGTCAGAGTTTCCTTTTTCCCCCCTCTTGGGACTCAATGAATGCAGGCGGTGGTTTATAATTGGTACATATGGGCGTAATGTCAGGCACATATGCCAGTGTGTCTTTCAAAGACCAGCCTTGCAATCAGAAGCCTGCAGCTCAACCGCAGAGAAGAAGCGCTTGGTCAACTTGTGCCCGTCATAATTGAGCTGGGTGGTGTAGAAGGTCCGGGTGTGTTTGGGGTACACTATGGTGGTGCTCTGGTAGCGCTGCACACGCTGACGGGGCTGGAACTCCAGCTGGGTCTTGTAATGTCTCCAGGTGCTCTGAGGCAGGGCCAACACTGTCT